>NC_090440.1:866941214-867283714 GCF_031143425.1 Pleurodeles waltl | reverse complement strand
TATACTATCTCAAAGTAGGAGATAGTGTGCAGAGTCCAAGGGTTCCCCTTAGAGGTAAGAATGGCAAAATTAGATAATTCTTGTAGGAAGTTGGCTCTGTATGTACTATTTCAAAGTAAGAAATAGCATGCACAGAGTCCAAGGGTTCCCCTTAGAGGTAAGATAGAGGCAAAAAGAGATAATTCTAATGCTCTATTTTGTGGTAGTGTGGTCGAGCAGTAGGCTTATCAGAGGGTAGTGTTAAGCATTTGTTGTACACACACAGGCAATAAATGCAAGATGGAGGATTTCAAAAAGTCAGAGTCACCTCCGCTCAGGACACCTTAGGGGTTGTCATGACTGGCCAGTGACTCCTTGTTTTTCTCATTATCTCCTCTGGACTTGCCGCCAAAAGTGGGGGCTGTGTCCAGGGGGCGGGCATCTCCACTAGCTGGAGTGCCCTGGGCATTGTAACACGAAGCCTGAGCCTTTGAGGCTCACTGCTAGGTGTTACAGTTCCTGCAGGGGGGAGGTGTGAAGCACCTCCACCCAGAGCAGGCTTTTGTTTCTGTCCTCAGAGAGCACAAAGGCCCTCACCACATGGGGTCAGAAACTCGTCTCTCAGCAGCAGGCTGGCACAGACCAGTCAGTCCTGCACTGAACAATTGGGTAAAATACAGGGGGCATCTCTAAGATGCCCTCTGTGTGCATTTTTTAATAAATCCAACACTGGCATCAGTGTGGGTTTATTATTCTGAGACGTTTGATAGCAAACTTCCCAGTATTCAGTGTAGCCATTATGGAGCTGTGGAGTTCGTTTTTGACAAACTCCCAGACCATATACTTAATATGGCCACAACTATACTTACAATGTCTAAGAATAGACAGACACTGTAGGGGCATATTGCTCATGCAGCTATGCCCTCACCTGTGGTATAGTGCACCCTGCCTTAGGGCTGTAAGGCCTGCTAGAGGGGTGACTTACCTATGCCACAGGCAGTATTTTGTGTGCATGGCATCCTGAGGGGGATGCCATGCCGATTTTGCCTTTTTCTCCCCACCAACACACACAATCTGCAATGGCAGTGTGCATGTGTTAGGTGAGAGGTCCCTTAGGGTGGCACAACATATGCTGCAGCCCTTAGTGACCTTCCCTGGTCACAGGGCCCTTGGTACCACTGGTACCTTTTACAAGGGACTTATCTGTGTGCCATGGGTGTGCCAATTGTGGAAACAATGGTACATTTTAGGTGAAAGAACACTGGTGCTGGGGCCGGTTTAGCAGGGTCCCAGCACACTTCTCAGTCAAGTCAGTATCAGTATCAGTATCAGGCAAAAAGTGGGGGGTAACTGCAACAGGGAGCCATTTCCTTACAATTCTAATGCTCTATTTTGTGGTAGTGTTGTTGAGCAGTAGGCTTATCAGAGGGTAGTGTTATGCATTTGTTGTACACACACAGGCAATAAATGAGGAACACACACTCAAAGACTTACTCCAGGCCAATAGGTTTTTATATTAAAAAATAATATTTTCTTAATTTATTTTAGAAACATAAGATTCAGAATAAATACATAAATTGTAAGGTACTTGGCATAGGTAAATATGAAAGTCTGAATTAAAACAGTAATGCACAGAGTTTTGGGAAAAATGGCAATAAGCTATTTTAAAAGTGGACACTGCAAAAATCAACAGTTCGTAGGGGAGGTAAGTACAAGTTAGTTTAGAAGGTAAATAAAGCACTTACAAGTTCAGTCTCCAGGGCTTTGGCAGCCCACCGTTAGGGGTTCAAGTCAACCCCAAACACGCAGCACCAGCAACACAGGGCCGGTCAGGTGCAGAGGTCAAAGCAGGGCCCAAATAACATAGGCGCCTATGGAGACCAGGGGCACTCTGGTTCCAGTCTGCTAGCAGGTAAGTACCTGTGTCCTCGGGGAGCAGACCAGTTTTTTTTTGTAAAGTACTTGGGGGTGGGGAGGGAGGAGGGGTCGCGAGGCCCAAACAGGCACACAAAGTGCACTCTCAGCGGCATAGGGGGGGCGGCCGGGTGCAGTGTGCAAAATAGGTGGCGGGTTTTAGGTAGAAATCAATGGAGAGACCCGTGGTCACTCTTGTGATGCAAGCAGGGCACAGGGAGGCTTCCCGGGCCAGCCACCGACTGGGCTAAGATGAGGGCTGCCTGCTGGACAATCCTGCACCGGTAGTCGGTTTCGCTCGGGCCTAGGGGCTGCAGGTGCAGCACTTCTTCCAGGCGTCGGGTTCTTTGTTACTGGGCAGTCACGATCAGGGGGAGTCTCTGGATTATTTCTGCAGGCATCGCTGTGGGGGTGCAGAGAGGTCCTCTCAGGGTGCCCACGTTGTTGGAGTCACCTGGGGGTCCTCTCTGCAGTGTTAGTTCTTCTGGACACGAGCTCGGGGGGTCAGGGGGTGTCAGGTGCAGAGTGTTGGGGACTCACGCTTCCGGAGTGAGGCTGGAGCCCCTTTAAAGATGGTTTCTTCTTTGTAGATTAGACAGAGCCACTGTCCACTGGAGTTTATTGGTCCTTGGTCCAGCTGGGTGCGTCGCTGTTGCAGGTTCTTTTGCGTCTGGAGAGAGGCTGGTAGGGCTGGGGCCAAGTCAGTTGTTGTCTCCGTCGTCTCTGCAGGGCTTTCAGGTCAGTAGTCCTTCTCGTTTCAAGTCGTCAGGAAATGTGTTTTCCTGGGTTCAGGGTTGCCCCTAAATACTCAATTTAGGGGTGTGTTTAGGGCTGGAGGGCAGTAGCCAATGGCTACTGTCCTCAAAGGTGGCTACACCCTCCTTGTGCCTCCTCCCTGTGGGGAGGTGGGCACATCCCTAATCCTATTGGGGGAAATCCTCCAAAGCAAGATGGAAGATCTTCTAAGGCAGGGGTCACTCAGGTCAGGACATCTTAGGGGCTTCTCCTGGCTGGAGGGTGATTTCTCCTTGTTTTTCTCATTATCTCCTCTGGACTTGCTGCCAAAAGTGGGGGCTGTGTCCTGGGGTGGAGGGGTGGGAATCTCCACTAGCTGGAGTGCCCTGGGGTGCTGTAACACCAGGCTTGAGCCTTTGAGGCTCACTGCCAGTTGTTACAGTTCCTGCAGGGGTAGGTGTGCAGCACCTCCACCCAGGACAGGCTTTGTTCCTGGTCACTGAGTGCACAAAGGCACTCACCCCATGTGGCCAGAAACTCGTTTGGATGTGGCAGGCTGGCAGAATCTGGTCATCCTAGCACTAGTAGTTGGGGTGGTATACAGGGGGCATCTCTAAGATGTCCTCTGTGTGCATTTCTCAATAAATCCTACACTGGCATCAGTGTGGATTTATTGTGCTGAGAAGTTTGATACCAAACTTCCCAGTATTCAGTGTAGCCATTATGGAACTGTGGAGTTCGTGTTTGACAAACTCCCAGACCATATACTCTTTATGGCTACCCTGCACTTACAATGTCTAAGAATTGGCTTTGACACTGTAGGGGCATAGTGTTCACGCAGCTATGCCCTCACCTGTGGTATAGTGCACCCTGCCTTAGTTGCTGTAAGGCCTGCTAGAGGGGTGACTTACCTATGCCACAGGCAGTGGGTTGTGGGCATGACACTCTGAGGAGAGTGCCATGTCGACTTAGTCTTTTTCTCCCCACCAGCACACACAAGCTGTGAGGCAGTGTGCATGTGCTGAGTGAGGGGTCCCCAGGGTGGCATAATACATGCTGCAGCCCCTTAGACACCTTCCCTGGCCACAGGACCCTTGGTACCAGGGGTACCATTTACAAGGGACTTATCTGTGTGCCAGGGCTTTGCCAATTGTGGAGACAAAGGTACAGTTTAGGGGAAGTATACTGGTGCTGGGGCCTGGTTAGCAGGGTCCCAGCACACTTGAAATCATAACTAGCATCAACAAAAGGCAAAAAGTTACGGGGTAACAATGCCAACAGTGGCATTTTCCTACAACGCCTCTCCTGTTTTCCTCCACAGTGGCCTGACGCTCTGCCTCCCTCTGTCCCCTGTACATGGGCCTGGCCCGGGCAGCTGAGGGAGGCTTGGTGTAGTGGAGGTGGTGCAGGCAGCCGCTCCGTGCTGCTGGGCCAATGTTGGTTGGGTTGAGAGTGCGCACTGCAGCCCAGTTCAGTGCATACCGGGTGAGCTCCACTCCCCTGGCGGGCCCAGCAGAGTTTTTGGACGAACACCGCGCTCCGCTTGAAGTGCCAAAAGCTCTTAGCTCCTCCAGCGGAGCTGAGCTCCCCACCCACCTCTAATTTGTTGTACTCACAGAGGTAACAAATAAAACACACTCAAAGAAAAAAATCTGAGCGTAATTTAGAAATGTAACCATTGTTTTTATATACGCTTAGAACCAAAGAACTTTGTTATAAGGTAAGCAGTTTTTAAATTAAAAATACTTTGCTGATTCGAAACTCAATAGTGCAATTTTCAGAGTCTTCAGTGTTAGCCTATGGAGGGAAAACAAGAATGCAGTTTCTCAGATAAGTACACAACTTACAACCCCAGTTTTCAGGGTTTCAGGCTAGCACTGGGTGCCAAGGTAGAAGTCAGTGGCCAATGTTAGTCATTGGAGACTGGGAGGATGGGGGCGGGGATGGGGGACTAAAGATGCGGTGCTCCAAGGTAAGCCCTTTTCGGAGTCAGTTTGGTCTCTGGGGGCTGAGGCAAGCACTGAGGAGGCACAAGGCAGCATAACAACTTAAACCCTCAGCGGCACAGGGGCGGCCAGGTGTAGTGTGCCAACATAGCATATGGTGCCCAATACTATCCAGTGGAGAAGGGGTTATCTGCTGCAGCACTACTTACAGGCGATTAGAGCGGGGTCCGGGGTGGATCTTCTGGGGTTGAAGCATGGAGAAGGAGGGCCACAAGGCAGCAACAAACTTACACCCTCAGTGATACAGGGGTGGCTGGGTGCTAACTGGCAACACAGCGTCAGGCTCCCAATGTTAGTCAATGCATGAAATCACTCCAAGAAACTGACTTGCAGCCTTTAGCCAGGAGGCACAACCCACAGCTGCCCAGTTAAGATGCCAGGGTTTGTAGGGACACCAACAGTCTAGCTCCCCAAGGCCCAGGGGCTGTAATTGCAGGGGTATCTTTTGGTGTTGGAAACAGCCTACTGGGCAGGTCGTGGTTAGGTGGGGGGGCTCAGATTTAGGCTGCAGACGTTGCTGTGGAGTCCGGCAGGGGGCAGCCCCCAATGGACTCTGGGTCAGAAGCACTGGGGAACCTTCACAGGACTGGTGGGCCACTTGGACTCTGGCTGTGGGGGTCCGGTGCAGAGGTGGTTTCAGGTGGTGGTTTTGTGGTTCCTCAGGCAGACTTCTTTCTTCTTTGGAGATGTTTCTTTTGGACAGGTCTGCTGTCCACAAGAGTTCTTGTTCTTTATTGAAGGAAGGCAGTCCTCCCAAGGCTTTATAGGTTGCTGGATAGTCTTCTGGTTGCAGGTTCTTTAGAGGCTGCAGAGAGTGCAGTACGGCTGGGGCCAAGTCCGTTGGTGTGTTCAGTCTTCTCTGCTGGTCAATTCTGTGGTGTGTGGCTTTTCTTAGGTCGACAGGAATCTGATTCTAGGGCACAGGGGTGCCAACTACATACTGAATTATGGGGTGTTACAGGGACTGCCTGGTGGTAGCCAATGGGCTACTCACCTTTAGGGTGACTACACCCTGCCTGACCACTTACTTTGGGAGGTGGACACAATCCTAACCCTATTGGCCTACTTCCTTCCACACATGGGGAATTTAAAAAAGCAGTGTCTAATTCATGCCAGTCCCACCCCTAAGATGGATAAGATGAAGTGGGCACGCTTCCCAATTTAATTATTTTTCCTTCCTGTGCTGCTGCTAAAAGTGGGGTAAGAACAGGGGGGGGTGGTCATCTCCACTATCTGGAGACACCTGGGTTGCATTAAAGAGGAGGCAAGGCCTGTGAAGCCCCCCTGTTCTTGAATGTACATCCTGCTTCTGAGAAGAGTCAACACCTCTGCCCAGTGATGGCTTTTGTTTCTGGGCCTCAAGAGCACTGGCTCTCACCATGGGGGTCCGGAACACACTAGTAACTGGTAGGTTTTAAGGGGCACCGCTAAGGTGTCCTCTCTGTGCATTTTTTAAAATAAATCCGTCACTGGGGTCAGTGAGGGTTTATTATTTCGAGATGTTTGCTGCCAAACATCCCAGGATTCAGAGCAGCTAACATGTAGCTGGGGAACTCAATGATTAGTGTCCAGCACACACATTTAAAATGGCTTCCCTGTACACTTACTATGTCTGAGAATCAACAGAGACATAGCAAGGGCATATCTGCTCGTGCAGGTATGCCCACATATGTAATATAATGCACACGGTCTTAGGGCTGCAAGGCCTGCTAGAGGGGTGACTTGCATATATTGCATGCAGTGTTTTGGGTACATGGCACAGTTTGCCATGTCGTGTTTTCAATATTGGGAACACCTTGTCACGCAGCCTGTATAAGGTTGGTGCTGGGTCCCTCAGAGTGGCACAAGTTTTAATGCAGCTCTGAGGGGCCCTTTCCAGTAAACAAGGGATACAATTTACTATGGGCTTGTATGGGGCTAAATAGCCTGGTCACTTGGCGATTAAGTGGCCAGGTGTCTGTTTTAGGGAAGGAACACTGAGGGTGGGGTGGGGGTGGTTGGCGGGGGAGAGAGAGAGAGTGAGAGAGCGAGAGAAAGAGAGGGTGTGTGGCATGTCAGTTGCATGAAGAGATGATTTCAGATGTGCTCGGGATGGTTTTGTCATGAAGCACTAATTCCACTGGCCTTCAATCTTGTCCTATTATTGACAGCCATACCTGAAGGAATTATCTGTTCTCCAGTGGGTTGCCACAGCACTTTACATCTTTTTACCAAGAGCAAACAGCTGTATGCTTCCATTGGTCAAAATACATTAGCCAGTGTAAATAAGATGCGTCAGAACAGTGGAACCTTTTTCCTACTGTAGCAATTATGTCATTCTGATATGACATGTGTTTTGTATGGGCCCTTTGGAGATGCCTTGTATATGTCTCCCACCCTAGGCCTAACTGCTTTTTAAGATGCTGGATTTGTAAAATACTTGGTCATGCTATATTACTCTCTATAGCAAGGCTGAACATTGTTATTTATTTGAAAATTACACTTTCTAGAACGAAACTAGGCTCCTATTTCTTCCTAATAGCATTTGTATGATCTGTCAACCCACTTGAGGACAGCAGGATAACAGTACATATTCTCTAGAGGTGAAAGTCTTGCAAGATAATTTTCTACATCTTGCTGAGGGGTAAGTCAACTTATATGCTGGCATATTCATTGGCTGTTCCAAATTTTAAGTGTGCAGGGCACTGTGCTCTCTATTTTCACATGACTACAATGTGGGGATAGTACTGCAATAACAAACACTATGAGCACAATACACTGTGCTTCCAACTCACTACCATCTCTTTGCCCTTTATGACTAATATTCTTCGGAATTTGTCTGTGACCTCTTTAGACCATGCTCCTGTAAGTTGAGCCATGAACCTTTGGGGCCTTTCAAACTCTCATCGACCTTGGATTTCTCGGTGTGGTCCTTCTCTGCAACTTTACAGATTTGCCGACTTTAGACCCAGAAGGAGTTACATTTATCAGTTGAAGTGTTAAATGTTACAGATGTTGCTTTAGCCATTCAGTTAGTCTTTTTCGATTACAAAGCTGGTCCGCAAGAGGCATTGCAAGCTTACGTCTTTTAGACTCAATGTTTTAGAGCAGAGTTCAGTGAATCAATATTTATGAATTGCACCATGTCTGCAGAGATTTAACAGAATAGTTCCTCTTGTACTTCTTCTGTTCCTTTTCCCCACATAGACTGATGTGTCATACCAAGAGGTCAGACTTATATCACGCAACCTCAGTTTTGAAGATTATGAGCTTGCTTGGATCAGTTTCACGAGGAAGACAAATGCAAGTATCAGACATCTTGCTTGTTATTCAGTGCAAGCTTTTGATGACAACCAGGCCATGGCTAAAAGGAGTTCTCTACATAAACAAAGATTTAATGGAACTAGACTTGAAACACGTGGTTACACAAGGATGTTAAGTGTATGTAGGGTAGGGCACTGGCATTTAAAAAAATAACCGCCCAATGAAACCTTGTTTTAACTTTACTTTGAATACACTTGCATGTCAGTTTTAACTTTGCGATTGTGTTCACAACTTCCACTGTGACAAAAGGGCACACATGATGGAAAGTAGTTTTCATAATAAAATCTGTACTTCTAAACAGTTTCATGGGTCTCACACAGACGATAGTTGCTAGAGAATGGGAATTCAATACGAAAATATAGCTAAGAACAAAATAAGCATAAAATCAAAAGCAACTGTCTTGAAACCGCATAACATTCTTATCAGAAGAATTTCACAGAAAATAACCTCGGCATAAGTTATCTTCAAAGAACAGGTGACTAGAGAAGAAACCTGAGACAGCTTACCTGCATACTAGTTTGCTCTATGACAAATTACTGTGGAATGTCTTCTTTAACTGCTCAAAGAAATTGCTGGGAGACCCATTAACATCCATGAAACCACAGGCATTCCCGATACACGGGAGGGCAAAGATGCATATCAAAGTAGTGTCCACCCCTCCCACCCAAACATACCCAGCTCATTACCGCAAGTTGGTTTAAGGGAGGCAAGACCAGAATCCAGTTTTGAAAGAACATAACCTCTGTCCTCTTTAAAAATCTATTAAAAAATTTCACAACGGCCAGCCGTAAGCCGGTCACAAATTGGAGTCCAAGAATTTGATAAAAGGGTTATATGCTGAATAAAGAAAGGGTTTGGCATTGAGCATGGCTGAGATATAAAATCGCCAAGCCCCACCTGGGGCGGCCGCAAGGAGAAGGGATAGCTGCAAGGTGTAATATCAAAGCCGTTGATATGAGTGGGCGGCACAGCCTATGTCTACTGGAAACAGAGTATTGCAAAAGAACATGCAAAGTCAGACCTTATCTGGCTCCCAATTTTCCCTCGGATACAAGCCACGTTCCAGACCAGAAATTTAAATTTGGGAACATTGCTGTTATTATTAGCATAGCCAAGCGGTGGCTCACAACAGCTTGAAGACTGAATCGATACAATGTTATCCTTAGCTTGTGCTGGCCTTATACTGAATTCCTGGGTCCCCTGGAAATTAAGAATATACGGGCCTTGCTGAGACGAATATATAGAGGAAGTCCCACATTTAGTTCCTTGTGCTAAGACTGGAATTATGTGCTGGGGTGAACAAAGTCCAGATGACACGGACCACCTTTCACCTAGCTTAAAACAAGAGGAGTTGCACACATGAAGATTCACTTTGTTTCCTACAAAGACTTCATTGAAGGGTAGGACGCTGCATGTTTTTTTTTATCCATGTACTATCTTTCTGAGCCTGATGGGATTGAGAGTCATGCACAGTGATGTCCCTCTGTGTGTACACTGAAACACACAAAACCTGTGAGAACTGGAAGGCCAGGCATGTTCAGGTCTACAGGTCAATTAGATTTTAGGGTCAGGCAGGTGCTGCCTACAGCAGTGTCCACCCCTCCCACCCAAACATACCCAGCTCATTACTGCAAGTTGGTTTAAGGGAGGCAAGACCAGAATCCAGTTTTGAAAGAACATAACCTCTGTCCTCTTTAAAAATGTATTATAAAATTTCACAACAGCCAGCCGTAAGCCGGTCACAAATTGGAGTCCAAGAATTTGATAAAAGGGTTATATGCTGAATAAAGAAAGGGTTTGGCATTGAGCATGGCTGAGATATAAAATCGCCAAGCCCCATCTGGGGCGGCCGCAAGGAGAAGGGATAGCTGCAAGGTGTAATATCAAAGCTGTTGATATGAGTGGGCGGCACAGCCTATGTCTACTGGAAACAGAGTATTGCAAAAGAACATGCAAAGTCAGACCTTATCTGGCTCCCAGTTTTCCCTCTGATACAAGCCCCGTTCCAGACCAGAAATTTAAATTTGGGAACATTGATGTTATTATTAGCATAGCCAAGTGGTGGCTCACAACAGCTTGAAGACTGAACCGATACAATGTTATCCTTAGCTTGCGCTGGCCTTATACTGAATTCCTGGGTCCCCTGGAAATTAAGAATATACGGGCCTTGCTGAGACGAATATATAGAGGAAGGGCCACATTTAGTTCCTTGTGCTAAGACTGGAATTATGTGCTGGGGTGAACAAAGTGCAGATCACACAGACCACCTTTCACCTAGCTTAAAACAAGAGGAGTTGCACACATGAAGATTCACTTTGTTTCCTACAAAGACTTCATTGAATGGTAGGACTCTGCATGTTTTTTTTTATCCATGTACCATCTTTCTGAGCCCATTTTGTAGTACTACGAACACTGAAAAGTCACACCACATTGCAAGAACAGGGTTTAGGAAATATGTGTTGGCTAAGTACGCCCAGCTCCTTTAACATTCTGGTAGACAACATTTGGGGTTAATGTTATACAAAGCATCTAATCCTAGAAAATCTGAGTCAGATGAGCAAGTTACTTACCTCCGGTAATGAGGTATCTGGTAGAGACTATCTAGCTGCAGATTCCTTACCTTAGAATTCCCAGGCGTCCGCTTCGAATCCAGAGTTTTTTCTGAGCAGTACCCTGCGCGCGCGCCATCGGACGGCGTCGTTTGGATCCGCGTGCGTCGTCAGCGTTGTTGGAGCCGTCTATGACGTCACGGTTGTCTATATAGACGCAGTCTCGGCACACGTACGTCAGTTCTTTTCCACAACTTCCCACGCCAGAAGCGCAGTCATGGAATAACCAACCATTATGGATTTTACCTCTTTGACTGTTTGAAGTAAAAATTCTTTCATGCCTTTAAGAAAGGCAAAAATGCCAAGATCAAAAATATACATATGTACACATAAATACATATACATATCTACATAAGAAAAATATCCGCAGAGTGCGGAGGCTTGGGCGGGTGTAAGGAATCTGCAGCTAGATAGAGTCTCTACCAGATACCTTGTTACCAAAGGAAAGTAACTTGTTCATCTGATAGACTTCTAGCTGCAGCTTCCTTCCCTTGGAATAGATACCCAAGCTATAACCCAAGGCAGTGGGTCTGAAGGAGATTTTTACACCAGAAAGTCCTGCAAAACAGACCGGGCAAAATACCCCTCTCTTCTCATCTGACTATCCAGGCAGTAGTGTTTTGCAAACGTATGCAAAGAAGCCCACGTTGCAGTCTGACAGATGTCCATGACCGGTATGCCATGTGCTAACGCAGTGGTAGCAGCTTTCCCCCTAGCAGAGTGAGCTCTTAAGCCCTCAGGAGGCTGCTTCTTTGCTAAAGCATAGCAGATTTTTATACAGAGAATGACCCAGCGCGAAATGGATATTTTCTGCACTGCCCGACCATTCTTTGCACCAACGTCCCCCACAAAGAGTTGGTCGTCCACCCGGAACTCTTTAGTGCGGTCAAGGTAGAACGATAACACTCTTTTTGGGTCCAGCCGATGGAGACGTTCCTCTTCCTTAGAGAGATGCGGTGGTGCAAAGAAGGTGGGCAGGGTGATGTTTTGACCCAGATTGTAGGAAGTTGGCTCTGTATATACTATTTCAAAGTAAGAAATAGTGTGCACAGAGTCCAAAGGGTTCCCCTTAGAGGTAAGATAGTGGCAAAAAAAAGAGAATTCTAATGCTCTATGTTGTGGTAGTGTGGTCGAGCAGTAGGCTTATCAGAGGGTAGTGTTAAGCATTTGTTGTACACACACAGGCAATAAATGAGGAACACACACTCAGACAATTCCAGGCCAATAGGTTTTTATATTGAAAAATATATTTTCTTAGTTTATTTTAAGAACCACAGGTTCAAGATTTACAAACAATATTTTAAATGAGAGGTATTCACTCAGGTATCTTAGGAACTTTGAATTATCACAATAGCATGTACAGTTTTGGTAAAAATGTCAATAAGCGATTTTAAAAGTGGACACAGAGCAAAAATCAACAGTTCCTGGGGAGGTAAGTATTTGTTAGGTTCACAGGTAAGTAAAGCACTTACAGGGTTCAAAGTTGGTGGTTCAAGGCAACTCCAAAGTTACCACACCAGCAGCTCTGGGCCGGTCAGGTGCAGAGGTCAAAGTGGTGCCCAAAACACATAGGCTCCAATGGAAATAGGGGTGCCCCGGTTCCAGTCTGCCAGCAGGTAAGTACCCGTGACTTCGAAGGGCAGACCAGGGGAGTTTTGTAGGGCACCGGGGGGGGACACAAGCAAGCACAGAAAGTACACCCTCAGCGACACAGGGGCGGCGGTGTGCAGAGTGCAAACAGGCATCGGGTTTGCAATAGGAATCAATGGGGAGACCTGGGGGTCACTTCAACGATGCAGGCAGGCAAAGGGGGGGGCTCCTCGGGGTAGCCACCACCTGGGCTAGGAAGAGGGCCGCCTGGGGGTCACTCCTGCACTGGAGTTCAGTTCCTTCAGGTCCAGGGGGCTGCGGGTGCAGTGTGTTTTCCAGGCGTAGGGTTCCTTGAAGCAGGCAGTCGTGGTCAGGGGGAGCCTCTGGATTCCCTCTGCAGGCGTCGCTGTGGGGGTTCAGGGGGGTCAACTCTGGCTACTAACGGGCTCGCAGTCGCCGGGGAGTCCTCCCTGTAGAGTTAGTTTTCCGCAGGTCGAGCCGGGGGGTGTCGGGTGCAGAGTGGAAAGTCTCACGCTTTCGGCGGGAAACGTGTGGTCTTTAAAAGTTGCTTCTTTGTTGCAAAGTTGCAGGTTTGTTGAACAGGGCCGCTGTCCTCTGGAGTTTCTTGGTCCTTTTAGATGCAGGGTAGTCCTCTGAGGCTTCAGAGGTCGCTGGACCCTGGGGGATGCGTCGCTGTTGCAGTTTTTCTTGAAGTGGGGAGACAGGCCGGTAGGGCTGGGGCCAAAGCAGTTGGTGTCTCCGTCTTCTCTGCAGGGCTTTCAGGTCAGCAGTCCTTTTTCGTCTTCAGGTTGCAGGAATCTATCATGCTTCGTTCTGGGGGGGTGTTTAGGTCTGGGAGTTTGGTAGCCAATGGCTACTACCCCTGAGGGTGGCTACACCCTCTTTGTGCCTCCTCCCGGGGGGAGGGGGCCACATCCCTAATCCTATTGGGGGAGTCCTCCATCTGCAAGATGGAGGATTTCTAAAAGTCAGAGTCACCTCAGGACACCTTAGGGGTTCCCCTGACTGGCCAGTGACTCCTCCTTGTTTTTCTCATTATCTCCTCCAGCCTGCCTCCAAAAGTGGTGGCAGTGGCCGGAGGGGCGGGCATCTCCACTAGCTGGGATGCCCTGTGGCGATGTAACAAAGGGGGTGAGCCTTTGAGGCTCACCACCAGCTGTTACAGTTCCTGCAGGGGGAGGTGAGAAGCACCTACACCCAGTACAGGCTTTGTTCCTGGCCACAGAGTGACAAAGGCACTCTCCCCATGTGGCCAGCAACATGTCTGGTGTGTGGCAGGCTGGCAAAAACTAGTCAGCCCACACTGGAATTCGGGTATGTTTTCAGGGGGCATCTCTAAGATGCCCTCTGGGTGTATTTCACAATAAAATGTACACTGGCATCAGTGTGCATTTATTGTGCTGAGAAGTTTGATACCAAACTTCCCAGTTTTCAGTGTAGCCATTATGGTGCTGTGGAGTTCGTGTATGACAGACTCCCAGACCATATACTCTTATGGCTACCCTGCACTTACAATGTCTAAGGTTTTGCTTAGACACTGTAGGGGCATAGTGCTCATGCACCTATGCCCTCACCTGTGGTATAGTGCACCCTGCCGTAGGGCTATAAGGCCTGCTAGAGGGGTGACTTACCTATGCCACAGGCAATGTGAGGTTGGCATGGCACCCTGAGGGGAGTGCCATGTCGACTTAGTCTTTTTCTCCCCACTAGCACACACACGCTGGCAAGCAGTGTGCATGTGCTAAGTGAGGGCCCCCCAGGGTGGCATAAGACATGCTGCAGCCCTTACAGACCTTCCCTGGCATAAGGGCCATGGGTACCAGTTACAAGGGACTTACCTGGATGCCAGGGGTTGTGCCAATCGTGGAGACAAAGGTACAGTTTTAGGGAAAGAACACTGGTGCTGGGGCCTGGTTAGCAGGCCTCAGCACACTTTCAAATCATAAATTGACATCAGCAAAGGCAAAACGTCAGGGGGGTAACCATGCCAAGGAGGCATTTCCTTACACAACCCCCCACCCAAACGAAAGAGAATGAGACTAACCTTTCCCAAGAGAGTCTCAATTTTCTAAGTGGAAGAACCTGGAAAGGCCATCGGCATTGGCATGGCAGTCCCAGGTCTGTGTTCCACTATAAAGTCCATTCCCTGTAGGGAGATGGACCACCTCAACAGTTTTGGATTTTCACCTTTCATTTGCATTAGCCATCTGAGAGGTCTGTGGTCAGTTTGAACTACAAAGTGAGTACCAAAGAGGTATGGTCTCAGCTTCTTCAGGGACCAAACCACAGCAAAGGCCTCCCTCTCAATGGCATTCCAACGCTGCTCCCTGGGGAGTAACCTCCAGCTAATGAAAGCAACAGGCTGGTCAAGGATATCATCATTTGTTTGGGACAAAACTGCCCCTATCCCATGTTCAGAGGCATCAGTCTGCACAATGAACTGCTTGGAGTAATCTGGAGATTTTAGAACTGGTGCTGTGCACATAGCTTGTTTCAGGGTGTCAAAGGCCTGTTAGCATTCTATAGTCCAGTTTACCTTCTTAGGCATTTTCTTGGAGGTAAGTTCTGTGAGGGGTGTCACTATTGATCCATATCCTTTCACAAACCTCCTGTAGTAGCCAGTCAAGCCAAGGAATGCCCTGACTTGAGTCTGGGGTTTTGGAGCTACCCAGTCCAGAATAGTCTGGATCTTAGGCTGGAGTGGCTGAACTTGGCCTCCAGCTACAAGGTGTCCCAAGTAAACCACAGTACCCTGCCCTATCTGGCATTTAGATGCCTTGATAGAGAGGCCTGCTGCTTGCAGGGCCTGCAAAACCTTCTTCAGGTGGACCAGGTGATCCTGCCAGCTGGAGCTAAAGACAGCAATATCATCAAGATAAGCTGCACTAAAGGACTCCAAGCCAGCAAGGACTTGATTCACCAGCCTTTGGAAGATGGCAGGCGCATTCTTTAAGCCAAAGGGCAATACAGTAAACTAACAATGCCCATGAGGTGTGGAGAATGCTGTCTTTTCTTTTGCTCCTGGTGCCATTTTTATTTGGCAGTACCCTGCTGTCAAGTCAAAGGTACTCAAATATCTGGCAGCACTTAGTTTGTCAATTAACTCATCTGCCCTTGGAATGGGATGGGCATCTGTCTTGGTGACAGAATTAAGTCCTCTGTAGTCCACACAAAACCTCATCTATCTCTCTCTTGCCATCTTTGGTGTGAGGTTTGGGGACTAAGACCACTGGGCTGGCCCAGGGGCTGTCAGAGTGCTCAATGACTTCCCAATTACAGCATCTTGTGGACTTCCACTTTGATACTTTCCTTAACTTGGTCAGACTGTCTAAAAATTGTTTTTGACAGGCATGCTGTCTCCTGTGTCCACATCATGGGTACACAGGTGTGTCTGACCAGAGGTTAGGGAAAAGAGCTCAGCAAACTGTTGTAAGACTTTCCTACAATCAGCTTGCTGTTGGCCAGAGAGGGTGTCTGAATAGATCACTCCATCTACTGAGCCATCTTTAGGGTCAGTGGAAAGGAGATAAGTGAGAGGTTCACTCTCAGATTCCTGGTCCTCATCTGTAACCATTAACATGTTTACATCTGCCCTGTCATGAAAGAGTTTGAGGCGGTTCACATGGATCACCCTTTTGGGGGTCCTGCTAGTGCCTAGGTCTACCAGGTAGGTGACTTGACTCTCTCTCTCTCTCTCTCTCTAGCACTGGGTAAGGGCCACTACATATGCCCTGAAGTGCCCTGGGAACCACAGGTTCCAGAACCCAGACTTTCTGCCCTGGCTGAAACTCAACCATAGCAGCCTTTTGGTCATACCACATCTTCTGGAGTTGTTGGCTGGCCTCAAGGTTTTTATTTGCCTTTTCCATATACTCTGTCATCCTGGAACGTAGGCCTAGTACATAGTCCACTATATCTTGCTTAGGCTCATGAAGAGGTCTCTCCCAGCCTTCTTTAACAAGAGCTAGTGGTCCCCTTACAGGATGGCCAAACAGAAGTACAAAGGGGGAAAACCCTACTCCCTTCTGAGGCACCTCCCTGTAGGCGAAAAGCAGACATGGCAAGAGGACATACCCTCTCCTTTTGAGCTTTTCAGTGAGCCCAATGATCATGCCTTTCAATGTCTTGTTGAATCTTTCCACAAGACCATTGGTTTGTGGATGGTATGGTGTGGTGAATTTGTAAGTCACCCCAAACTCATTCCACATATGCTTCAGGTATGCTGACATGAAGTTGGTACCTCTGTCAGACACCATCTCCTTAGGAAATCCCACTCTGGTAAAGATACCAATGAGTGCTTTGGCTACTGCAGGGGCAGTAGTGGACCTAAGGGGAATTGCTTCAGGGTATCTAGTAGCATGATCCACTACCACTAGGATATACTGGTTCCCTGAGGCTGTGGGAGGTTCAAGTGGACCCACTATGTCCACACCCACTCTTTCAAAGGGGACCCCCAACCACTGGAAGTGGAATGAGGGGGACCTTTGGGTGGCCACCTGTCTTACCACTGGCTTGACAGGTGGCACAGGAGACACAAAACTCCTTTACTTTCTGGGACATGTTGGGCCAATAGAAATGGTTAACTAACCTTTCCCAAGTCTTGGTTTGTCCCAAATGCCCAGCAAGTGGAATATCATGGGCTAAGGTCAGAATGAACTTCCTAAACTCCTAAGGCACTACCACTCTCCTAGTGGCACCAGGTTTGGGATCTCTTGCCTCAGTGTAGAGGAGTCCATCTTCCCAACAGACCCTATGTGTTCCAGTGATTTTTCCTTTGGTTTCCTCAGCAGCTTGCTTCCTGGGGCCTTCAAGAGGGGACAGGTTTCTTGCCCCTTACACAACTGTTCCCCTGAGGGTCCCCCTGGGCCTAAGAGTCCAACCTGATAAGGTTCCAACTCCATGGGCTCAGTTCCCTCAGAGGGCAGAACTTCTTCCTGGGAAGAGAGGTTCTTTTTCTTGTTGTGTTGAAGCTGGTTCCCCAGTCTTCTTTCCTTTTCTCTTGGAAGGTTGGGCCATTATTCCAGGCTCCAACACCTCTTTTTCACCCTGAGCTCTGCACTGTGCCCTTGTCTTGACACACACCAGTTCAGGGATACCCAGCATGGCTGCATGGGTTTTGAGTTCTACCTCAGCCCATGTTGAGGACTCCAGGTCGTTTCCAAGCAAACAGTCTACTGGGATATTGGAGGAGACTACCACCTGTTTCAGGCCAGTGACCCCTCCCCATTCTCAAGTTACCATAGCCATGGGATGTACTTTAGTCTGACTGTCTGCGTTGGTGACTGGATAAGTTTGTTCAGTCAGGTATTGTCCTGGGGAAACCAGTTTGTCTGTCACCTGTATCCCTCAGGCCTTCTACACTAGTCCCATTAATTAAGAGTTGCTGCCTGTATTTTTGCATATTAGGGGGCCAGGCAAGCCAGTGTGGCTAAGTCCACCCCACCCTCAGAAACTAATGTAGCTTCAGTGTGAACCCTGATTTGCTCTGGGCACACTGTTGATCCCACCTGGAGACTGGTTATTCCAGTGCTAACTAGAGTAGAAGTTGAAGTGGAACCTTTCTTGGGACAGGCCTTGTCTCCAGTTTGGTGTCCCTGCTGATTACAGCTACGACACAAGGCGTTTTTGGGATCAAAGTTTTTACCCTTGTGCCCAAAATTGGATTGTGAAGAGGCTTTGGACCCTCCCTCCTGAGCAGGTTTTTGGAGCCCTGTAGAAAACTCTTTACTTTTTCTCTTGGATGTCTCAACACTCTTCCCCTGGGGAGTCTTTGTGACCCCTTTCTTTTGGTCACCCCCTGTGGAAGTCTTGGTCACCCTAGTCTTGACCCAATGGTCTGCCTTCTTCCCAATTCTTGGGGAGAAATTGGACCTAGGTCTGCCAGATGCTGATGCAGTTTATCATTGAAACAATTACTTAAAAGGTGTTCCTTCATAAACAGATTGTACAGCCCATCATAATCATTTACACCACTGCCATTAATCCAACCATCCAGTGTTTTGACTGAGAAGCCAACAAAATCAACCCAGGTCTGGCTCGAGGATTTTTTAGCCCCACTGAACCTAATCCTGTACTCTGTTGAGAATCCAAAGCCCTCAATCAGGGTGGCCTTCATAAGGTCATACAATTCTGCATCTTTTCCAGAGAGTGTGAGGAGGGATATGTTACTTACCTGTAAAACCTAGTTCTCTTCCAGGGGTATACTCAAAGTCATAAACACTGAATATTCCCGCCCTCGTGCAGGGATCCCGGAGCATATATAAAAACACACGTGTAAGTATGAAATATATAGCGTTTTTTAGTAGATAATTTCCATACCAGAATAATGTATACATGTGTATAACAGCAATGCAGACTATTATGATAAACAGGCTAAACTGCTTTATTTCTATGGATTTTTTTTTTTTTTTTAAACACTCTCCCTTATAATTACAAGAAAACTTTCCGAAGCCCAATAGGAGAGCACAGAAAAAATACCAGCAACACATGTGAAAAGAGAAAAAACGACATTGAAAACAACCGAGCATTATTAGCCAATAGGCTGCATGCAAGTTAACACAGCAGAACCACAAAATCTGGCACCGTGCCTTTAAGACCCTGAGCACCTCCAGTATCCCTCCATGCCTCAGGGGTGAAGGAGAGGTGACAGTTGGTTCACAGTTAGGTCAGTACTTTTTTACGGTGACAAAGAATCCAACAGATTAGATAGCTAGTCTGTACTGCACTTCTAGGAGACTTGCGTCCGGGGAGGAGGGTGGGTTGTTTATGACTTTGATGAGGATACCCCTGGAAGATAACTAGGATTTACAGTTAAGTAACTTATCCTTCTCTTCCAGGGGATCCTCATCAATAGTCATAAACATTGAATAGATTAGCAAGCCCATCCCTTATCTCTGCGGACTGTCTAATAGAAGTGTAGGAAAAAGACATACACTATGCAAACAAATTTCTCAGAGACGCTTGACCAACTTGAGCGTCCGCTTTGGCATCTGAATCTAAACAGTAATGCCTAGTAAACGTATGTACAGATCTCCATGTAGCGGCCTTACAGATCTCAGAGATTGGAACATTATTAAGGAGGGCAGCAGTAGCCACTTTTCCTCTTGTTGAATGAGCCTTAGGCCTAGCCAATAACTGTTTGCTAGCCAATTGATATGCAGTTACAATACCTTAAACTATCCATCTAGATATAGTTCGTTTTGAGGCCGCATCGCCTGTTCTCATATGTCTATAATTTACAAACAGGTGGTGAGATTGTCTAATCTATTTGGTCTTATCCAGGTAAAATTTTAGCACTCTTTTCAGATCCAGGGAGTGCAAGGCTTTCTCCGCCGGAGTATCCGGATTGGGGAAAAAAGTTTGGAGTGATATAGTCTGATTGATGCGAAAATCCGACACCACCTTCGGTAGGAATGATGGATGAGTTCTTAGAACAACTCTATTCTCATGGAAAACCGTATACGGTTCCTTGGAGGACAAAGCCTGAATCTCACTGACCCTCCTAGCCGAAGTAATGGCTACGAGAAAAGCTGTCTTCCACGTAAGGTGTTGCAAAGAAGCTCTGTGAATAGGCTCGAAAGGAGGGCCCATGAGTTTAGATAATACTATGTTCAGTTCCCATGGAGGCGAGGGTTTTCGAATGGGTGGAAAAACCTTCTTTAAACCTTCTAAGAAATCCTTGACTACTGGCATTGTAAAGAAGGATTTCTGAGAAGGTGACTTAGGATAAGCTGTAATGGCAGATAAATGTACCTTAATAGATGACAACTGCAGACCTGACAATATGACCTCCTCCTGAGCCAGAATAGGATTCTGACCCTGTTGTCGACACCATATGTAGAATCTCTTCCACTTGAACGCGTAAGAGCGCCGCGTGGAAGGCCTTTAAAATGTTCGTGCATTCCTGCGAGAGCCCTAGATGACCATATTGCAGGAATTCAGGAGCCATGCCGTCAAGCTCAGAGAGGGAAGGTTGGGGTGAAGAATCTTGCCTCCCAGCCTGCAAAGGAGATCTGGTCTGCACAGCAGCCTCTTGTGCGGTTGTTCTGACAGCTTGAGAAGATCCGTGTACCAGAACTGTCGAGGCCATTGCGGGGCTATGAGAATCAGTCTGGTGTTGGATCTGTAGAGTTTGTTCATTACCCTGGTATCAGGGGAATCGGTGGAAAAGCGTAGAGAAATATCCCTGACCAGTCTATCAACAGGGCATTCCCTTGAGACCCCGGACGCGAAGTCTGGGCATTTTTTGTTTACCTCGTCTGCAAACAGATCTAATTGAGGCTGACCCCACTGACCGAAGACGTCTGCGATGACCACCTAGTCGTGGGCGTCCTCGAGGGTTCTGCTTAGGAAGTCTGCCTCCACGTTTAGCTGCCCTGGGAGGTGGATCGCTGTAAGAGACAAATGGTTTAAGACTCCAGAGACAGGGGCCGGGATCTCGTACCTCCTTGCTTGTTCAGATAATACATTGTCATCGTATTGTCCGTCTGCACCAGCAGAGACTTTCCCTGAATCGATGGTGCAAATGATTTGAGAGCCAGATGACTGCTCTGAGCTCCAGCAGGTTGATATGATAAGTCTTCTCTTTGCTGGACCACAAGCCCTGAGCTTGAAGGGAACCCAGATGAGCTTCCCAGCCGTGTAGCGATGCATCCGTGTTGGAAGGGATTGAATGGTGAAACAGAACTCCTACTGACAGGTGATGTCTGCGCGTCCACCATTGCAATGAATGTCGCGCTCCTACCGGAAGAAACATTCTGTCCTCCCATTGACCTGTGTGTTGATTCCAGTTTTCCTCTAGAGCCTCCTGAAGAGGTCTCATATGCAATCTGGCGTTCGGGACAATGAAAGTGCAAGAGACCATGGAGCCCAACAGAGATGTCACCTGATGGGCCGTAGGCGCGGGGGAACCAAGAAGATCGCGACACTTCCTCTTTATTGATAATAGTCGTTCCTCCGAAGGATACACTTTTTCTAGCTCTGTATTCAGTATCGCCCCCAGGTAGTGGAGGGTTTGAGTTGGGATGAGGGAGGTTGACTTGCAGACCTAGAGAGCGGAAAACACTGAGAACAATGTCTAGATGCTTTTTCGCCTGTTCCGGAGAGGAGGCTTTCAGTAGCCAATCGTCTTGGTATGGATAAATGAAGATTTTGTGCTTCCTTAAATGCGCCGCTACCGTCGCTACACACTCGGAGAATGCACGAGGGGCAGATTTGAGGCCGAAAGGCAGCACCTTGAACTGATAGTGTTGAGAGGCTATCACAAACCGTAGGAATTTCCGATGTTTGGGTACGATCGGGATATGAAAATATGCATCCTACAGATCTATGGAGCACATCCAGTCTCCTTGATGCAGCTGAGGGAAAATCTCATGAAGAGCCAGCATTCTGAATTTTTGTTTCTGTATGAATCAAGTCTAGAATCGGTCTCAAGACTCCTTCCCAACCCTTTTTTGCTACCAGAAAATATCGGGAGTATACTCCCTTTCCTCTTTGGGCGGCTGGCACCTTTTCTATCGCTCTTTTCTGTAACAGGGCGCGAACCTCTTTGCGTAGTAAGTTCATGTGAGCAGGCCCTCGACTTGGTTGGTGGCAAATGAGGTGGAGGTTGTCGGAAAAGAAGAGTATCCATTCTCTACAATGTTCAGCACCCATTTGTCTCTTGTTATGCCATGCCACTCGTGAGCGAACTCTGTGATTCTTCCCCCAACCGGAGTGGTGGACAGTATTAAGGGAAGCAAACCCTCATTGTTTTGCAGGGGTTTTGAGGGTAGACTGCTGAGGTCTGCTTGATCCTCTGTCTCTTGTGGCCTTGCGAGACTGGAAGAGAGGACACCCTTGTTTCTGTTGCGGTCTTTGAGACCAATGAGAGGTTTGAACCCTCTGTTGGAACGGGCGCCTGTAGTAAGGTCTGTACCTCCTGAAGTCTTTCCTTCTTTCCAGACCCACTGCCCTCATTGTGTCGACCTCCGCCATCATACGTGCCATTTCATCATCCGTGTGGGCTCCAAATAACGAGTTTCCGTTAAATGGAAGATTCATGATAAGCTGTTGAGCCTCAGCCAGGAAGATCTTCTCGCGCAAACCTATGCGCGTATCCATGCGCCGCCAAGTCCGCACCGTCTGCGGCTGCACTGATGATTTGATTGGACACCAGACTTCCCTCTTGAAGGATCTCCTGGAAGTCCTGCCTGTCCTCTCTAGGCAGCTTTTCCGAAAATCTGCTCAGCAAGTCCCAGAGGGATCGATCATATCTGCCTAGGAGTGCTGAGGCGCTGGAGACCATCATCAATGCCTGTGTGCCACACATCTTCATAACCAGAGAGTCTAGATGTCTACTCTCCTTGTCCGGTGGAACCGTTGAGGATGACGCCACTGAATGAGTCTTGCGGGCTGCGGCTAACATGACTGAGTCCGGTGGTGGATCAGCCCCGAGAAACACAGGATCCTGATCAGGGGCCTTGTACTTTTTCAAGATCCTCGCAGGAGCTGAACGGAGGTTTGCTGGCGTCAAAAAAGTCTCCATGGTCGGCTGGAGAAGACCAGGCACGAGTGGTAACAACTTCCTTGAAACCATTCTGTGTTGCAGGGTTTTGAAGATTACTGATGAGGAAGTTGAAGTTTCCGGGACATCAATGTTAAGCTTTTGTGCTCCCCTGAGCAGCACGTCATTGAAAGTTGTTATATCATTAACCGGGGAAACTCTAGCTGGTGGAGAATCCGTCAGAGTCTGGGAGTAACCTCTTATGGAAGACCTTGACGATGTGGACCAAGGAGGGGTCCTTCTGTGATGGTGCGACCTTGACCTAGACCTCCTCTCGGAGCGTGACCTGCTCCTAGATCTTGTGGTAGTGCGCTGAGGACTAGTGGTAGATTGGTGAGACATAGAACAAGCCCGTTCTGCATGCGTCGTTGGCGATGGTGTCCTCGGAAGCGACGCTGATGGTGAATACATGCGTGAGTACTGAGTCTGGAGAAGCCGGTGCCTTGTTAAGGCTCTCCAACCACCTTGGCGATAGGTTTATGGGCGAGATGTGCCCCGACGATGAGGCCCTTGACCGTCTGGGCGATCCACTCCTTATGGAGACCACAGGACTTGGAGTGACATTCTTGTCGGCCGGTGGTTGCCGACGCTCTTCCCCTTGAGAGATAGGCAGTAGCTGTCTCGACATCGAACGGTGTGTACCGACGTCGAAGGAGGCCCAGAATGTACCGTAGACTGCTCAGGTCTCGACATCGAGCGCCTCAACGGCCACTGGTGGTCCCTTGTGTGTGTGCGACTCGACGTCGTATGCTTCGCCGTCGAGTGATGGGCCTCTGACGACGGAAGCCTCCGCTCTCCACGCTGAGGCGATCTCGACAGTCTTCCGTGCCGTCGAGGGGTGTGATGCCTTCGACGGCGTATGAACACGACGGTGTTGGCTCGACGTCGATCAGTGGGTTGCCGTCAACGGAGATCTGTCCTGATGAGGGAGGTGAGCCTTCGACGTCGTATCCTTCGACGGTCGGGTCGCCGTTGACGGCGATAAGCGATGATGCTACGGTGGCAGCGATGACGTTGACGGGGAACAGACAGGTACTTTCTTACCAGCTGACGTTGATCTAGCCTGCCGCTCATGAGAATGGCTTGTTGACTGCCTGGGAAGCGAAGAGGACGATGTTTTCTGCCTCTCATGAAGTCCATGAAGTCTGATTTTCTCTCTGTCCTTCAGAGTCCTTTTGGACATGTTTTTACAGTGCCTGCATGTGTCAGGGCAGTGGCTCTGAGGCAAACACACAATACAGAGAGAGTGTGGATCAGACTGGGTCTTCTTCCCATAGGAAGGGCACTTCACAAAAAGAGAAGGCATTTTCCAGACAGGAACAAATCCCCTCACTCAGAAAAAGGTGAAAAACGTCGAGTGAAGGTAGAAAAAACAAGGTTTTTGAATATTTTTCTGTGAGAAACTCAGAAAAACTGAGAGCTCAATGCTCCAGGATCCTCTCAGAAGAAGCCGGAAAAAAGAACTGACCTAACTGTGAACCAACTGTCACCTCTCCTTCGCCCCTGAAGCATGGTGGGATACTGAAGGTGCTAAGGGTCTTAAAGGCACGATGCCATATTTTGTGGTTCTGCTGGATTAACTTGCATGCAGCCTATTGGCTAATAATGCTCGGTTGTTTTCAAACTAGTTTTTTTCTCTTTTCACATGTGTTGCTGGTATTTTTTCTGTGCCCTCCTATTGGGCTTCAGAAAGTTTTCTTGTAATTATAAGGGAGAGTGTTTAAAAAAAAAAAACTCCATAGAAATAAAGCATGTTAGCCTGTTTATCATCATAGTCTGTACTGCTGTTATACACATGTAAACATGATTCTGGTATGGAAATTATCTACTAAAAAATGCTATATTTTTCATATATATTTCATACTTATAGATGTGTGTTTTTATATATGCTCCGGGATCCCCGCACGAGGGCGGGAATATCCAATGTTTATGACTATTGATGAGTATCCCCTGGAAGAGAATCTATCCCTACACTTTCCAGTGAACATTTCCCAAAGGAGAGCACCCCAGTGGGATTTGTTAACCTTTCTGGTTACACAAGCCCTCTCAAAAGCTGTGAACCATTTGGTGATTTCATCACCATCTTCATATTTAGTTACAATCCATTTGGGGATTATTAGCATGTCAGGAGTATCTCTGACCCTATTTAAATTGCTGCCACCACTGATGGGAGCTAAGCCCATCTCTTGTCTTTCCCTTTCTATGGCTAGGAGCTGTCTCTCTAAAGTCAATATTTTGGCCATCCTGGCTAACCGGAGGTCAGGTTCATTGAGGCTGTCCTCAATGCTTTCAGAGCTGTTGGACTCTCCTGTGAGAGAAGCAACATTTCTGACTATCACTTGTGGAGTCAGGGTTGTGGGAACCCCAGTCTCCCTAACTAGGTGTGGAGGTGGGAAGTTTTCCTCCCCATCACTAGCTTCCCCTCTGTGAGGACATCATCAGAGGGGTTGTTTCTAGCAAACTTTGCCAAGAGCTCCTGGAGCTGTACTTTGGTAGGGTTTGAACTAGTTTTTATCTTTTTGATTTTGCAGAGAGTCTTTAACTCTGACATCCTAAGATGCTGGTAAGGGGTGAGGTTGAGCTCCACCACCATCTCTTCTGCAGTAGACACTATTTCTCTAAAAGATGGAATACTTTTTAAGAATCTAAAACTATCTCTAGAACTTAATCCAAACTTTTACAAAACTTTTAAACTCTAAAATTCAAATTTCAAAAATCAGTTTATAATGACAATTTTTGGAATTTAGTTGTGTGATCAGGTATTGGCTGAGTAGTCCAACAAATGCAAAGTCTTGTACCCCACCCCTGATCCACCAATGTAGGAAGCTGGCTCTGTATATACTATTTCAAAGTAAGAAATAGTGTGCAGAGAGTCCAAAGGCTCCCCTTAGAGGTAAGATAGTGGCAAAAAGAGATAATTCTAATGCTCTATTTTGTGGTAGTGTGGTCGAGCAGTAGGCTTATCAGAGGGTAGTGTTAAGCATTTGTTGTACACACACAGGCAATACATGAGGAACACACACTCAAAGACAATCCCAGGCCAATAGGTTTTTATATAGAAAAATAAATTTTCTTAGTTTATTTTAAGAACCACAGGTTCAAGATTTACAAAATACTTTAAATGAAAGGGGTTTCACTCAGGTATCTTAGGAACTTTGAATCATCACAATAGCATGTACAGTTTTGGCAAAAAGGGCAATAACCTATTTTAAAAGTGGACACCTAGTGCAAAAATCAACAGTTCCTGGGGAAGGTAAGTATTTGTTAGTTTCACAGGTAAGTAAAGCACTTACAGGATTCAAAGTTGGGTCCAAGGTAGCCCACCGTAGGGGGTTCAAGGCAACCCCAAAGTTATCACACCAGCAGCTCAGGGCCGGTAAGGTGCAGAGGTCAAAGTGGGGCCCAGAACACATAGGCTTCAATGGAAATAGGGGTGCCCGGTTCCAGTCTGCCAGCAGGTAAGTACCTGTGACTTCGGAGGGCAGACCACGGGGGTTTTGTAGGGCACTAGAGGGGGAGGGAGAAAGGGGGGGGGGGAGAGGGGGAGAGACACAAGCAAGCACAGAAAGTACACCCTCATCGGCACAGGGGCGGCCGGATGCAGAGTGCAAACAGGCGTCGGGTTTGCAATAGGAATCAATGGGGGCTTCTTGGGGTAGCCACCACCTGGGCTAGGAAGAGGGCCGCCTGGGGGTCGCTCCTGCACTGGAGTTCGGATCCTTCAGGTCCTGGGGCAGCGGGTGCAGTGTGTTTTCCAGGCGTCGGGTTCCTTGAGGCAGTCGCGGCAGGGGGAGCCTCTGGATTCCCTCTGCAGGCGTCGCTGTGGGGGATCAGGGGGGTCAACTCTGGCTACTCACGGGCTCGCAGTCGCCGGGGAGTCCTCCCTGTAGAGTTAGTTTTCCGAAGGTCAAGCCGGGGGGGTCGGATGCAGAGTAGAAAGTCTCACGCTTCTGGCGGGAAACGTGTGGTCTTTAAAAGTTGCTTCTTTGTTGCAAAGTGGCAGGTTTGTTGAACAGGGCCAGAGTCCTCAGGAGTTTCTTGGTCCTTTTATATGCAGGGTAGTCCTCTGAGGCTTCAGAGGTCGCTGGACCCTGGGGGATGCGTCGTTGTTGCAGTTTTTCTTGAAGTGGTGAGACAGGCCGGTAGGGCTGGGGCCAAAGCAGTTAGGGGGTCATACTGACCCCGGCCGGCGGCGGGAGCCGCCGGCCTGGCTGGGACTGCCAGAATACCGCTGCGCGGTCAAAAGACCGCCGCGGGTATTCTGGGTTTCCCGCTGGGCTGGCGGGCGACCGCCAGAAGGAAGCCTGCCAGCCCAGCGGGAAACACCCTTCCATGAGGATGCCGGAGCCGGCGGAGTGGAAGGGGTGCGACGGGTGCAGTTGCACCTGTCGCGATTTTCAGTGTCTGCATGGCAGACACTGAAAATCATGGTGGGGCCCTGTTACGGGGGCCCCTGCAGTGCCCATGCCATTGGCATGGGCACTGCAGGGGCCCCCACGACACCCCATACCGCCATCCTGTTCCTGGCGGCCAAAACCGCCAGGAACAGGATGGCGGTATGGGGGTCGGAATCCCGAGGATTCCCCAGGGCAGCGGAAAACCGCGGTACACCGCCGGTTTTCCGTTTCTGACCGCGGCTGTACCGCCGCGGTCAGAATGCCCAAGGGAGCACCGCCAGCCTGTTGGCGGTGCTCCCGCGGTCGTTGGCCCTGGCGGATTTTACCGCCAGGGTCAGAATGACCCCCTTAGTGTCTCCGTCTTCTCTGCAGGGTTTCAGGTCAGCAGTCCTTCGTCCTCAGGTTGCAGGAATCTACCTTCCTTGGTTCTGGGGGCCCCTAAATACTCAATTTAGGGGTGTGTTTAGGTCTTGGAGGTTAGTAGCCAATGGCTACTATCCCTGAGGGTGGCTACACCCTCTTTGTGCCTCCTCCCGGTGGGGAGGGGGGTCACATCCCTAATCCTATTGGTGGAATCCTCCATCTGCAAGATGGAGGATTTCTAAAAGTCAGAGTCACCTCAGCTCAGGACACCTTAAGGGTTGTCCTGACTGGCCAGTGACAACTCCTTGTTTTTCTCATTAACTCCACCAGCCTTGCCGCCAAAAGTGGGGGCAGTGGCCGGAGGGGCGGGCATCTCCACTAGCGGGATGCCCTGTGGCGCTGTAACAAAGGGGGTGAGCCTTTGAGACTCACCGCCAGGTGTTACAGTTCCTGCAGGGGGAGGTGAGAAGCACCTCCACCCAGTACGGGCTTTGTTCCTGGCGACAGAGTGACAAAGGCACTCTCCCCATATGGCCAGCAACATGTCTGGTGTGTGGCAGGCTGGCAAAAACTAGTCAGCCCACACTGGAAGTCGGGTATGTTTTCAGGGGGATCTCTAAGTTGCCCTCTGGGTGTATTTCACAATAAAATGCACAACAGCATCAGTGTGCATTTATTGTGCTGAGAAATTTGATACCAAACTTCCCAGTTTTTAGTGTAGTCATTATGGTGCTGTGGAGTTCGTGTATGACAGACTCCCAGACCATATACTCTTATGGCTACCCTGCACTTACAGTGTCTAAGGTTTTGCTTAGACACTGAAGGGGCATAGCTCTCATGCACCTATGCCCTCACCTGTGGTATAGTGCACCCTGCCTTAGGGCTGTAAGGCCTGATAGAGGGAGGACTTCCCTATGCCACAGGCAGTGTGAGGTTGGCATGGCACTCTGAGGGGAGTGCCATGTCGATTTAGTCATTTTCTCCCCACTAACACACACAAGCTGGCAAGCAGTGTGCATGTGCTGAGTGAGAGGTCCCCAGGGTGGCATAAGACATGCTGTAGCCCTGGCATCAGGGCCCTGGGTACCAAGGGTACCAGTTACAAGGGACTTACCTGGATGCCAGGGGTGTGCCAATTGTGGAGACAAAGGTACAGTTTTAGGGAAAGAACACTGGTGCTGGGGCCTGCTTAGCAGGCCCCAGCACACTTTCAAATCATAACTTGACATCAGCAAAGGCAAAAAGTCAGGGGGTAACCATGCCAAGGAGGCATTTCCTTACACAGATGGAAAGGGGTCACCACCTTGGGGAGGAAAGAGGCACGAGTTCTTAATAATATCTTGTCAGGATATATCGTGAGATACGGTGGCTTTGAAGATAAAGCCTGCAGCTCAGTCACTCTCCTGGCAGATGTAATTGCCACCAAAAAGGCAGTCTTAATAGTAAGCAGCCGGAGAGGACAGTTATGCAAGGGCTCGAAGGGAGCACACATAAGGAAGGTAAGAACCAAATTAAGATCCCACTGGGGCATAACGAAAGGCGGGAATAGATGCACAAGCCCTTTCAAAAACCTCTGTACTATAGGTGATTTAAACAGAGATGGTTGATCGGGCAACTGAAGAAAAGCAGATAAGGCTGCAAGATAGCCCTTGAGAGTCCCCAAGGAGGAACCCTGCTGGGCGAGAGACAATATAAACAAAAGGATGTTAGACAGAGAAGAAGAGGATCAATAGACCTCTCTGTACAATATGAAACAAAGCATTTCCAACAGCAGGCGTAGATCGACTTAGTAGAGGGACGCTTGGCTGCCAGAATGACGTCACAGACCTCGGGAGGGAGGTCGTAAACCATCAACTGTCACCACTCAATCTTCACGCATGAAGGAGCAGAGTTGACAGGTTCGGGTGGAGAACCTTCCCCTGCGACAGAAGAACCTCCTGAAGAGGCAGCCGGATTGGAGGACTGATGCTCATTTTGAGAAGCTCTGGATACCTAACTCTCCGTGCCCAATCCGGAGCCACTAGGATTACTTGGGCCCGGTCCTTCTTGATTTTCTTGAGAACTCTGGGCAGAAGTGGTATAGGTGGAAAAGTGTACAGGAGGCGATAGCCCCCTTGGAAACTCCAACGCGCAAAACTGCTGACATTGCGTGTTCTCTGCGGAGGCGAACAGATCTAACCAAGGCTCTCCCCACTGCTGAAAGAGTCCTTGCGCCACCTCCGGATGGAGACACCATTCGTGATCCTCTTACGCATTTTCGGCTGAGTTTGTCTGCTCTGGCGTTCAGAGAACCTGCCAGGTGTTGAACCACCAGGGTCATGACCTGCTGTTCCAGCCATGTCCAGAGACGTAAAGCCTCTTGACAAAGGGTACACGACCCCACACCGCCCTGCTTGTTGCAGTACCACATTGCGGTAGTGTTGTCCGTGAACACCTGCACCACCTTCCCTTTCACAACAGGAAGAAATTCTTTTAATGCTAGCCTATTCGCCCGAAGCTCCAGCAAGTTGATGTGGAGTCCGGACTCCGCCGGAGACCAGTGACCTCTGATCTCCACCTCCACAGATGGCCGCCCCATCCCAGAAGTGACGCATCTGTCACTACTGTTAGATCTGGTTGGGGAAGGGAGAGGGGTCTGCCTTTGACCCACTCGCAGTTCACTAACCACCACTGCAGATCTTTTGCAGTTCCCTCCGAGATCTGAACCACGTCGGTAAGATTCCCCTGATGCTGTGCCCATTGGAACTTCAGGTCCCACTGCAGAGCCCTCATGTGCCATCTGGCATGCTTGACCAACAGGATGCAGGAAGCCATGAGTCCCAGCAGCCTCAGTCTCTGTCTCACCAAAATCCAGGATTGAGGCCGAAACATTGGTATCATAACCTGAATATCCTGGACCCGCTGTTCGGGAGGATAAGCCTGATACTGCACTGTGTCCAGAACAGCTCCGATGAAAGTGAGCTTCTGAGAGGGAGTCAGGTGTGACTTCGGCACATTTATAGTGAACCCCCAACAAATGCAAGAGGTCCGCCGTCGTCTGGAGGTGGGTGACGAGAGCCTGAGGCGTAGGAGCCTTCAACAGCCAATCGTTTAGGTAGGGGAAGACTGAAATCCCTGACCTGAACAAATGAGCTGCCACCACCGCCATCATCTTTGTGAACACCTGAGGGGCACTGGTGATGCCGAAAGGAAGCACAGTAAACTGAAAGTGCTCGTGGCCCACCTTGAACCGCAGGCAACGCCTGTGGGCTGGCAGGATAGGAATGTGGAAATACGCATCCTGCAAATCCAATGCTACCATTCAGTCTCCTTGGTCTAGGGCAGACAAAACCTGAGCAAGAGTGAGCATCTTGAATTTCTCCTTCTTGAGGAAGAGGTTGACGTCCCTTAAATCCAAGATAGGGCGTAGGCCTTTGTTCTTTTTGGGAATCAGAAAGTAGAGGAATAACAACCACTGCCTACTTCTGATATCGGGGCTCTTTCTATGGCTCCCTTGGCCAAGAGAGCTGTAACTTCCTTGCAGAGCAAAGCTAGATGGTCCTCCATCAGCCATTCCTTTGTCGGAGGGATAGAAGGAGGGAAAGACTGGAAGAGAAGGGAGTAGACCTTCCGTATAATCTGCAGGACCCACGTGTCCGTGGTGATGGAAAGCCAGTGAGGGAGATGAAAACAAATCCTCCCTTCAACTGGACAGACATGATCCCGCAGAAACATACTAGGAGGGATTGGGCGCAGTGGAGGGGGGCTGTGTGGCGGCCGACCTCTGGCCAGACCCTCTGGGTCTGATAGTACCACGACCTCTTCCGGGATGCTGTGAAGCCTGAGGACGGTGGTTGAACTGTGGCTGGCGTGGTACCACATCCCTTCCGAAGCCTAGAAAGGGGCGAAAGACAGACTGCTGTTGTGCTGGCGCTGAAAGGCCCAAGGATCTGGCCGTGGCTCGAGAATCCTTGAACCTCTGAAGCGCGGAGTCTGCCTTTTCACCAAAAAGGCGAGAGCCATCAAAGGGCATGTCCATCAAGCTGGACTGGACATCCCCTGAAAAACCAGTAGAACATAGCCAGGCGTGGCGACGTAGGGCCACTGATGATGAAATCGTTTTGCCCAGCTAGTCGGTCGTGTCCAAACCACACCGGATCGTAAACGTGGCTGCATCTCTCCCATCCTTGACAGCCTGGGTGAGAGTGTCCCGTACGCCCTCCGGGACCTGGGGCAGCACCTGTGCCACCGTAACCCATAAAGTATGGGAATAACGGCCCAAGAGGTGTTTACGGACCTCAATGCCAGGCTGGAGGAAGAAAACATCTTCTTTCCAAGCTGATCCAGCCTCTTGGATTCCCTATCCGGGGGAGCAGAAGAGAAGCCACCACGGGAAGTAGAGGCTTGGACAACCAAGCTCTCAGGAGTGGGGCGCTGTGTCAGGAAACCAGAGTCGCTGGGAGCGGGCCTATGGCGGCGGCCGCCGACCATCCTATTCACAGGCGCCCCTGTGCTGGGTTTGGACCACGTACCCAGAAGGACGTCTGTAAGAGGCTCATTGAAGGGCAACAACGGCTCCTCAGACCCCTCCCATTCCTCTCCTGCATCTGGCTGATCTAAATAATGCTCAGACAATGTTCTGGGCTGAATTGGCTCCATCGAAGTCAGAGTCGACGTCGTACGACGTCGCTCTGGATCATCCGGAATAAGGATGGGTGGTGGAATCGTCGACGTCGGACCCGGCGCCGAAGGAGGTCGACTGTGAGAGACCGGCGCTGGTCCAGATCCTGGGGTCCCCAACAGCGCCAAGGCCGAAGCCGTCGGCGTAGAATCTGAAGGGGCCGGCGTAGAATCTGAAGGGGCCCCTGCTGACCCCGCGGGCCCCGTAGACCCACCCAAGGGTGCAGCCCGCTCAAAAACGAGACGCATGGCCTCATAAAACTCTTTTTTGAGCGGGGTCGATCCGGTCCCCGGAAAGGGGGGGGAAGATGCGGAGTCAACCCTGGCGACGGCTCCGAAGAACCGCGCTCGGAACGTCGTGTTCCCTAGACGCCTCGTCGGCCGACAAGCGTGGCAAAGGAAGTCCGCTTGGACTACTACTTGTTCTGCCTCTTACCTTCGGATGACCTCGAATGAGATGAAGAGGATTTGGGGATCCGGGAGCGGTGCTGCGACCTCCTCCTACTGCAGGACCGTGACCTCTGAGTAGTCGCGCCGACGAAGACGAATGTCGGGCCGCAAGAAGCTTAAGGGATCTCTCCCTCAAGGCCTTTGGCGCCATGGTCCGACAGTCGGAACACGAGGTGGAATCGTGGTCCTTCTCCAAAGACAAACACGGTGCGGATCCCTCACCGACATGGTGCGATGACACACACCACCCAGCTTGAATCCTGTCTTTCTCAAAGACATGACTTCAAACAGTCAAAAAAGCGTTGACAAACCGTCGAAGCAAGGTAGCTCTTTCCAAAACTGCACTTAACTGGCGCAGAAGGAAAAGAACTGACGTACGCGTGCCGAGATGGCATCTATATAGACAACTGTGACATCATAGACGGCTACAACAACGCTGACGACGCACGCGGATCCGAACGACGCCGTCCGATGGCGCGCACGCAGGGTACTGCTCAGAAAAAACTCCGGATTCGAAGCGGACGCCTGGGAATTCTAAGCTAAGGAAGCTGCAGCTATAAGTCTCTATCAGATTAATGTGATAGGAGACTGTACATGCACAGCCTGGGCATTTAATGGCTGTTTTTCTTCAAGAGAATCTGCATGTGGATTTTAGGGAGGTGTGGGCTGGGGGAGGTATGTTTCAAGCGGTATGTGTCTCAATTAGAAATGGTGGTTGTCTATGGATAAACAATATTTGTACAATCTGTGATAGCTGCACTTGGATGAGGAACTTAAGTGATAGTATCAGGGACAAGATATTGCAGAGAGAAGCACACAAATGAAGCCTTCGGTGACAGGTATAACACTAACTTTTTCGGTGACAGGCACACCTAGCAACTAACTGTGCTTCTTTTACTGTTTCACATGCTTGCTCACTTAGAGGTTTTATGTACTCCTAGAAACCTGTGACCTATTAAAGTTGGGGCACTGCTAACTGCAATGTAAAAATATTCTACATTTCATAGGAATATGTTTGTATCAGGCTGTGAGTAGTGTAATTTTTAGGACTGCAGCTATAATTCCTTGGTAGGCTGGATACAGAGGTGCAAATTGTAACACCGCCACCCTTTTTCATGAATGTACCTGGAGAAGTGTCATTAAAGGGGGTAAGAGGGAGAAGGCATTTGTGAACCATGAGAAGGTGTGTAGCACAAATATGGGAACAGATAGGAAGTTTGGTCTTCTCCAGCACAATCTTGAGGCGGAAGGTAAGGAGGTGTTAGACATCTTGTCAGCACGGAGTCAGGAGGAATCGAACAAGTTACTTACCTTTGGTAACACCTTAAATGGTAGAGATATATTCTATTTGCAGATTACTTACCTTAAACTTTCTCCAGGCATCAGTCTAGATCCAGTGATGTTTCTCGAGCAGTACACCTGTGCGCCGTCAAGTAGTGTCAGTCGGCTCTGCATCAGTCATTGTGCACGCCGGATATGACATCCCAGGACCTATATAGGCACCACCCTGGCTCGCTGACGTCACCTTCTTTTCACAACTTTCCATGCCAGAAGCGCTGAGCCATGAGGAACACTGACCATAGGTGCATCAAAACTAGGACCCTGAAAGATTTCCTGTCCCTAGAAATCAGTTTGAAAGGCGAAGAGGATGGTTCAGGATGGAATCTGCAGCTAGAACATGTCTCTACCAGGTAAGGCGTTACCGAAGGTAAGTAACTTGTTCATCTGATAGAGACTTACAGTTGCAGATTCCTTACCTCAGAAAATATACAAATGCAATACCATCCCTGGAGGTGGGTCTGCGAACCAAGATCATACTAGGAAGTCCTGAAGGACCGAAAAGGCAAAGTACCAGTCCATACAATAATGTTTAGTGAACATGTGCAGAGAAGCCCACGATATTGCCTGATAGATGTCCAGGACTTGAACCTCGCATGCTAATGCAGTGGTTGCAGTTGTCGCTCTTGTAGAATGAGCGCGCAAACCCTCTGGGTTGCTTTTTAGCCAATGTGTAGCACATCTTAATGCAGAGACGACTCACCTAGAGATGGTTCTCTTCTGCACAGACCGACCTTTCTTCGCACTCCCATACTCAACAAAGAGTAGATCATCCACCCGGAACTCTTTTGTATGATTAAGGTAGAATGCCCAAACTCTTTGGGTGCAGGCGACAGAGTCTCTCCTCTTCCTTAGAAAGATAAGGGGTTGTATAAAAAGTAGGGAGGGTGATGGATTAGCCTACATGAAAATAGTGTGACCACTTTTGTCAAAAAGGAAGCCATGGTGCGAAAAAACACTTTGTCAAGATAGATGGAAAAGTAGGGTGGCTTAGATGGCGGGGATACTGCTCGAGAAAGATCTCCAGATCCAGACTGACGCCTGGGGGACATTCTAAGGTAAGGAACTTGCAACCAGAAGTCTATATCAGATGACAATGCCTGCAGCTCACTCACCTTTTGGGCAGATGTAATAGCAACAAGGAAGGCTGCTTTTAACGTTAGAAGCCTGAGGACAACTATAGAGGCGCAGCTCAAAAGGAGCACAAACTAAGAAAGTAAGAACCAGATTCAAATCCCATTGGGGCATTATGAAAGGTGATGGAGAAAACATATGGGTAAGACCCTTAAGGAGTACACGTACAATAGGAGATTTAAGCAAAGAGGGTTGGGCAGGTAATCTCAGAAATGCAGACATAGCAGACAAATAACCTTCGAGTGTGCCCAAAGTAGAGCAATGCTGAGCCAAAGAAAGTATAAACAAGAGGACCTCGGAAACAGGGAGGTGAACAGACTTGTCTGTAAACCAAGCCACAAATTTGTTCCATCAACAGGCGTATTCCGGTTTGGTGGAGGGATGCCTGGCTGGCAAGACAACATTATGGAGTTTGGGCGGAAGGTCAAAAGATGTTAACTGCCGCCGCTCAATCTCCATGCAAGAAGGCGGAGACTAGAAGGGTTCGGGTAAAGAACCCTTCCCAGCTGCTATGACAGATGATCCTCCAGAAAGGGCAGTCTGATCGGAGGATCGATGGCCATGCCCAATAGCTTGGGATACCAGACTCTTCATGCCCAGTCTGGAGCCACAAGGATTACTTGTGCCCGGTCATTCTTGATCTTCTTGGGATCTCTGGGCAGAAGTGGTATGGGCAGAATGATGTACAGGAGGCCTTAACTCCACTTGAGATGAAGTGTCCCTGAGCGAGTGCTGCCATTGCAGAAAGAGACCTTTTGGCTCCTCCGGATGCCATTTTGTGATCCGCTAGACATTTTCTGTGGAGTTTGTTGGCTCTGTTGTTCAGAAAGCCTGCTAGAAGTGAACCACCAGGGTCATGCCCTGCTGTTGCAGCCACATCCAGAGGCCCAGAGCCTCTTGACAAAGGGTCCACAACACCACCCCGCACTGCTCGTTGCAGTACCATGACAGTAGTGTCGTCCGTGAACACCTGCACTATCTTTTCCTTGATAGAGGGAAGGATCGCACGGAGCACCAACAGATTTATGTGGATTCAGGATTACACGGGAAACCAGATACCTCTGATCTTCACCTCTTCCCAGGTGGCCTCTGAGATCTGGACCTTGTCAGAGAGATTGCCCTGATCTGCACCCACTGGGAATTCAGGTCCCTCTGCAGGACTCGCATATGCCACCTGACGTGTCACCAAGCAGGATGTAGGAGGCCGGAGGCCATTAGGCCCAACAGCCTCAGAGTCATTCTCACCGAAACCCAGAATAGAGGCTGAAACATCAGTATCATAGCCTGATTATCCTGGACTCACCACTCTGGAGGATAAGTCCAAAATTGTACTGTGTCCAGAACAGCTCTGATGAAAGGGAGTGGAGGAGGCTGGCTCAGGTTATGGTGTACACCGATTAGCACCCTATACTGTGTCCAGGCAACCCTTAGAGATAGTGAACAGGTGTCCAGATAGCAAAAGCTTTCTAGGGGTAGCTTAGGCAAGCAGCTGAAGCTTACCCAGGAGGAATGTAAAGCACTTGCTATACCACAGTAGTCTGACAGTAACTCACTCACAAGAAAGAAACACACAAGGTTTGCAAAAATAAAGGATTCTTTATTACAGCACTACTGACTAGCATTCCCTTTGGAGACAGCTACACACAATATGTACACAAAATAACTATCAGAAATAGCATAACAATACATACGGCCCTTTGGGAGGGCCAAACCATATACTGAAAAAGTGGAATGTGAAATAATGACACCAACCAAGATAAGTGTGGTAGTTAGCTAGGGGAAAATAGAAAAACCAGAGGTAAGTACAGTAAGTGTTCCCAGCAACCAGGCGCAAGGTAGTTACCCACCCAGTTGTTCCATAGGCTAACAGAGTAGTGGCTGGAGATTGTGGAATTCAGGATCCTTCCTGGAGGACCCTGAGGAAACCAGCAGACAAAAGGATGGAAGTAAAGAGCCCCTACCCGAGGATACCCAGAAGACAGGATTACCTTACACCGGGGGACCCAGAGGGGAGAAGGTACACTCTCTGAAGTCAGTGGATGCCTAACACCCCATGGTCCAGGCCGGTGGAAAACAGGAATAGATTCCAGATGTGGAGAACCTGCAAAGGAAGGGGGACAGAGTCCAGCACCCTTGGAGGTCCTCAAATGGTGCAGATGGCAATGCCCACCCTCCTGAAGGGGAAGTTACTGCAAGTCGGTGGAAGAAGTCCAGCTGAGGGATCCAGGATCTGCAGAAGGTCCCAGGAGTCGCCTACGACCTGTGTCTTGACCATCGCCGGATTGCAGGAGGGTCAGTGACTAGTCACATCACCAGCAAGCACTGGCAAATGCAAGCAGGAGCTGCAGAACAGTTTACAAAGTTTTGGGGTCCAGCAAGGTCCAAGAGACTCAACCCAGGAGGGAGAGTTAGGGCTGGCCCCCAGCACGCAGGAAGGCCAACAGAAGTCTATGGAGTCCCTATGAGTGACCCACAGGCATCAGAGAAAGGGAGCCACAAGGAGGCCTCACCAGCACAACAAAACAGAAGTCCTACGTCACAGGAGTTGTAATACAGGGGCTGATCTTCACGGAGGCTTCTTGGTGCCTGAAGATCTCCTGAAGGAAGGGCCAACAAGTGTTAGCAAGTGCAACAGTCGTGATGCACAGGGGTTCCAGTGCAATGGCAGGAGCAGAGGCTCACAGTCTCCCAAGTTGGTTAGAAGACAAGCACCACCCAGAGGAGTCCACAGACTTATCACCTGTGTGGCAAGATCTTCAGATGTCCACAGCCGGTCGTTGTTGTCTTGAAATGCCTGTGGCTGCAACGGAGTGACTCCTTCACTCCAAGGGAGATTCCTTCGTGCCTTCAGGTACAGAGTCCCTGTGACCCTGGAGGATACACAGCCTTGGATGTTGCAGAATTCTTGCAGGATCCAGAGAAACAATCTTGCAATGGGAGCCTTCCCACCAGAAGCAGATGTGTTTCGGTTCCAAAGCAGACCAGCAGCGGTTCCAGAAGCCAGGAGCAGAAAATTTATTGCAAGGAGTTCCCTGGAGAGTCTTGCTCGACGAATCTGAGGACCCACCCTTGAGGGGGCCCTTAAGTAACCCTAAAAAGGGGTTGGCCACTCTCTGCAGTGACCTATCAGATGGGGTCAGGGACGTCACCTACCTGGCCTAACCAGTAAGATGCTCCCAAAGGCCTCTGCCCATCTTATTTCCAAGATGGCAGAATCAAGTGACCATCAGGCAAAGCTCTGTGCACCTCCCTGAGGGTGGAGCTAGACGGGGTGTTGGTCACTCCCCTGCCCTTTGTGTTGTTTCATGTCAGAGCAGGAATGGAGGGGGTTCCTGAACTGGTGCAAAAGGGTTTATGCAGGGAGGGCACTAAATGTGCCCTTCAAAGCGCTCTGGTGGCGCTCAGAGGCCACTCCACCCCAGCCTTTAGACTTAAACAGGGAGAGGTGGTAACACCTCTCCCACGCAGGAAATCCTTTGTTCTGCCTTCTTCTGCCTGAGCTGGTCCAGCAGCAGGAGGGCAGAACAGTGTCTGGGGTCAGCAGCAGCATGGGCTGGCAGCTAGACCCCGTAAGGCTGCACAGGTGGAACCGGGGGATCATCTAATGAACTCCCAGAGTACATGGTAACATGCAACTTACACTGAAATCGGTGTAGTGGCACGATTCCAACATGTTTGATACCAAACATGACTAGGTTCAGGGAATCCATTGTGTAGTTGGACCACTCATGTTGACCAATATCCACTACATACCTTAAGTTGGCTTGCCCAGGAATTGGCCTGGGGTCTGTAGGGACACTGTGCTCAAGCAGGGGTATCCTAACACTTAGAGACATGCACCTTGCTGTTTTGCTGAAGGGCCTACCAAAGGGGTGACTTATAATGACTAAGTGCAGTAACCAGGTTTGGTGGTGAAAGGGTGCATGCACAGTCCATGTAGGTTGCAATGGCAGGCCTGCAGACACAGTTTTCATGGGCTCCCATGGGTGGCACAATACATGCTGCAACCCATGGTAAACCCCTGGTGTACCAATGCCATGGGTACCTAAATACCATATATACAGGGACTTTCAGGGGGACACTAGTATGCTAATTGTGGGTGTAAAAAGGGTTATCTGCAGCCAAATTTAGAAGAGAAAGCAGTCACTGGGGTCCTAGTTAGAAGGATCCTAGTGAACTACAGTCTAAACACGCTGACATCAGGCAAAAAGTGGGACTAACTATGCTAGAAAGATTGCACTTTCCTACAGGGAGCACATGAGCGGGAGTCAGGTGTGACTGGTACTTTTATAGTGAACCCCAGCAAATCGAGATAGGGGAAGACTGGAACCCCTATCCTGCACAAATGAGCTGCGACCACCGCCATCACCTTGTGAACACCTGAGGGGAGCTGGCGAGGCCAAAGGGGAGCACGGTAAACTGAAAATGCTCAAAACCTACTGTGAACCGGAGCACAGGAATGTGAAAATAAAAGTCCTGCAAGTCCAACGCTGCTATCCAGTCTCCTGGGTACAGGACAGATAGAGCCAGAGTGAGGATCTTGAACTTTTCCTTTTTGAGGAAGAGATTGAGGGACCAGAGGTCAAGAATAGGTCAGAGGCCCGTGTCCTTTTTGGGTAACAGGAAGTAGCAGGAATAGCAACCACTACCTACTTCTGGCACAGGAACTCTCTCTATGGCTTCCTTGGCCAAGAGAGCCATAACTTCTTCACGGTGAAGGCACAAGTGATCCTCCATCATCCATTCATAGGATGGTGGCATGGATGGAGGGGAAGTCCCAAAAGGTAGGGTGAAGCCTCTTCGAACTATCTGCAAAACCCACCTGTCTGATTTGATGGATTGCCAGCAGAGCAGGTAAGCACGAAACCTGCTTCCAGCTGTCCCTACGTTGGGGATAGCCAGACTAGGAAGGCTTAGAGGCAGCTGCAGAGAGGAGGGGAGTTGGCAGACTGGCTAGACTGCTGCCTCCCTGATCCACAAAGTCAGTGGATTCCACACACTTGGTCACAGAGCCTGGCAGCATGCTCAGCATGGTGGCTGGCCGGGAATGGGCCTGGTTGGAGGCCCCTTCCTTGGCCGCAAAAGGAAGACAAAGGGGGCTCATGGGGTTGCCTGAGGCTCACAGACCTGGTATAGCTTAAGAATCCTTGAAGCGTTCATGCGCAGAGTCTGCTTTGTCTCTCTGTCGGTATTAGAATGGGGATGGGGATGGTGCTGCCCATGTCAGGGGAAGGTGGGGGTGGTACGACCAACATCGGTCCAGATCAATGGGTGCTCCTCGGCACTGAAGCCTCTGGCATGGAACCTGAAGGGGCCCATTCTGACTCTGTGGGATCCTAAGGCGCTAAAGTGGTGTCAAACTGCCCAAAAATGTGGTGCAAGGTTTCATAAAACTCATAGTTGGGCAGGGGTCACTCTGACTCCCAGAAACTCTGGGAGACGTGGTGTCAACCCAGGAACAGGCTCAGCTGACCAGGTCATTGAATGTCAATGCTCCCTCGTCTCGTAGGCAGACGTGAAGAAGTCCAACACTGCTACCTCAGATGTTTTCTTGTGCCTTGACTTACCGAATCGCCTCGAGGACTTGTAGTGGGACGACAATGGAGGACTATGCAACCCATTGTGGGACCTCCCTCTTGACTGGGATCTCAACTTGTGCAGTGTTGAGTATTGAGACACCATTAGCTTCAAGGACAATCCCCTCAAAGCCTTCAGATGCAGGGCCCGACACTCTGAGCACGACTTTGGGTCGTAGTTGCACTCTAGGCACCAAAGACACATGAGGTTCAGAACCGTCACAGACATCGCCTGATGTCAAGAACCACAGGGACTGAACCAGGTCTTCCTCAATGACACCCTCGGAGTTTGACAAAAAGATGAAGAAAGGCAGCCAAAAAATTACTGAGGGGTAGCTCTCTTCAGATCAGCGGTAACTTGCATGAAAAGAGAAGAACTGACAACAGCGTTGCAGGTGGTGCCTATATAGGAACCGTAACATAATATATGGCGCAGACAAATGAGTCGATAGACGCGACCTAACTGCACTCAGGGGTACTGCTCACAAAAAATCTCCTGATCCAGTCTGACACCTGGGGGGAAATTTAAAGGTAAGGAATCTGCAACAAAAAAGTGTCTATCAGATTGAAGCTCCTAAAAACCACTAGAGAGGCTGTGCAAAAGCAGAGTGCCCTATATTGCCCCAGTTAAAGCTATTGTTGTGGCCAAATGTGAGCTACAATTATGTGTCAAGCTAAAGAGCTTTTAATAAAGTAGTTGGGGGGGATACATTTCCTCTAATATAACCAAGATGATGTCTATGATCTCAGGAGCAAAGCTTTTCACCACACTAGATCTTGTGACGGTTGACAAACATCATAAGTTTTTTTCAGAATGCAATTTGGTCTCGTATTAATAGCGTTGGTATTTCAGATGGGCATTTTCTCAGAGTTGACAAGTGATAGTTTCACAGGATAGATATAGACTTTTTTGGGCATCAGATCAAAGAGGAAGGGATGAAACCCTAAGAGGAGTTTATGTCTGATCTTCTGGTACCGAAGAACAAGGAGGAATTTTTGTCATTTATGGAAATGGAATTATAGGTCAGGTTTATTGACATGTTAGAGAAGACAGCAACCAAATTAGTTTAGATACGAAGAGTACCAGAATTGAATGGAAGAGTGGGAGAACAGGAATTTTTACGAGTCAAGCCTGATCTTAAGACAGCACAGGGTTTAAAAGCTTTTTCGCCTGGAAGAAAATCTATAGTTTGCATTATGACATACTAGCATTCTTCTGTGGATTGTCTTCATTTGACTGCTCCAGGGAAGCAAGTTGCTTCTTTCTTTGATTGTCAAAGAGGCACTTTAATAAAGGTCATCATTTTAATGTAATAACTTATTAGTCATAAAAAACAAATGCACTTACAGGTTGAAACCTCACAACATACCCCATACCCATAGACATCACTGCATTGGAAGCAATTAAACTTCACATTAGTTAGCTTCCAAGAGCATGTGGCTGACGAACCCCACCCCCCTTTCCAGCAATCAGTTTGCTTTCATCCTACAATCAAAGAAAGTGGTTTTTTAACTGCTAGTTCTTACTGGGTGCTTTTGGGAAAGGAAACCAGAAAAAGCACTAACCATTGATTCAGCCTAATGAGAAGGCCTAATCTAAATTCTGCAACCTTACCCCTCTTGCCCCATTTCAAAATTATTCAGCATACTAAGTGGAAATAGTAACCTGCATCTCTGCCCACCTTGCATGATCAATCAGATGTAGTGAACCTTTCCAGTCTTGTGCAACTATCAAACTAGCCAGATTAAAACACGCTAAGCACAATAAATGGCACCAACAAATTCAATGGTACCTCCACACCTTTACAATATAAAAAATGTAAATTCTATCCCACGTTTGTCAACTTGACCATCACAGAAACATGAGGGATGAATTGAGCTTATTTGCCCATACCACAAGCACCTGAACACAAATACCCCTGAAAAATCGATTCAGTCCTTTGTGTTTGAAAAAAACAAAGACGGATGGAGATTAGATCCTGTCTTCTACATCTGACAGTTTCTGAATCATAGCACAAGATAAAGGAATTGGGTGCTCCTCCCTGTCCCAATCCATACTTCCAGAAGCATGTTTCATAACAGTATTATTCCATTCATTACAGGACTGCAATATTTGATGGGCCTTATATTTTCTAAATAGAAAATATGTTTTATAAAATGAACTAGCTGCGTAGTCGACTTCACTTAAATCACTAATCATTCTTATGATCTCTGCACCACAATATATCTCCAACAGTTTATACTTCCTTAAAAAACATAGAAACATTTCTCTTAATCTGTAGGGGAAAATTTAGAATTGCCAGTCTAGTGAATACAGATGCAAAAAAAGGGATGTCTAAGTATGATTGTTTTCTAAATTTAGCTGGCTTGAAATGATTTTCATTTTTACTGAAAATTTCTCAGTGTTCTGTAGTCTATTATCCATCAACCAAACAACAAAGCCATCACCAAGTGAAAGATTTCTGTGTAGTTCTTTTAACGATGCAACAAGTGTTCAAGTCTATGTTTGCTATGCTTTGCAGTGACACGCAGTGTACATATGACTAATTAATTTCACCTCTGCAGTTGGACTCAGGGGTGGCAGAGCCCTCTTCTGGAGCACTTCCTGGTGCCTCTGGATAGGGGATGAGTGCAGCATGCGATTCTCCTTAAAAATGGAAGGAAGAGTTTAAAGAGGGGGCATTGCCAAGCAGCACGTAAAAAGGATGAAATACAGTAAAGGAACCAAATGATATAGTGTGTGTAGGCACAATCAGCAAGAACCCCAGACCTAAACGTAGACTTGAAAAACTAAGGATTGCTGGTAGTTGATATTGAGAAGTGCATCTTAAACCTACTGAATGCGGGAAGCCAAATGAATAACATGGCTTGCATCACTTGTCTGAAAAACAATGTTAGCCATCGCTATCACATCCCTAAGTTTTAACCCAGAAAAAGTGCAAAAGCATAAGCATGAACATTCAAAACAACAGTCCTGGCGCTCTTACATGTTTGACATGAGCAATTAGGGCAAAAGTAAAAGGTTTTCAAAATATTGAAAAGGTTGCAAGACAGACTGTAATGAAACATAACTATAATAACCCATATATAATAAATGTATCAATTTCTGGGCTCGAAAATGTTTTTGGCTGTCAAAATAAATGTTATTTGGGGTCACAGAAATCTTGTCAATACCCTCACTACAGTGAAAACAATGCTTCAGTGACTATGAGCAGATCTAAAGGGACAATTCACTTCACTTTAAAAAACGAAAGTACTACAACTAAGAAAAGGAAGGCATGAAATAAAACTCATGCTGATCCTGACTGATATGTTCTGTAACATTCTGAGAGACCGGGGAATGAGGCAAACATTGGCTGATTTAATTTAAAAAGAAAAAATTGAAGTAATACATCTTACAACTAATTTGTTAACATGGTATAACATGGGAAGATAGCTCATAAGAATTAATGTATAGAGGACTTCATAGCACCTGGGGATAGTCCAGAACCCATTTTCATCAAAAGGATTCAACAATCAAGCATTCCTCACATTCAGAACTAACAATTTGTTAATGAACAGCACAGATCGGTTAGACTTCATATCCACAAAACAAAACTGATGCTTTGGTAGGCGGAACAGATTCTCTGCTGAAATCTGTTCCGCTGTCTATGGTATTTGGATTGGGGGGGGGGGGGGGTGAGGGGTAGGTGGAACAGATTGCAAGACCCACCTATTTGACATGAAGGCACACCAACTCAGGAGGAAGTGCCAGATCCACACCTCCCACAAGTTGGGCATTTGACACTAAAGAGGTTTGTTGGCTTTGGTAGCAGGTAAAAGGAGTTGACGGGCTGGTGCTGCAGCTGGCTTGCACTCTGCTTGCTGGATCCAACTCACTGAAAAGCCTAGATGTCACCTGCACCACTAACTGGGAAAGCTGTGTATTCCTATATGTCAGCCCTCTGAAATAGACCCTAAATTTCTGGAACTGGTGCAGAAAATGCTTGACAGAGGTCAAAAGCCCCAAAGAGCTCTTCAGTAGGTTGCTGGTGAGAAAGCATGGATCGCCGGGCTCAGGTATATGATGCATGTCTGGCCACCTGCTGGCTAACAGACAGCAAGAACATAATTCCAATCAAACAGCCATCAAAGTATCTGTGAGAGCATTATTAAATGGGAGCAAGGGCTCAGTTGTTGCTGGACAATGCTGTAGAATGTCCATCAGAACATTTGTTTTGGTTTCAATGAAGGTCTCATGTAATTTTAATACCTTGTCTACTCTACACACCATCATTATAAACGAGACGCTGTCTTTCACAGGTGGCCCATGTGGCGAGTTAATCTTGGTCTTCAGGGAGGTATAAAGCCCACTGGCATTTTGCAGATCAGGTATAAGACTTCATCAGTGCAATGAACTGGAAGTAAGCCATCCTCTATATCATAATACTATCCTTGGGTGCACCCTGCACTGCCCCAGGATTTGAGTTCACCAGAAAGATAATAGAGAGCTGCAACATGGAAAAGGTACAGGGTTAGAGTCAGAGTGGATGACAACAGGTAGCTCTTTTGTAATCTGATAGTACAAGTTACTTACCTCCAGTAACAAAATATCTGGTAGAGACATATTCTAGTTGCAGAGTCCTTACCTTATAATTTTCCCCGAGGCGTCAGAATGGATCCGGAGATATTTTCTTTGAGCAATACCCTTGCGTGTCATTAGGTGGCGTTGGTCGACTCCGTGGGTGTAGGTGGTGTCGTAGTCGCTGTGATGACATCGGGAATAGTACATAGACGCTGTCTCAGAGCAGTGACATCAGTGTCTTCACGAATTTCCACGCCAAAGCACAGAGCCGCAAAGAACACTGAAATTAGTGCGCCAGAGCTAAGGCACTGAATGTGTAGGCCCTGTCATAGAAATCAGTTCGCAAGTGGGGAGGATGGGTGGGTTGGTAAGGAATCTGCCACTAGAATATGTCTCTACCACATATATATCGTTACAGAAGGTAAGTAACTTGTACATCTGATAGAGACTTCTAGTTGCGGATTCCTTACCTTGGAATAGCTACCCAATCAATACCATGCTTGAAGGAGGGATGCGAAACAAGATCATACTAGAAAGTCCTGCAGGACCAAACGATCAAAGTAGCCATCCCTGCAGACCTGACTGTCCAGGCAGTAATGTTTTGTAAACGTGTGCAGGGATGCCCACGTTGCTGCCTGACAGTTATCCAGGACAGGAACTCCGCATGCTAACGCTGTGGAAGCAGCATCTGCTCTGGTGGAATGAGCACGCAAGCCCTCCGGGGTTGCTTCTTGGTCAAAGCGTAGCACATTTTGATGCAAAGAAGTACCCATTGTGAGATGGTACGTTTTTGAATCGCCTTCCCTTTCTTCACACTTACATATCCAACAAAGGGTTGATCGTCCACCTGGAAATCTTTAGTATGACTGAGATAGAACGCCAACGCTGTTTTTGGATCCAGGAGGTGGAGTATCTCCTCTTCATGAGAAGGATGTGGCGGTGTGCAAAAATTGGGCACAGTGCTGGACTGGCCTATATGAAAAGGCATAACGACTTTGGGAAGGAAAGAAGCCTCAGTGCGTAACACCACTTTGTCAGGGTGCACAGACAAAAATGGAGCCTGAAGCTCACTCACTGCGAAAAGAAGTGATGGCAACAAGAAAAAGTTTTCGAAGTAAGGAGCCATAAAGGACAATTGCGCATTGGCTCAAAGGGAGTATGTAGGAAAATGCCACTGTTGGCATGGTTCCCCCCTAACTTTTTGCCTTTTGTTGATGCCAGCTTTGATAGAAAGTGTGCTGGGACCCTGCTGACCAGGCCCCAGCACCAGTGTTCTTTTCCTAAAACTGTACCTTTGTAGCCACAATTGGCACAGCCCTGGCAAACAGTTTAGTCCCTTGTAAAAGGTACCCCTGGTACCATGGGCCCTGTGGCCAGGAAAGGTCACTAAGGGCTGCAAGATATATTAGGCCACCCTGGGGACCCTTCACTCAGCACATGCCCATTGCCTTCCAGCTTGTGTGTGCTGGTGGGGAGAGAAAGCCTAAGTCGACATGACACTCCCCTCAGAGTATGTAAGGAAATGCCTCCTTGGCATGGTTACCCCCTGACTTTTTGCCTTTGCTGATGCTAAGTTATAATTTGAAAGTGTGCTGAGGCCTGCTAACCAGGCCCCAGCACCAGTGTTCTTTCCCTAAAACTGTACTTTTGTTTTCACAATTGGCACACCCTGGCATCCAGGTAAGTCTCTTGTAACTGGTACCCCTGGTACCAAGGGCCCTGATGCCAGGGAAGGTCTCTAAGGGCTGCAGCATCTCTTATGCCACCCTGGGGACCCCTCACTCAGCACAGACACACTGCTTGCTAGCTTGTGTGTGCTGGTGGGGAGAAAATGACTAAGTCGACAAGGCACTCCCCTCAGGGTGCCATGCCAACCTCACACTGCCCATGGCATAGATAAGTCACCCCTCTAGGAGGCCTTACAGCCCTAAGGCAGGGTGCACTATACCATAGGTGAGGGCATAGGTGCATGAGCAATATGCCCCTACAGTGTCTAAGCAAAACCTTAGACATTGTAAGTGCAGGGTAGCAATAAGAGTATATGGTCTGGGAGTCTGTCGAACACGAACTCCATAGCACCATAATGGCTACACTGAAAACTGGGAAGTTTGGTATCAAACTTCTCAGCACAATAAATGCACACTGATGCCAGTGTAAATTTTATTGTGAAATACACCCCAGAAGGCATCTTAGAGATGCCCCCTGAAAACATACCCGGCTTTCAGTGTGGGCTGACTAGTTTTACCAGCCTGCCACACACCAGACATGTTGCTGGCCACATGGGAAGGGTGCCTTTGTCACTCTGTGGCCAGGAACAAAGCCTGTATTGGGTGGAGGTGCTTCTCACCTCCCCCTGCAGGAAATGTAACACCTGGCGGTGAGCCTCAAAGGCTCACGCCCTTTGTTACAGCGCCACAGGGCATTCCAGCTAGTGGAGATGCCCGCCCCCTCCGGCCACGGCCCCACTTTTGGCGGCAAGGCCGAAGGAGATAATGAGAAAAACAAGGAGGAGTCACTGGCCAGTCAGGACAACCCCTAAGGTGTCCTGAGCTGAGGTGACTGACTTTTAGAAATCCTCCATCTTACAGATGGAGGATTCCCCCAGTAGGATTAGGGATGTGCCCCCCTCCCCTCAGGGAGGAGGCACAAAGAGGGTGTAGCCACCCTCATGGCTAGTAGCCATTGGGTACTAACCCCCCAGACCTAAACACACCCCTAAATTCAGTATTTAGGGGCTCCCCAGAACCTAGGAAACTAGATTCCTGCAACCTAAGACGAAGAAGGACTGCTGACCTGAAGCCCTGCAGAGAAGATGGAGACACCAACTGCTTTGGCCCCAGCCCTACTGGCCTGTCTCCCCAACTTCGAGAGAAACTGCAACAGTGACGCACTCCCCAGGGTCCAGCGACCTCTGAAGCCTCAGAGGACTACCCTGCATCTAAAAGGACCAAGAACTCCCGAGGACAGCAGCCCTTTTCCAAAGAAACCAAAACTTGCAACAAAGAAACAACTTTAAAAGGACTCCACGTTTCCCGCCGGAAGCGTGAGACTTTGCACTCTGCACCCGACGCCCCCGGCTCGACCTGCGGAGAAACAAAACTACAGGGAGGACTCCCTGGTGACTGCAACCCTGTGAGTAGCCAGAGTTGACCCCCCCAGCGATGCCTGCAGAGGGAATCCAGAGGCTTACCCTGACCGCGACTGCCTGCTTCCAAGAACCCGACGCCTGGTAAAGACACTGCACCTGCAGCCCCCAGGACCTGATGGATCCGACCTCCAGTGCAGGAGCGACCCCCAGGTGGCCCTCTCCCTTGCCCAGGTGGTGGCTACCCCGAGGAGCCCCCCCTTGCCTGCCTGCTTCGCTGAAGAGACCCCTGGGTCTCCCATTGAAATCTATTGCAAACCCGATGCCTGTTTGCACTCTGCATCTGGCAGCCCCCGTGCCGCTGAGGGTGTACTTTCTGTGCTGACTTGTGTCCCCCCCCCAGTGCCCTACAAAACCCCCCCTAGTCTGCCCTCCGAAGTCGTGGGTACTTACCTGCTGGCAGACTGGAACTGGGACACCCCCTTCTCCATTGAAGCCTATGCGTTTTGGGCACCACTTTGACCTCTGCACCTGACCGGCCCTGAGCTGCTGGTGTGGTAACTTTGGGGTTGCCCTGAACCCCCAACAGTGGGCTACTTTGGACCCAACTTTGAACCCTGTAGGTGGTTTACTTACCTGCAAAACTAACAAATACTTACCTCCCCCAGGAACTGTTGAAATTTGCACTGTGTCTAGTTTTAAAATAGCTTATTGTCATTCTTGCCAAAACTGTACATGCAATTTTGCTGATTCAAAGTCCCTATGATACCTAAGTGAAGTACCTTTCATTTGAAGTATTGATTGTAAATCTTGAACCTGTGGTTCTTAAAATAAACTAAGAAAATATATTTTTCTATATAAAACCTATTGGCCTGAAGTAAGTCTTTGAGTGTGTGTTCCTCATTTATTCTCTGTGTGTGTACAACAAATGCTTAACACTACACTCTGATAAGCCTACTGCTCGACCACACTACCACAAAATAGAGCATTAGAATTATCTCTTTTTGCCACTCTCTTACCTCTAAGGGGAACGCTTGGACTCTGTGCATGCTATTTCTTACTTTGAAATAGTACATACAGAGCCAACTTCCAACAGAGTGGCATGCCCTCAACCCACTGCCTGTGGTATACTAAGTCACCCCTCTAGCAGGCCTTACTGCTCTAAGGCAAGGTGCACTATACCACAGGTGAGGGCATAGCTGCATGAGCACTATGCCACTACAGTGTCTAAGTCAACTCTTGAACATTTTAAGTGTAGGGTAGCCAGACTGAGTATATATTCTGGGAGTCTGTCAAACACAAACTCCACCATTCCATGATGGCTACACTGAATACCAGCAAGTTTGGTGTCAAACTTCTCAACACAATAAATCCACACCGACGCCAGTGTGGGGTTTATTGAGAAATGCAAACAGAGGGCATCTCAGAGATGCCCCCTGCATGCCAGCCCAACTCTAGTGCTAAGCTGACCGGTCTCTGCCAGCCTGCCACTTCCAGACCAGTTTCTGGCCACATGAGGCGAGTGCCTTTGTGCACTCTGTGACCAGGAATAAAGCCTGCACTGTGTGGAGGTGCTTCCCTCCTCCCCTGCAAGAACTGTAACACCTGGCGGTGAGCCTCAAAGGCTCAAGCCTGGTGTTACAGCAGCCCAGGGCACTCCAGCTAGTGAAGATGCCAGCTCCCCCTGGACACAGCCCCCACTATTGGCGGCAACTCCGGGGAGATAAAGAGAAAAAAAGTCACCCCCTCAGCAGGTCCACCCCTAAGGTGACCAGAGCTGAAGTGACCCCCCTCCTTAGAAAATCCTCCATCTTGCTTTGGAGAATTTATCCCAATAGGAATAGGTATGTGCTCCCCTCCCCAAAGGGAGAAGGGACAAGGAGGGTGTAGCCACCCTCAGGGACAGTAGCCATTGGCTACTACCCTCCAGCCCTAACACCCCCCTAAATTTAGTATTTAGGGTTGACCCTGAACTCAGGAAATCAGATTCCTGACGACCTACAAAGGACTGCTTAGCTGAAAAGCCCTGCAGAGAAGAAGCAAGACGACAACTGCTTTGGCCCCAGCCCTACCGGCCTGTCTCCAACTTCAAAGAACCAGCACCAGCGATGCATCCTGCGGGCCCAGCGACCTCTGCCGACTCCGAGGACTGCCCTGCAACCACAAAAGATCAAGAACTCTTTGTGGACAGCGGACCTGTCCAACCAAGCAAGAAGAATCCATCTTTAAAGGGATTCTCACCTCACTCTAGAAGCGTGAGTCCCCACCACTCTGCACCCGACGCCGCTGGCCCATGTACAGAGAAACCAACGACCCAGAGAGGATCTCCAGGCAACTCGGATGGCCTGTCCATCCTGGGCTAACCTCTCTACACCCCCCCACACCCCCAGCGACACCTGTAGAGAGGATACAGATGCTCCCCCTGACCACGACTACCTGGTAAAGAAATCAGACGCCTGGACCAAGCACTGCACCCGCAGCCCCCAGGAGTGACCAGCAGGTAGCCCTCATCTTAGCCTAGTCGGTGGCTGGCCCGAGAAGCCCCCCTGTGCCCTGCCTGCTTCGCAAGAGTGACCCCCCCCAGGTCTCTCCATTGTTTTCAATACAAAACCCAACGCCGACTTTGCACACTGCACCCACCCGCCACCGTGCCGCTGATGGTGTGTTTTGCGTGCTTGTGTGTGTGTGTCCCACTGCTCTACAACCCCCCCCCCCCCCCCCAGTCTGCTCCCCAAGGACGCAGGTACTTACCTGCTAGCAGACTGGAACCGGAGCACCCGTTCTCCATAGGCGCCTACGTGCTTTTGGGCCCTCCTTTGACATCTGCACCTGACCGGCCCTGTGTTGCTGGTGCTGTGGCTTTGGGGTTGCCTTGAACTCCCGACGGTGGGCTGCCTATGCCCAGGAGGCTGAGTGTGTAAGTGCTTTACTTACCTGAGAAACTAACCAAAACTTACCTCGCCCAGGAACTGTTGATTTTTGCATGTGTCCACTTTTAAAATAGCTATTTGCCATTTTAACCAAAACTGTACTACTGTTTTAAATCAAAGTCCTATACTTACCTGTGTTAAGTACCTTGTATTGTATGTACCCTCAAATTTGAATCTCGTGGTTCTAAAAATAAATTAAGTAAAGATATTTTTCTATATAAAAACCTAATGGCCTGGAGCTAATTCTTTGAGCATGTGTTCCTCATTTATTGTACAACAAATGCTTAACACTACCCTCTGATAAGCCTTCTGCTCGACCACACTACCACAAAATAGAGCATTAGTGTTATTTAATTTTGCCACTATCAACCTCTGAGAGGAACTCTTGGACTCTGTGCACACTATCTCTCACTTTGAGATAGTATAAACAGAGCCAACTTCCTACAGGTGAGCTTCCTTTGCCCCAGAGACTGAACTTGTAAGTGCTTTACTTACCACATTAACCTAACTATACTTAACTCCCCCAGGAACTGTTGAATTTTGCACTGTGTCCACTTTTAAAATAGCTTATTGCCATTTTATGAAAGAATGTGTACATTACTGTTTTGATTCAAAGTTCTATATTTACCTAAGCCCTGTACCTTACAATTTATGTACTTACCTGCAATCTGAATCCTGTGGTTCTAAAATAAGCTAAGAAAAGAATATTTTTCTATATAAAAACCTACTGGCCTGGAGTTAATTCTTTGACCGGTTCCAGTCTGCCAGCAGGTAAGTACCCGAGCCTTGGGGGGGGGGGGGGGGAAAGGGGGGGGGGGGGGGGGGGACAAGTAGGCACGCAAAACACACTCAGCGCAGGCGTCGGATTTTGCACAGGAAACAATGGAGGGACCCGGGGGTCACTCTTAGCGGTGCAGGCTGGCACAGGGGGGCTTCTCGGGCCAGCCACCACCTGGGCTAGGCAGAGGGTCGCCTGGGGGTCACTCCTGCACTGAAGTTCGGTTCCTTCTGGTCCTGGGGGCTGCGGGTGCAGTGCTTGGTCCAGGCGTCGGGTCCTTTGTTACCGGCAGTCGCGGTCAGGGGGAGCCTCTGAATTCTCCCTGCAGGCGTTGCTGTGGGGGTCCAGGGGGGTTGTCTCGGGCTTCTTACGGGGTCGCAGTCGACTGGGAGTGCTCCCTGTAGTGTTTGTTCTCAGGATCTCGAGCCGGGGGCGTCGGGTGCAGAGTGTGAAGTCTCACGCTTGCGGCAGGAAGAGTGAGATCTTTGAAGTTGTAGAAAAGTTGCAAGTTTGTTGCTTGTTGTTGAGCAGAGCCGCTGCTCGCAGGAGTTTCTTGGTCTTGGGGGTCAGGGCAGTCCTCTGAGGCTTCAGTCCTCTGAGGCTTCAGAGGTCGCTGGTCCCTGTTGGATGCGTCGCTGGTAGCAGGTTTTCAAGTCAGGAGACAGGCCGGTGGGGCTGGGGCCAAAGCAGTTGTCATCTTCCATCATCTCTGCAGGGCTTGTAGTTCAGCAGTCCTTCTTGTTTCAGGTTGCAGGAATCTGATTTCCTGGGTTCTGGGGTGCCTCTAAATATTAAATTTATGTCTGGGAGGACAGTAGCCAATGGCTACTGTCCTGGAGGGTGGCTACACCCTCTTTGTGCCTCTTCCCTATGGGGAGGGGGGCACATCCCTAACCCTATTGGGGGAATCCTCCAAAACTAAGATGGAGGATTTTCTAAAGGCAGGAGTCACCTCAGGCTCAGGGCACCTTAAGGGCTGTCCTGACTGGTAGGTGACTCCTTGTTTTTCTAATTATCTCCTCCAGCCTTGCCGCCAAAAGTGGGGGCAGTGGCCGGAGGGGCGGTCATCTCCACTAGCTGGGATGCCCTAGGGCGCTGTAACAAAGGGGGTGAGCCTTTAAGGCTCACCGCCAGGTGTTCCAGTTCCTGCAGGGGGAGGTGTGAAGCACCTCCACCCAGTGCAGGCTTAGTTCCTGGCCACAGAGTGACAAAGGCACTCTCCCCATGTTGCCAGCAACTAGTCTGGTTGTGGCAGGCTGGCAGAAACTTGGCAGCCTCACACAAAGTCAGGCTGGTATTCAGGGGGCATCACTAAGTTGCCCTCTGGGTGCATCGTACAATAAATTCCACACTGGCATCACTGTGCATTTATTGTGCTGAGAAGTTTGATACCAAACTTCCCAGATTTCAGTGTAGCCATTATGGAACTGTGGAGTTCGTGTTTGACAAACTTCCAGACCATATACTCTTATGGCTACCCTGCACTTACAATGTCTAAGGTTTTGCTTAGACACTGTAGGGGCATAGTGCTCATTTACATATGCCCTCATCTGTGGTATAGCGCCCCTGCCTTAGAGCTGTAAGGCCTGCTAGAGGGGTGACTTACCAATGCCACAGGCAGTGTGAGGTTGGCATGGCATTCTGAGGGGAGTGCCATGTCGACTAAGTCTTTTTCTCCCCACCAGCACACACAAGCTGTGAGGCAGTGTGCATGTGCTGAGTGAGGGGTCCCCAGGGTGGCATAAGACATGCTGCAACTCTTACAGACCTTCCCTGGCATCAGGGCCCTTGGTACCAGAGGTACCGATTACAAGGGACTTATCTGAGTGCCAGGGCTGTGCCAATTGTGGAAGCAAAGGTACAGTTTAGGGAAATAACACTAGTGTTGGGGCCTGGTTAGCAGGGTCCCAACACACTTTCAATCAAAACTTAGCATCAGCAAGGGCAAAACGTCAGGGGGTAACCATGCCAAGGAGGCATTTCCTTACACAGTGGAAGGGCAGGGACTGCGTCTGTGTAAAGAGTAGCTTTAGGCCATCTGAGAAGACAACTGAAACACAGCTTGGTAGTCAGAAATAAAAACGACCCTTCAACAAATAGAAAATAAATTGGCCAAAGGTTGCTCTTCCAATGCATTTTACAATGAAAGGGCCACTGGATGAGAATCTAACATGTGATGGCCCGACTGGGTTACAGCTATGTTTCTTTAGAACAAGTTTGATATAATAGGTTTTCAATGTCATCAGAACGGACCTTGGCATTCTGCAGCCAAAATTATTTCATCTATTACTGCAGTCAGTAAAAAACAAAAAAAAACAAAAAACACACCAATGGGTGTATTACTCATATATGCCTTGGAATTATATTTATGGATTAGGTACATAATTTTATTCTATTTTTCAAAACCAGCCGTAATGAATCAATTTGAAGTATTATGATTGATATCAACCAAAAGAACCTGCCAACTAACACATGGTACATACCTATTCAATAATGAAAACTCTCCATTTAAAAATCTAAAGTGGGAATTTTATCAAAATGCATCTATAAATGTAGAAAATAAAATGCACTACTTCATCAAAGCTAATATATTTAATATAAACTGCTGCCCAACAGTAGTGCCAATTCATACCACCCAACCAGGAAGCTAAACCTCAATGTCAATTTCTGTTACTTGTAAGGGCTGTTTATTCCGCATTAAGCAAAAGACTAGACAAACAGAGAACAGAATGAAGTAAAAACACATACTCAATGGTCACAACTTAAACCATTCTTTTGATATCTTTGCTGCCACACAGAAATGCCTTTAATACACATTTCCTAATGCAACCCATGTATAATCTTGTCTAAATTGAAGAGCAACAAGACATTTATCTATTAAAGAAGACAGCAGGTTAACAGTATTCCTGGAAGCCAAACAAACGCACCTCCAAATTTTAATTCTTCTTGGTCTTCCTGTGCATTCCGCCAATGAACCCAGTTTCTCCAGGCATTAACCCCATACATGAACTTCAAGGTTGATCCTAAAACTGAGCAGCCAGGGTAGGAGCCCTGAATCAGGTTTCTGGGTTCCACAGACACAACTGATCTCTTCCTCCCCTGTGGAGGAAAAAAAGAACACACTCAGTAGCAGGCAGTTGCCAGGCATTCATAATACTCAACTCACCTGCGTATTCACATGCTTTATTGTGACGTTGGCGTCCTCGAAAAATTAGTACATTTTGAGTAAAAAGGAACTCTTATGAAACAAGTACTGACAAAGACGAATAGCACAAACGTTTTTACTACGTTTCACTATCACAACAACTTTCTGAAAACAAAAAATAGGCATAGGGAAAGTAGCAGAAGCTCCACTAAAAGTGGTGGTGCAGAAAAGGAGTACGAAGCAGCAGGTCTAATACACACAATGTTCAGGATGAAGATCAAGTGGCTTTCTTAAGCACACCCTCACACACACACACACACCCCAAACCCACATCCCCACACCCACTTGGATAGAATAGAATCAACATCCATGTAATGTTATCTCAAATACATAAAAGTTACATAAGGCATCAGTTCCTCGTGCATGCAGAAGAGATACAGACCTGGAAGCAGTAGGAGTGCACAATTATCCTGTCCTTGCTCAAGCTCGAGTCTCCCAACAGCTGACCACTTCAGTGGGTGAAGAAAGGAAATTTTACTTTCTTGCAACCCGAGTTCCACATGATGTGTTTAAGTCACAAATTTACAATATTTTCATGGGAACAGCCTTTGGCAGAAGAGGTCTCATTACTCTGCAGCTTCTGCTCTGAAATTTTCCAATGTTCCTCTCAGGCATGAAATTTTCCAATGTTCCTCTCAGGCAAATAATTTCCCTGTCCTTCAAAGCTCGTTTTGACATTTTCTGACAATTAAGACTGCCTTTTACACTGTGGGAAGCTGGAAGGCAGACCACGCATAAATATTGGGGATCCAAAGAAGGAATTTTTTTTCTCACACTGGGACATCTTTACAAAGGGTGAAGGCATAATGAAGAGAGAGAAAAATCGCCAACCACAAGAATTCTCAAAAACTGTTAAAAGCACATTGAATGAACTGTAAAAGGATTTATTTCTGAGGAAAAAGCCTCAGAAAAAATGTAAATGTGGTGAAGAACCTCTTAAGTATTCTGAGGTCCAGTCAGCACGAGACAGAAAAAAGAAATGAGCCTGTGAGACAAACTGACAGAGTGCATGGTAGATACTGGAAGCTCTGGCTTTCTAAAAAGTTACAATGTATACTGAATGCAGTTGATGCATTTTTGACCTACAGGCATCTTTCCATTCATTTGTCTCTGCAACTACAGCAGTGTTTTAGGCCAGTTGTTATTAATTAATTGCATATTTCAACACTAAATAAAATGCAGTTACAGCTGACCTGTCACAGACATATGAAGGTGTCACCAGACTTATTTCTGAGGCGGCCACCTCAAAAGTCAGAAACACACACAAATAAATGTTCTGGTGTTCAAGCACATATGTGGGACTAATCTACGTTCATGAATCCTACAATGCAGAAAACAGGACACTGTCAGAGTACACCAAGAGAAATATTGTAAAGGGAGAGAAAGAATAAAAAAAAATAAGATTTTTACCACTATATATATATAAAGTAACTGCTTCAGCTGCCTGTCTGACAACTACTGCAACGGAAGCACACACTTCTTTTGCTAGTCCAAATGGCAACCCAAACCCCATTTTTGTGGAGGTATCAAGCACACAGGCCCATGTAAAAGTTGTCATGTGTATAGCGAGGGGGGAGAAAATCATTACCCTTCCCAACATCATCATTTCCATCTTGGGGTGTGTACCTTGTTCAGAGATGGAGCCAAAAAGGTAATGGAGATTTTACTGGTGCTTTCTGCTTGGTAGAGGCACTGATTCAAAATCAGGTTGTAGGGCAACTGGTTGCACTTTTGTAATCTTGAAGTGCGACATCAGTGTAGGAAGGTAACCTCTTTTTATCATGGTTACCCACACTTTTTGCCTCTTCTCAGTATGTTTTGACTGTGTTCACTGGGATCCTGCTAACCAGGACCCCAGTGACTGTGCTCTCTCCCTTTAATCTTAGATGCATGGATCACAAAAACCCCATATTTGGCATACTGGTGCCCCCATATAAGTCCCTAGTACCCAGGGAATTGATGAACCAGGAGTTCCCCATGGGCTGCAGCATGTACTAAGCCCCCAAACAAAACATACACACACCAATCCCTGGTACCTATTTTAATTAGGCCGATCTGTCCCCCAAGGAGGGCAGGAATGGCCTAAAATAAATCACCCCCCTTGCCTAAGGGGTCGCTCTCCTTGTGTGAAATTGGTGCCAAAAAACATAGATCCCTGGTGACTAGCGGTTTCTGACCCCCGGGGAGCAGATCGGCCTAATTATAATAGGGCAATATGCCCCGGTTGGGGTGGTGGTGGTGAGCGATTCACCTTCAATCCCTGCCGATGGGAGGGGGGTGCGATGCCCCTGGAGGGAGCGCTAACATTTCCCCCATGGCCCGGTACTTGGACAAGGTGGTTATGTCCATGGCGCATGAGCGCCATGGCTGCGCACGTAACCACCTCGCCCAGGGCACACAAGAGGTTAAAGGGGCTTCTGTTCTAGTAGTTGATGGTAGGAGCACCTCCGTGAGGACATTAGTTTTATTATCTGCAGTTGGGAGATGCATCTCACGCCTCTGCAGCTTCCACTATAATATTATGAAGATACATCACTTCAGGCAGCGGTGGTCCAGTGGGGAAGTCCATTGCTAGTTATTGAGAAGTGCCCAAGCCACTTTGAAATTATAGGTCTTGAAATCCCTCTTGTGGATCTTGATCCAAGTCCTTTTCCAGGGTGCCTGAGGTAGTATCAAAGATTTCATGTAGTCTTTCCTGGAATTGTTCCTCTGCAATGATGTGATGGGCCTCTCCTCAAGATCTTATTTTGGGAGCAGTGTCAGGCACATGCAAATCACCCGCTAAGTGTCGACCAGCAATGTCTCCGAGGACAAAGGACCTGTGGGAGAGTGACTTACTTTCGGAGGAGCTTCTTGCTCTTTTTGTGTTTCTCCTTCTAGCCCTGGAGGAAGGGGATGGAGACTTTGAACAGTGCTTGAAACGCTTCCAACTTAGATTGTCCTCTTAAGCCCAATTGTAGGAAGTTGGCTCTGTATGTACTATTTCAAATTAAGAAATAGCATGCACAGAGTCCAAGGGTTCCCCTTAGAGGTAAGACAGTGGTAAAAAGGGTTTAATTCTAATGCTCTATTTTGTGGTAGTGTGGTCGAGCAGTAGGCTTATCAGAGGATAGTGTTAAGCATTTGTTGTACACACACAAGCAATAAATGAGGGACACACACTCAAAGACTTTACTCCATGCCAAGAGGTTTTCATATCGAAAAATATTCTTCTGTTAATTTATTTTAGAACCACAAGATTCAGAATTTCTGTAAGAACATAAATTGTAAGGTACTTCACACAGGTAAGTATGGAACTTTTAATTAATACAGTAGTATACACAGTTTGGGAAAAACGTCAATAAGCTATTTTAAAAGTGGACACAGTGCAAAAATCAACAGTACCTGGGGTAGGTAAGTAATAGTTTCTCAGGTAAGCAAAGCACTTACAAGTTCAGTCTCCTGGGCATAGGCAGCCCACCGTTGGGGGTTCAAGGCAACCCCACTCACAGCACCAGCAACACAGGGCCGGTCAGGTGCAGAGGTCAAAGGAGGGCCCAAATAACATAGGCACCATCTACACTAGCTGGAGTGCCCTGGCGCATTGTAACACGAAGCCTGAGCCTTTGAGGCTCACTGCTAGGTGTTACAGTTCCTGCAGGGGGAGGTGTGAAGCACCTCCACCCAGTGCAGGCTTTGTCTCTGGCCTCAGAGAGCACAAAGGCTCTCACCCCGGGGGTCAGACTTGTTTCCGTGGCAGGCTGGCACAGGCCAGTCAGTCCTGCACTGAAGGATTGGGTAAAATACAAGGGGCATCTTCTAAGATGATCTCTGTGATCATTTTGAAATAAATTCAACACTGGCATCAGTGTGGGTTCATTATTCTGAGAAGTTTAATACCAAACTTCCCAGTGTTCAGTGTAGCCATTATGGAACTATGGAGTTCGTTCTGACAAACTCCCAGACCATATACCTAATATGGCCACACTGTACTTCCAATGTCTAATAACAGACTTAGACCCTGCAGGGGCATATTGCTCATGCCGCTATGCCCTCACCTGTGGTATAGTGCACCCTGCCTTAGGGCTTTGAGGCCTGCTAGGGGGGGGGGTGACATACCTATGCCACAGGCAGTATTTTGTGTGCATGGCATCCTGAGGGGGATGCCATGTCGACTTTACCCTTTTCTCCCCACCAACACACAATATGCAATAGCAGTGTGCATGTGTTAGATGATGGGCCCCTTAGGGTGGCACAACACATGCTGCAGCCCTTATGGACCTTCCCTGGTCACAGGGCCCTTGGTACCACTGGTACCTTTTACAAGGGACTTATCTGTGTGCCAGAGGTGTGCCAATTGTGGAAACAATGCTATATTTTTAGTGGAAGAACACTGGTGCTAGGGCCTGGTTAGCAGGGTCCCAGAACACTTTAGTCAAGTCAGCATCATTATCAGGAAAAAAAAGTGGGAGGTAATTGCAACAAAGAGCCATTTCCCTACATGGTCCAATAACTATCACTGCAGAGCTTTCAAAGTCTTCTACGAGATCTCGACGTGGTGGGACAGGTCCCCTTGATGTTGGGCCTACTAAGACTTAAGATCCCATTGCAGAGTCCACAAATGCCACTTGCACTCTTGGCCAGCAGGGTGCAAGAGGACATCAGACCAAGTGGCTTTGGAGGCAACCTCAATGAAATACAAAACAGAGGCTGAGAGATAAGGATGATAGCCTGACTCTCCTTAGCTCTCTATTTCGGGGAAAAGGCAAGAAGCCAAACTGTGCCCATAAGATAAGGGGAGCATCTGAAGAGTCAGGTGTGACTTTGGCACACTGATAATGAAGCCCAAAGGATTGTCATAGTCTGGAAGTGGTTAAGGACTGCCTGAGGTAAGCCCATCTTCAAAAGCCAGTCACGAGGTAAAGGAAGACTGGGTCACCTGACCTCCGAAGGTGTGCTCATATCATTGCCATCATTTTCGTGAGCACCCTATGGGCACTGGTGAAACCAAAGGGGAGCATAGCAAATTAAAAATGCTCCGGTCCAAACTACAGATAGAGTTGTTGCACCTCCAAGACAGGTATACGCAAATAAGCGTCCTGCAGGTCCAATGCCACCATCTATTCTCGATGGTGGAGGGCAGCCAAGACCTGGGCTAGGGTGAGCACCTTTATCCTTCTGGAGGAAGGCCTGAGGAGACAGGTCTAAAGCAGGATGAAGACACCTGTCCTCCTTTGTCACCAATAAGTAGCTGTGATAAGCTACTTCTGGCACAGGCACTCTCTCGATAGCTACTTTAGCCAAAAGGGCTTGTATTTCCTGCCATTAGACACACAGAGAGATCTATGTCAGTTGCTCTGGGGACGATAGAAGGTGTTTGGTGTAGGGCTGTGGGGGCTGAAGAGGCAGAAAAGCCCAGGGAGCACTCTGTGGCTCTGCAATCCCTAAATCGCTTCCGAAGTGAATCTATCTTGGCCCCAGACGAGCAAGTTTCATCAAAGGAATGCCGATAAGAGACAACTGGCTATCACATGAAAAACCAGCGGACTGCAGCCAAGCGTGGTAACAAACGGCAACGCTGGTGCCAATGGCTAACCAGATAGAATTGGTGGTTTACAGGCCACAACAAATTGTGACCTTGGTTGCATCAAGACAGTTATGTACAGATTGTCTAAGGACAGGTCGGAGGTCTTCTGGGACACCAGGGAGGACTTCAGTCACCAAATTCCAAAGAGTGTGGGAATTACATCTCAGGAGACGAAAATAAGTTACTTACCTGTAACTGTAGTTCTCCAGTACTGGAATCTTTCATAGATTCACATGCTTGAATCATTCCCCGTCATCGAGATGGGAGTCCCCGGTATAATTTACACAAGTAATGTCAAGACATATTAACAAAGAAAAAAGGCCCTAGGCCTCTTCAATTTAACAGTCTATCAGAGTCATTTTGTGAAAAGGACCAAACTTGAGCATCCACCTATCAGGGGACAGCACCCTCCAGAATCCTCCTGAGAGAAGCTCCAGCACCTCAGATTTTCCAAGCACAAGTGCGTACAATATAGTAAAAAGAGAGAGAGAAAGAGGTGAAGTGAGCTTCGCCGGGGAGGTGGGTGGGTCGCATGTGAATTTATGAAAGATTCCAATACTGGAGAACTACAGTTACAGGTAAGTAACTTATTTTCTTATTCCAGTACTGGAACTTTCATAGATTCACATGCTTGAATCAGAATAGAGAGCAGTAGCTATGCACATTGTAATATGATAACATATTTGATGGAAAACACTGATACACGAAACCTCATTATATCTCTGCATATAAAAAAAAATATATATGCAAATATAAAGGTATACATATATATATATATATATATATATATATATATATATATATATATATATATATATATACACACACATACACATACATATGGAATATGTCACTTACCCAGTGTACATCTGTTCGTGGCATGAGACGCTGCAGATTCACATGCTGTGCATATCCCGCCATCTAGTGTTGGGCTTAGAGTGTTACAAGTTGTTTTTCTTCGAAGAAGTCTTTTCGAGTCACAAGATCAAGGGACTCCTCCCATTTCGGCTCCATTGCGCATGGGCGTCGACTCCATCTTAGATTGTTTTCTTTCCACCATCGGGTTCGGACGTGTTCCTCTACGCTCAGTGTTTCGGTTTGGAAGATTAGTTAGCTATCGGAAAAATTTGACGGTATTGTTTGCGTTCGGTATCGGGTTAGTTAACACAGATCGACACCGAATTTTGAAGAGCTCCGGTGGCCCTTCGGGGTTTCAGTTCCCCGGTGGGGCCTGGTCGGCAAGACCATGTGCGTCGACAAGACTAATGGGGCATCTTTTAACGTCTAAGGAGTGTAATGCCCTCTCAGCCGGAGTAGATGGATGAGGAAAAAAAAGATTTGAAGACTGAAGGTTCGTTGATGTGAAAGTCTGAAGGAACCTTTGGAATAAAATGCGGGTTAGTGCGCATTAGCAGTCTGTCGTGTTTAAGCTGTAGGAATGGCTCTTGGATGGAAAGAGCTTGCACCTCGCTGACTCGCCAAGCTGATGTGAGAGCTACCAATAAGGCAACCTTCTGTGACAGGAACTTGAGAGAAGCACGATGGATCGGCTCAAACGGATGCTTCATCAGTTGTGCTAAGACAATATTCAGGTTCCACGAAGGAGGTGGTGGTCTAAAAGGAGGGAAAACTCTGAAAAGCCCCTTCAAGAATCTCTTAATCAGCCGAGAAGAATAGAGTGAGGGTGTATCATCTGAACGTCTGTATGCAGCTATAGCTGCTAGGTGAACTTTAATGGACGAGTGTGCTAGGCCAGATTGAGCTAGCTGCAAAAGATACGGTAATATTTCCTCTGGGGTGAGACTAATGGGTCAATCTGTCGTTGATGACACCAGACACAGAATATTTTCCATTTACAATAATACGTTTTGTTGGTGCTATCCGCTCTGGCTTTTGACAAAATATCCCTACAGTCCTGCAGGATATTCAAATGTGCGAACTCTGTGGTGAGGAGCCAGGCTGATAAACGCACTGACTTCGGATCGAGGTGCTAAACCTGGCCCTTGTTCATGGTTAACAATTGAGGTAACGGCTCCAGCGGAATGTGAGGCTTGATTGATAGAAGGAGAAGTTCCGCGAACCAATGCTGACGCGGCCAGTATGGAGCTATCAGTATCAGAGTGCATGGCTCTGTTTTCATCTTCGTGAGGACCCGTGGGATCAGCGGAATGGGAGGAAAGGCGTAAGCAAAGATGTCTGACCCGACTATCGAAAACGCATTCCCCCAAGATCCCTTCTGGTGATGCCAACTTGTGAAGAACCGGCATCTGGCGTTGTTTTTGTACGCAAACAGGTCTACCGTTGGTGTTCCCCTATGAAAAAATATGGTTCACTACTGTCTGGTCTAGCTCCCACTCGTGGCAGTCTGATTTCTGCCTGCTGAGTGCACCTGCTGTCTTGTTGTTTATTCCAGGCAAGTGTACCGCTGATAGTGTGATGCCTTGCTACGAGGCCCAGTTCCAGATTGCTTGGGCTTCTCTGGAGAGAGTGATAGATCTTGTGCCTCCTTGTTTGTTGAGGTAATGCATCATAGTGGTGTTGTCCGTCCTTATTACCACTTGCGATCCTGAGATCTTGGGAAGAAACGACTGTAAGGCCAGGTGCACTGCTCTGAGCTCCAGCCAATTGATATGCATTGATACCAGATGCGGTGGCCATTTGCCACTTATTTGCAGATCCTGTAACACAGCTCCCCAGCCTTCCTGTGATGCATCCGTCGTTATGGTCCACAGGGCTGGCTGCTGTAGAAATGAAAGGCCGATTGATAGATGATGCTTTTGAGACCACCATCTCAGAGCTCTGAGCATTATCGGAGTTATTTGTATCTGATCCTCGAAAGAGCCTGATACTTGGAGCCATTGACAATTTAGTTGCTCTTGTAAGGGGCGCATCTTTAGACGACATAGAGGAATCAGAGGTATGCATGAAGACATCATGCCCAACAAAGACTTGAACAGACGGACAGTAACCTTTCTTCTTTTCTGTATGGAACTTGCTAGAGTCAGTAACCTTTGTTGCCTCTCTGACGTGGGACATGCCATGGTGGATTCTGTGTCCAGTCTTGCTCCTAGAAAGGTAATATTGTGTGCTGGTAGAGGCTTGGATTTCTCCCAGTTGATGGTGAATCCGAGGTTGGTTAGTAAGGAAACGCACTTTTTTGTTGACTAGTGCGTTCCTGCGTAGGACTTTGCCTTTATCAACCAATCGTCTAAGTATGGAAAAACTTGGTCTTTTCTCCTTCTGAGAAAGGCTGCGACTGGTGCTAGACACTTGGTAAATATTCTGGGGGCTGATTTCAGTCCAAAAGGAAGGACACGGTATTAAAAATGGCTGCCGGCTACGGTGAATCTCAAGTATTTTCTGTGGGCAGGGTGGATGGGTATGTGGAAGTATGCGTCTTTCAGGTCTAGTGAAGACATGAAAAATCCCTGATTGAGACGCAGGAGGACGTCTTGCAGGCTGATCATACCGAACGATTGCTTTTTTAAGTAGACATTTAGTTCCCTTAAATCGAGGATCAGCCTCCAATCCTTCCACTTTTTCCAAATGAGGAAGAACCTGGAATAAAACCCTGTTCCTCGTTGGGCCAGAGGCACCTTCTCTATAGGTCTTTTGAGAAGCATTTTGTCGATCTCCTTTTTGAGTTGAGGGTATCTTGAAGGAGTCCTGCAAAGGGGGGGGGGGTTGGAGGGATGTATCTGGATAAATTCTAAAGTATGGCCCCGTTTCACTAATTGTAGGACTCACTTGTCTGAAGTAATGGTTTGCCATTGTTTGAGGAATAGAGATATCCTCCTGCTCAGAATGAAAGGAGGACTGGACGTAGCCGTAGCCTTGAAAGCATCAGGTTCTACGAGCCGAATCTTTGGCCGGGCGGGTTGAGCGTCCACGGCCGCCAGGTCTACCATAGGCCGGTTGCGGCGGCTGCCTTTTTGAGTAGTATGGACGATATTGCTGGGAAGAGGAAGGATAGGCGGAAAACCTGTATTGTTGATATCCTCCTCTGTATGAGGGTTGGCCACGCCCTCTAGGTCGAAAGGAAGATTTTCGATATTGCAGGGTCCCTAGTGATCTTGCTGTGTCCAATTTGATGGATTGTAAGGCATCATCAATGTGTTTCCCAAATAACGCCTGGCCAACAAAAGGTAAGTCCAAGATTTTATTTTGCACTTCTGGACGTAAAGAGGTGGCTTTCAGCCAGCCTTGCCTTCTTAGCACCGCTGCACCAGGGAGTTGTCGAAAAGCAGTGGTTGCTATATCCATTGCACAGTCTATAAGCTCTGCAGACGTGCGTTGACCCTCCTGTATCGTTTTATTTGCCTCTGATATCGCATCTTTCGGCAGTTGACTAATATAAGGTGCAATGTCCGCCCAAAGCTGTCTGTCGAACCCAGCCAGAATTGCCAAAGAGTTGGCAGCTCTAACTACTAGGCTAGCCATAGAAGAAAACCTTTTACCTATGTTATATAGCCGTCTACCCTCTTTGTCTGGGGGTGCGGAAATCGGGGCAGAAGGATTCTTAGATCTTCTTTGCGCTACCTGAGCTACCACTGAATTCAGAGGAGGGCGTCCCGTTAAGCATGTTGGTGCATCATCAGGTGCTTTGTATTTCTTATCCAGACGAGGCAGTACTGCCGTAACTGTAGCCGGATTATTCATGACCTTAAGGCCCTCTTCCCACAGGTAAATTACCATCGGGATAGAGCGCACTGATTTCTGAAAAGGCTCCTTAAAGTCGTAAAGAAAACAGTCTGTTTGCTTGGTAGGCATTGGTAAAGCAAAACGTTTGGCTGCTCTCTCTAGAAGATTGTGAAACCCTCCAATGTCTTCTGGTGGGGATTCCACCTTCGATTGAGGAGAAGGAGGAGCAGGGATGATGTACTCGTCCCACTCTGAGTGAGTGTCCAGGAGCTCCCCTTCTTCCTGATCCCCTTCTGAGATGTCGATGTCATGAGGAAGTGTCATATCCGGAGTGGCCACATTCGTGAGATGTAAGGACGTTGGCCTCTGGTGTGGAGTGGAAACGCCAGAGACGGGCGATGGGGGAGGTTGTTCTCCTTGAGGGGAAAACCTCCTGTTGTAATCAACCAACATCGCTCTGAGGTCAGTTAATAGGGAGGAAGGAATAAATGCTCCCTGTTGGTATTGCTGCTGTTCTGAATAATGTTGGGGGTCATAGGTCTCTTCATAGTCCTCCTCTTCCTGGTACTTTACGTTCAGTTGGGATGGACTGTGTGCTGTTCCAAATGGCCCCTCATCATCTGAGTCTTCGGCGCCCTCCAAAAGATGTACTGGAACAAGGGAGGACACCTTACTAGGTGATGTATGAGTTGGCGTCAGCTTTTCCACACTTTTTAGATGTTTTTCTCTCGTCGACGACTTATAAATAGACTTTGTCGTGGACGGTGTCGTAGACGCCGGACGCACAGCGATTTTAATATAAGACAGTCTCGCCGACGAGTCTACCGTCGACGAAGTCGCCGACGACGGTACGGCGGACGCTGACATCAGCGCAGTCGACGATGACGATGTATAGACAGTCGTCGACGCTGATGTCGCTGCAGTTCTCGTCAAAGGTGGGGTACCTGTCCTCGTCGACGATGTCGCCGGCGGAGCCGTCGACGGTGGGAACCCAGAAGTAGATGTCGTCACCGGAAAAGCACTCACCGACTGTACAGTCGACAATGCTTTTTTCCCAGTTACAGAGGATGGCTTCTTAAAAGGCACAGATGGTGGTACAGAGGAAGACTTCCTGTGCCTCTCTGAACTGGAAGAATGGCCTTTCCCCTCTTTCCTGGAAACTTTCTTTGGGGAAGAAGATGGGCTGCGGCCCTTATAAGACCCTGAAGTAGTCTTTTTGAGGGCTTTTCTTGAGAGTTGTGAGGGAGATCTGGAGCCTGATCTTGCCCTTTTTGATGATCTCTTGGATGTTGATGATTCATCACTCTCAGAATCAGAAACTGGGTCATTCCTATGTTTTAGTTTCTGCATCCATATCAATAATCTGCCTTTCCTGTCTTTTAAAGTTTTAGAAGAAAAAGTATGACAAATCTTACAGTCTTTAGCTGAATGATCTGGGTACAGGCAGTAAATGCAGTCTTGGTGAGGGTCTTCGGAATGAAGCCTTTTCTTTCCACAAGTCTTGCAGTCTCTGAAGAGACCCTTCTTCTCCTTGTCAGACATAGTTGAAAAATAGCTGACAAATCAAGTTAGATAAGTTTCTCTGAGAGAAAATTGTTGAAAAAAGGTGTGAAGAAAGAGCAGAGCTCTGAGGAGACTCTCTAGCACGACGTGCGGTAGAAAATCTGAGGTGCTGGAGCATCTCTCAGGAGGATTCTGGAGGGTGCTGTTGCCTGATTGGTGGATGCTCAAGTTTGTTCCTTTTCACAAAATGACTGATAGACTGTTAAATTGAAGAGGCCTAGGGCCTTTTTTCATTGTTAATATGTCTTGACATTACTTGTGTAAATTATACCGGGGACTCCCACTTCGACGACGGGGAATGATTCAAGCATGTGAATCTATTAAAGTTCCAATACTGGAGTAAAGTGGACATTCATAGATCTTAGGTCTAACGTGGTGAAAGAAATTACCCTCTTCCCAAAGGGTTACACTTATTTGGACTATCGGGGAGAGTAGTCGGAAAGGTATTGAGATTTGTTCCTGACTTGCCTGCACCGTCAAGCTTTCAGGAGATGGTTTCTGAGACAGAAATGCAGGGTCGCTTGGGGCAGGTCAAAGGTGTCTTGCAATCTTGTGAAGAACAGGTTTGGGGCGGGGAGGTTGAGGAGTGAGGGGGTGAGGGGGTTGGAGGGCAGTCGTGCAGAGCAAGGTTTGGCCTAAGCCTCAAAAATTGTATTTGTAGGTTCCTCACTGAAGCGCAACAGGGGCTCAGAATACGTTTGCCCTGACACAAGCACTTCCATTTTAACATTGTTTTTGACCTATGAAGTAGAGAGCTGGAGGTCAACAACTTTGGATGCCCTATGCATGACAATGGCATACAAAGCACTCTCCACAGGGGCAGGACCAGGGGGAGAGATAGGTCCAGACTCAAGGAAAGTATCAAAGCCACTGGCTTCTTGAAGGTCATCATAGCAATTCTCTTTGTGGTATGGTGCCACAATTTCATCACTTGCATCGTAATCACTGAATCCGTGCCAAATAAAGAATGCAACACATATATTCTTTGATGTCGACACAGCAAGTCAAGTGGGGACAGTGGTGCCTTGATGGAAGCTTGATGCAGAGTGGCAGTAAGAGGCATATTCCCGTTGGTTTTTTTGGTGTTTTTTCCTCGACTTGTATGAAGACTTGGACTGCGATGATGCAAACCTCAGAAACTATTTCTGGACCAGAAATGTGATCCAGAAAGACCCTTTGACTTGGGCAGGTCTCGTTGCAATGTCTTCCTGTGCTTGACAACAGTTTTGTCTTATGGTCTTGAATAGCGTTTGGGTTCACTGTACCAGTCACTGTAGGGCTTAGAGTTGTGGCTCAACACCAAACACACAGGCATTTGTTTGTGACAGTCCTTGTAGAGTTTAAAACTTGTCATTTTAGGAGGTCACATTTCCCTAACACACTAAAATTGTGGATGAAAAGTAGACTAAGAGAGACAAGTGGTAGCTCTGGATCAGAGTCTGGTGGCACAGAAAGGAAGAAATTGATGTCAGTACATGGGATTGACAACTACATTAGCTCCTCTGTGCATTTCTAGACTAAATCGGCAGTGCGGAGCTGCACAGTGCCACCTACCAGTGCGCAGAGGTACTGCTGAAAAGTTTAAAGATGAGTCTGATGCCTGGAGAATACTCAAAAGGTGAGGAAGGATAAGTTACTTACCTGTAAATCCTAGTTCTCTTCCAGGGGTATCCTCATCAAAGTCATAAACATTGAATATTCCCGCCCTTGTGCGGGGACCCCGGAGCATATATAAAATATATACACATTATACATGTGTAACAAACAGTCATGCAGGCTATCATGTTAAAAACAGGCTAAAATGCTTTATTTCTATGAAGTTTTTTTTTTTTTTTTTTTTAAATACTACAATAGAGCATAAATAAGTACCCAAGCTCCTAAAACTAGGCTTGGGGAAGTAAGCAGTAGCAAACTCTAGTGAAAAAATAGAGAAAACTGCATTGAAAAACAATGAAGCATTCTTAGCCAATAGGCTGCATGTAGGTTAACACAGGAGAACCATAAAAACTTTGGCACTGTGCCTTTAAGACCCTGAGCACCTCCAGTATCCCACCATGCCTCAGGGGTGAAGGAAAGGTGACAGTTGGTTCACAGTTAGGTCAGTTCTTTTTACGGTGACAATTTGTATAATTGAATCAAAATACTGTCTGTCCTGCACTTCCAGTAGACGTGTGTCCGGGGAGGAGGGTGGGTTGTTTATGACTTTGATGAGGATACCCCTGGAAGAGAACTAGGATTTACAGGTAAGTAACTTATCCTTCTGTTCCAGGGGATCCTCATCAATAGTCAAACATTGAATAGATTAGCAAGCCCATCCCTAAACCCAGCGGACTGTCCGATAGAAGTGCAGGAATAGACATGTCTTACGCAAATAAATTCCTTAGAGAGGCCTGCCCCACTTGGGCATCCGCTCTTGCATCGGAGTCTAAACAATAATGTCTTGTAAAAGTATGGACAGACTTCCATGTAGCAGCCTTACAAATCTCAGATATAGGAACATTGTTAAGGAGAGCAGCAGTAGCCGCTTTTCCCCTTGTGGAATGCGCTCTAGGCCGCGCTATCAATTGTCTATTAGCTAGCTGGTAAGTATTAACAATACAAGAGACTATCCATCTTGATATTGTTCGCTTAGATGCTGCTTCTCCTGTCCTTAAATGACCATAGTTCACAAACAAGCGGTTAGAGTGTCTAATTGATTTTGTCTTGTCCAGATAAAATTTCAGCACTCTTTTCAAGTCTAATGAGTGCAATGCTTTCTCAGCCGGAGTTTCCGGATTGGGAAAGAACGTCGGTAAAGTTATGGTCTGATTAATATGGAATTCTGACACCACCTTCGGAAGGAAAGATGGGTGAGTTCGTAGAACTACTCTATTGTCATGAAAAACCGTGTACGGTTCTTTTGCAGACAAGGCCTGGATCTCACTGACCCTCCTCGCTGAAGTAATGGCCACCAGAAAAGCCGTTTTCCACGTAAGGTGTTGTAAGGAGGCCTTATGGATAGGCTCGAAAGGAGGGCCCATAAGTTTTGCTAGGACTATGTTCAGTTCCCACGGAGGAGAAGGCCTCCGAATTGGCGGAAAAACTTTCTTCAAACCTTCTAAGAAATCCTTGACTACAGGTTTCGTAAAGAAGGATTCCTGAGAAGGTGACTTGCGATAGGCAGTAATAGCAGACAAATGTACCTTAATAGATGATACCTGCAGACCGGATTTCGCTAGGTGAAGCAAATAGGACAGTATGACGTCCTCCTGCGCCCGTATGGGATTATGGCCTTGCTGACAGCACCATATGTAGAATCTCTTCCACTTAAAAGCGTAGGAACGCCGCGTGGAAGGCCGTTTGGACTCTTTCAAGATGTTCATGCACTCCTGCGAGAGTCCTAGGTGCCCATACTGCAGGAATTCAGGAGCCATGCTGTTAAGCTCAGAGAGGGTAGGTTGGGATGCAGAATCCTGCCCTCCATTCTGCTCAGAAGATCCGGTCTGCACGGCAGCCTCCTGTGAGGTTTTTCCGACAGGTTGAGGAGATCCGTGTACCAGATTTGTCGAGGACATTGTGGCGCTATAAGAATCATTCTGGTCCTGGATCCGTAAAGTTTGCTGATCACTGCCGGAATGAGGGGAATCGGAGGAAAAGCGTAAAGAAATGTCCCTGACCAGTCGATCAACAGGGCATTCCCTCGAGATCCCGGACGGTAGAACCTGGATGCGAAGTCTGGGCATTTCCTGTTTACATCGTCTGCGAAGAGGTCCAGTTGAGGCCGACCCCATTGCGCGAAGATGTATTCTGCGACTTCGTCGTGCAGGACCCAATCGTGAACGTCCTCCAGGTGTCTGCTTAGAAAGTCTGCTTCTACGTTCTGCTGACCTGGCAGGTGAACTGCTGTGATTGACATTCCTCTGGCCAGGAGCCAATGCCATATCGCTTGGGACTCTCGTGAAAGGGGTAGGGATCTCGTTCCCCCTTGTTTGTTCAAGTAATACATCGTGGTTGTATTGTCCATCTGTATCAATAGAGTTTTCCCCTGAATTAGCGGTGTGAAAGACTTGAGAGCCAGATGGACCGCTCTGAGTTCTAGCAGATTGATGTGGTACTGCTTCTCCTTGTCTGACCACAGACCCTGCGCTTGAAAAGGACCCAGATGAGCCCCCCATCCCTGAAGAGACGCATCCGTTACCAGAGTGTCGGATGGAAGTACCTGGTGAAACGGAGCGCCCACTGACAGGTGAGGTCTGTGCATCCACCATCTCAATGACTGCAGTGCTACCTCCGGTAGCCGCATTGTGTCTTCCCAGCGACCTGTTCTTTGGCTCCAATTGGCCTCCAATGCCTCTTGGAGGGGTCTCATGTGGAGTCTGGCATTTGGGACAATAAAGATGCAAGATGCCATGGAGCCCAGTAGTGATGTCACCTGACGTGCCGTAGGTGCGCTGGCTCTCAACAGGTCCTGGCACTTCATGTTTATTGAGGACAGTCGTTCCTCCGAAGGATACACTTTTTGTAGTTCTGTGTTTATGATAGCTCCTAGGTAGTGAAGACTCTGCGTTGGAGTCAAGGTTGACTTCTGGTAATTGACCTGAAGACCTAGAGCTTCGCAAACTCCTAGTACAATGTCCTGATGGCTTCTCGCCTGCTCCGGAGAAGAAGCCTTTAGTAGCCAGTCGTCTAGGTATGGATATATGTATATCCTTTGTCTTCGTAGATGCGCCGCCACCACTGCCATACATTTCGAGAAAACTCTTGGAGCAGATTTCAGGCCAAAGGGTAGAACCCTGAACTGGTAATGCTGTAACGCTACTCGAAAGCGCAGGAATTTTCGATGCTTTGGAGCTATTGGGATGTGGAAATACGCATCCTGCAGGTTGATGGAGCACATCCAGTCTCCCTGATGCAGTTGAGGGAAAATTTGGTGAAGCGCTAGCATTCTGAACTTCTGCTTTCTTATGTATTTGTTCAGCAGTCTTAGATCCAGGATTGGCCTGAAAACGCCCTCTTGACCCTTCTTTGCTACTAGAAAGTAACGGGAGTAGACCCCCTTTCCTCTGTGGGCAGGTGGAACCCTTTCTATGGCATTCTTTCTTAGGAGGGCGAGAGCCTCCTTGCGTAGCAAGGTGAGATGAGCCGGATTGTGTTTGGTTGGTGGCAAGTGTGGTGGAGGCTGCTTGAAAAGGAGAGAATAGCCATGTTCGACAATATTGAGCACCCATTTGTCTCTTGTGATAGAGTGCCACTCGTGAAGATGAGCAATAATACTTCCCCCCACCGGAGTGGTGTACAGTGTCGAGGGAAGCAAGACTTCATTGCTTAGTGGGTGCTTTTGGAGTGGACTGTTGAGGTCTACTTGACCCTCGCTCCCTTGTGTTTCTTCGCTGAAACAGAGGGTGTCCCTGTCGTTGCTGAGACCTTTGCGACCAATGAGGGGTTTGAACCCTCTGTTGGAAAGGGCGTCTATCGTACGGTCTGTACCTCCGCCTGAAATCTTTCCTTCTTTCGAGGCCTACCGCCTTCATGGTATCCACCTCGGTCTTCATGCGGGCCATCTCTTCGTCTGCATGGGCACCGAATAGAGAATTCCCGGCAAATGGGAGATTCAGGATACGTTGTTGTGCCTCCTGTTTCAAGCCAGTGAGCCTCAGCCAGGAAGATCTCCTCGCACAGATACCATGTGCGTACCCATGAGCCGCCAAATCCGCCCCATCCGCTGCTGCGCTGATAACTTGGTTAGATACCAGGCATCCTTCCTGTAGAATCTCTTGGAAATCTTGCCTGTCTTCTCTGGGCAGTTTTTCTGTAAATCTACTGAGGGAATCCCACAGAGAACGATCGTACCTGCCCAGGAGCGCAGACGCACTAGAGACCTTCATTGCTGAAGCCGCTGTCCCGCACATCTTTCTTCCCAGAGAGTCTAAATGCCTGCTCTCTTTATCCGGGGGTACCGTGGATGAAGATGCCACCGAGTGGGTCTTTCGGGCGGCAGCTATGATCACGGAGTCTGGTGGCGGATCCTTCCTAAGGAATAAAGGGTCTTGCTCTGGAGCCTTGTACTTTTTAAGAATCCGAGCCGGGGCAGACTTAAGCGAGGCTGGGGCCAGAAAAGTGTCCATGGTCGGCTGCAACAAACCAGGCACTAGAGGCAGCAACTTTTTCGACGCTGATCTCTGTTGTAGCGTCTCAAAGATGATTGATGAGGAGGTAGACGGTTCTGGAACCTCTATATTGAGTTTCTGCGCTCCTCTTAGCAACACCTCGTTGAAAGTGGTTATGTCATCCACTGGAGAGACTCTAGCAGGTGGTGAATCTGTAAGAGTAGGTGAGTAACGCCCGACAGAAGAACCTGATGAAGACCAAGAGGGTGATCTTCTTGAGCGCGACCTGGATCTCCGTTGAGAGCGAGATCTGCTGCGGGACGCTGTAGCCGAGCGCCTAGGCCTCGCGGTCGGCTGTCGAGGAGCTGAACGAGCCCGTTCTGCCCCGGCTGTCGGCGATGGCGTTCTTGGCGGGGAGGCAGTGGGTGAATACATTCGCGAATATTGCGAATCTGGGGAGGCCGCTGGTCTGTTGAGGCTCTCCAGCCATCTCGGAGATAGGTTGATGGGCGAGACATGCCCAGGAGATGCTCTTGACCGAGAAGAGTCGCTCGGTATGGAGACCACTGGAGACTGAGCCTTGTCTGGCGAGGGGCGATGTTCTGCTCCCTGTTGGACCGGTAAAACCTGCGTCGACGTCGATGGCTGTTTCGACGTCGAAGGACGCCCAGTCGGTTGGTCCTGCCTCGACGTTGATTGCCTCGACGTTGAGTGCCTTGACGTCGAACGGCGTTCCTTGGACCTCGACCTGCTCGCCGTCGTGTGCCTCGACGTGGAGCGATGGGAGGTTGACGGCGGATGTTTCTCGTGCCGTCGTGGAGATCTCGACGTCGTGTGTCCTGACGTCGGGGGGCGCACAGCCTTTGGCGGCGACCGGGCATGCCGGCGGTGGCTCGACGTCGATCGGCGGGCTGCCGTCGACGGAGACCTGCCCCTGCTCTGATGTTCCCTCGACGCCGTTCCCTTCGACGTCGGGTGCGTCGCCGTCGACGGTGATCTATGCCGGTGGGACGGTGGTAGCGACGACGTCGACGGTGAACAAACAGGTATTTTCCTACCTGTCGACGTCGACCGGGCCATTCTCTCCTGAGAATGGCCTTCTGGATGCCTGGGGAGTGAGGAGGACGATGTTCTTTTCCTCTCCTGAAGCCCATGAAGTCGGATCTTCTCTCTGTCTTTCAGAGTCCTCCTAGACATGTTCTTACAGTACTTACAAGTGTCAGGGCAGTGACTCTGAGGCAGGCACACTATGCACAGAGAGTGGGGATCTGACTGGGCCTTCTTCTTCCCACAAGCAGGGCATTTGACAAAAAGAGAAGGCATTTTTCTGTCAGAAAAAACCTTCCTAGCTCAGACAAAGATGTTACTTGTCGAGTGAAAAGTGAAAAAACGCTTTTTTTAAAGAATTGTTCTGAGGAAAACTCAGAAAAACTGAGAGCTCAATGCTCCAGGATCCTCTCAGAAGAAGCCGGAAAAAAGAACTGACCTAACTGTGAACCAACTGTCACCTTTCCTTCACCCCTGAGGCATGGTGGGATACTGAAGGTGCTCAGGGTCTTAAAGGCACAGTGCCAAAGTTTTTATGGTTCTCCTGTGTTAACCTACATGCAGCCTATTGGCTAAGAATGCTTCATTGTTTTTCAATGCAGTTTTCTCTATTTTTTCACTAGAGTTTGCTACTGCTTACTTCCCCAAGCCTAGTTTTAGGAGCTTGGGTACTTATTTATGCTCTATTGTAGTATTTAAAAAAAAAAAAAAAAAAACTTCATAGAAATAAAGCATTTTAGCCTGTTTTTAACATGATAGCCTGCATGACTGTTTGTAACACATGTATAATGTGTATATATTTTATATATGCTCCGGGGTCCCCGCACAAGGGCGGGAATATTCAATGTTTATGACTATTGATGAGGATCCCCTGGAAGAGAATTTGTGGTTAGACATCCCTACAAGAAAGAAAATGCAACAGCTGTATGGGTGTGCCAGACCTACAAAAACAATGGCCACCCCACTCACCCGTCTTTTGGGTTGTGGAAATCCATCCCGATGCCTCCGCCGGGCTCTGCGAGAGAGAAGGCCAGGTCCTCTGTTCAGGGGGTCAAAGGCTTCTGGAATGAAGGAGAAGAAAGATGTCTGGCCCGGCACAACAAAGTCACAATATCAACAAACACAGCATGAAAAAAAAGGTAAATGTTTTCTTCTACCGGCAGCCTATTTTTCGAAAATTATTTCACAAACCTGTTGGAAAGTCTGCCTCCAAGTCTTGTTCAGTGCCCACTCTAGAAGGTTGTTTTGGCTCAGTGTCCGGCTCGTGAACAGTGGCTGATCTTAAGGCGTAGTGGTTCAGCTCATCTTCCCAGCTATGTGGTGTGGAGACGGCTTCAGATTCTATGTCACCGCTGTAAGTGCTACCTTGGTCTGTAAAGGTAAATTGAATATTGATGAATCACCTTCAAGAAAACATTACTTGTAATCGTAGTTCTCCACAACTGAGCTTCACCGAATTAATCAGCCTCAAACAGATATACGTGCAAAGAAAAAACCACAAATACATTTACAATAAAATATATTTAAAAAACTAGCCACTACACGTAACATTTAAAATGCAGTCACTGAACAATTATAATAATACTATTCCATTAAAAAATGAAAAAGTGGGCAAAACAGTGTCAGCTTCACTAGCAGGCTGACAGTTTATTCTAGAGCAATGGTAAGGCAATATGATCTTAATTTAAGGCTAACCACTTAAGCCCACTGTAAGGAAATGCCTCCTTGGCATGGTTACCCCCTGGCTTTTTGGCTTTGCTGATGCCAAGTTATGATTTGAAAGTGTGCTGAGGCCTGCTAACTAGGCCCCATCACCAGCGTTCTTTCCCTAACCTGTACTTTTGTTTCCACAATTGGCACACCCTGGCATCCAGGTAAGTCCCTTGTACTGGTACCTCTGGTACCAAGGGTCCTGATGCCAGGGAAGGTCTCTAAGGGCTGCAGCATGTCCTATGCCACCCTGGGGACCCCTCACTCAGCACAGACACACTGCTTGCCAGCTTGTGTGTGCTAGTGAGGATAAAAAGACTAAGTCGACATGGCACTCTCCTCAGGGTGCCATGCCAACCTCACACTGCCTATAGGTATAGATAAGTCACCCCTCTAGCAGGCCTTACAGCCCTAAGGCAGGGTGCACTATACCATAGGTGAGGGCATAGGTGCATGAGCACTATGCCCCTACAGTGTCTAAGCAAAACCTTAGACATTGTAAGTGCAGGGTAGCCATAAGAGTATATGGTCTGGGAGTCTGTTATGCACGAACTCCACAGCACCATAATGGCTACACTGAAAACTTTGAAGTTTGGCATCAAACTTCTCAGCACAATAAATGCACACTGATGCCAGTGTACATTGTATTGTAACATACACCCCAGAGGGCACCTTAGAGGTGCCCCCTGAAACCTTAGCCGACTACCCGTGTAGGATGACTGGTTTTAGCAGCCTGCCACACACCAGACATGTTGCTGGCCACATGGGGAGAGTGCCTTTGTCACTCTGTGGCTAGTAACAAAGCCTGTACTGGGTGGAGGTGCTTCTCACCTCCCCCCTGCAGGAACTTTAACACCTGGCGGTGAGCCTCAAAGGCTCACCCCCTTTGTTACAGCATCCCAGGGCACTCCAGCTAGTGGAGTTGCCCGCCCCCTCCAGCCACGGCCCCACTTTTGGCGGCAAGGCCGGAGGAGATAATGAGAAAAACAAGGAGGAGTCACTGGCCAGTCAGGACAGCCCCTAAGGTGTCCTGAGCAGAGGTGACTGACTTTTAGGAATCCTCCATCTTGCAAATGGAGGATACCCTCAATAGGAATAGGAATGTGCCCCCCTCCCCTCAGGGAGGAGGCACAAAGAGGGTGTAGCCACCCTCAGGGCTAGTAGCCATTGGCTACTAACCCCCCAGACCTAAACACACCCCTAAATCGAGTATTTAGGGGCTCCCAGAACACAGCAAGATAGATTCCTGCAACCTAAGACGAAGAAGGACTGCTGAGCTGAAAAACCCTGCAGAGAAGAAGGAGACACCAACTGCTTTGGCCCCAGCTCTACCGGCCTGTCTCCCCACTTCTAAAGACACTGCTCCAGCGACGCATTCCGCAGGGACCAGCGACCTCTGAAGCCTCAGAGGACTGCCCTGCATCTAGAAGGACCAAGAACTCCTGAGGACAGCGGCTCTGTTCCACAAAGACTGCAACTTTGCAACAAAGAAGCAACTTTGAAACAACACACGTTTCCCGCCGGAAGCGTGAGACTTTGCACTCTGCACCCGACACCCCCGGCTCGACTTGTGGAGAACAAACACCACAGGGAGGACTCCCCGGCGACTACAAGACCGTGAGTAGCCAGAGTTGGCCCCCCTGAGCCCCCACAGGGACGCTTGCAGAGGGAATCCCGAGGCTCCCCCTGACTGCGACTGCCTGCTTCAAAGACCAGACGCCTGGTAAAGACACTGCACCCGCAGCCCCCAGGACCTGAAGGATCCGACCTCCAGTGCAGGAGTGACCCCCAGGTGGCCCTCTCCCTTGCCCAGGTGGTGGCTACCCCGAGGACCCCCCCCCCCCCTTGCCTGCATCGCTGAAGAGACCCCCTGGTCTCCCATCGAAACCTATTGCGAACCCAACGCTTGTTTGCACACTGCACCCGGCCGCCCCCGTGCCGCTGAGGGTGTACTTTCTGTGCCGACTTGTGTGTCCCCCCCCTTCTCCCGGTGCCCTACAAAACCCCCCTGGTCTGCCCTCCGAAGACGCGGGTACTTACCTGCTGGCAGACTGGAACCGGGGTACCCCCTTCTCCATTGAAGCCTATGAGTTTTGGGCACCACTTTGACCTCTGCACCTGACTGGCCCGGAGCTGCTGGTGTGGTAACTTTAGGGTTGCTCTGAACCCCCAACGGTGGGCTACCTTGGACCCAAACTTGAACCCTGTAGGTTGTTTACTTACCTGAACAAACTAACACTTACCTCCCCCAGGAACTGTTGAAAATTGCACTGTCTAGTTTTAAAATAGCTATATGTCATTTGTGTGAAGACTGTATATGCTATTTTGCTCACTCAAACTTCCTAAAGTTCCTAAGTGAAGTACCGATCATTTAAAGTATTGTTTGTAAATCTTGAACCTGTGGTTCTTAAAATAAAGTAAGAAAATATATTTTTCTATACAAAAACCTATTGGCCTGGAATTGTCTTTGAGTGTGTGTTCCTCATTTATTGCCTGTGTGTATTCAACAAATGCTTAACACTACCCTCTGATAAGCCTACTGCTCGACCACACTAGCACAAAATAGAGCATTAGAATTATCTCTTTTTGCCACTATCTTACCTCTAAGGGGAACCCTTGGACTCTGTGCATGCTATTTCTTACTTTGAAATAGTACATACAGAGCCAACTTCCTACATTGGTGGCAGCGGTGGGATACAAGTCTCTGCATTTGCTGGACTACTCAGCCAATACCTGATCACACAACTAAATTCCAAAAATTGTCATTAGAAACTGATTTTTGAAATTTGAGCTATTTTTCTAAATTTTTAAAAGTCCTGCTAGGGCCTGATGTTAGTCCCTGCTAGCATTTCTTTTAGAGTTTAAAAGTTTTGTAAAAGGTTGAATTAAGTTCTAGAGATAGTTAAGATTCTTAAAAAGCATTCCAACTTTTAGAAACAATGTCTAATGCAGAAGAGAATGTGATGGAACTCGACGTCACCCCTTACCTGAATCTTAGTATGTCAGAGTTAAGGTCTCTCTGCAAAACCAAAACGATTAGAACTGGTTCAAACCCTACCAAAGTACAGCTCCAGGAGCTTTTGACAGAGTTTGCCAAGAACAACCCCTCTGAGGATGACCTCTCAGAGGGGGAAGCTAGTGAATTGGAGGAAATCCCACCTCCAATGCTAGTTAGGGAGGCCAAGGCTCCTCAAACCCTGACTCCAAATGTGATAGTCAGAGATGCTGTTTCTCTCACAGGAGAGTCCAGCACCTCTGGGATCACTGAGGACAGCCTCAGTGAAGATGACCTACTGTTAGCCAGGATGGTCAAAAGATTGGCTTTAGAGAGACAGCTCCTAGCCATAGAAAGGGAAAGACAAGAGATGGGCTTAGGTCCCATCAATGGTGGCAGCAACATAAATAGGGTCAGAGATTCTCCTGACATGTTGAAAATCCCTAAAGGGATTGTAACTAAATATGAAGATGGTGATGACATCACCAAATGGTTCACAGCTTTTGAGAGGGCTTGTGCAACCAGAAAAGTAAACAGATCTCACTGGGGTGCTCTCCTTTGGGAAATGTTCACTGGAAAGTGTAGGGCTAGAGTCCTCACACACTCTGGAAAAGATGCAGAATCCTATGACCTCATGAAGGCTACCCTGATAGAGGGCTTTGGATTCTCCACTGAGGAGTATAGAATTAGGTTCAGGGGGGCTCAAAAAGCCTCGAGCCAGACCTGGGTTGATTTTGTTGACTACTCAGTAAAAACACTGGATGATTGGATTCATGGCAGTGGTGTAAATGATTATGATGGGCTGTCCAATTTATTTAGAAAAGAACACCTGTTAAGTAATTGTTTCAATGATAAACTGCATCAGCATCTGGTAGACCTAGGACCAATTTCTCCCCAAGAATTGGGGAAGAAGGCAGACCATTGGGTCAAGACTAGGGTGACCAAGACTTCCACAGGGGGTGACCAAAAGAAAAGGGTCACAAAGACTCCCCAGGGGAAGAGTGTTGAGACATCCAAAGGGAAAAATAGTAAAGAGTCTTCTACAGGTCCCCAAAAACCTGCTCAGGAGGGAGGGCCCAGAGCCTCTTCACAATTCAATTTTGGGTACAAGGGTAAAAACTTTGATCCCAAAAAGGCCTGGTGTCGTAGCTGTAATCAGCCAGGACACCAAACTGGAGACCAGGCCTGTCCCAAGAAAGGTTCCACTTCTAACTCTACTCCAGCTAACACTGGAATGGCCAGTCTCCAAATGGGATCAACAGTGTGCCCAGAGCAAATCAAGGTTCACACTGAAGCTACATTAGTCTCTGAGGGTGGGGTGGATTTAGCCACACTGGCTGCCTGGCCCCTAACATGCAAAAATACAGGCAGCAGCTCTTAATTAATTGGACAAGTGTAGAAGGCCTGAGAGATACAGGTGCCAGTGTCACCATGGTGACAGAGAAACTGGTTTCCCCTGGTCAATACCTGGCTGGACAAACTTATCCAGTCACCAAAACAGACAATCAGACTAAAGTACATCCCATGGCTATGGTAACTTTAGAGTGGGGAGGGGTCAAAGGCCTGAAACAGGTGGTGGTCTCCTCAAATATCCCTGTAGACTGTTTGCTTGGAAATGACCTGGAGTCCTCAGCATGGGCTGAGGTAGAACTCAAAACCCATGTAGCCATGCTGGGTATCCCTGAACTGGTGTGTGTCAAGACAAGGGCACAGTGCAAGGATCAGGGTGAAAAAGTGGTGTTGGAGCCTGGAAAAAGGGCCCAACCCTCCAAGAGAAAAGGAAAGAAAACTGGGGAACCAGTTTCAACACAACAAGAAAAAGAGAACCTCTCTTCTCAGGAAGAAGTTCTGCCCTCTGAGGGAACTGAGCCCATGAAGTTAGAATATTATCAGGTTGAGCTCCTAGGCCCAGGGGGGCCCACAAGGGAGCAGTTGTTTAAGGGGCAAGAAACCTGTCCCTCTCTTGAAGGCCTTAGGCAGTAAGCTGCTGAAGAGTCCAAAGGAAAAATAACAGGAACACAGGGTCTATTGGGAAGATGGACTCCTTTACACTGAGGCAAGAGATCCCAAACCTGGTGCCACTATGAGAGTGGTAGTGCCTCAAGAGTTTATGGAGTTCATTCGGACCTTAGCTCATGATATTCCTCTTGCTGGGCATTTGGGACAGACCAAGACGTGGGAGAGATTAGTCACCCACTTCTATTGGCCCAACATGTCCCAGAAGGGCAAGGAGTTTTGTGTCTCCTGTGCCACCTGTCAAGCCAGTGGTAAGACAGGTGGACACACAAAGGCCCCCCTCATTCCACTTCCAGTGGTGGGGGCCCCCTTTAAAAGAGTGGGTGTGGACATAGTGGGTCCACTTGAACCTCCCACAGCCTCAGGGAACCAATACATACTAGAAGTAGTGGATCATGCTACTAGATACCCTGAAGCAATTCCCCTTAGGTCGACTACTGCCCCTGCAGTAGCCAAAGCACTCATTGTTATTTTTACCAGAGTGGGTTTTCCTAAGGAGGTGGTGTCTGACAGAGGTACCAACGTTATGGCAGCCTACCTGAAACACATGTGGAATGAATGTGGGGTGACTTACAAATTCACCACACCACACCATCCACAAACCAATGGTCTTGTTGAAAGGTTTAAGAAGACATTGAAAGGCATGATCATGGGGCTCCCTGAAAAAATCAAAAGGAGATGGGATGTCCTCTTGCCATGTCTGCTTTTCGCCTACAGAGAGGTGCCTCAGAAGGAAGTAGGGTTTTCCCCCTTTGAACTTCTGTTTGGCCATCCTGTAAGGGGACCACTAGCTCTTGGGAAAGAAGGCTGGGAGAGACCTCTTCATGAGCCTAAGCAAGATACAGTGGACTATGTACTAGGCCTACATTCAAGGATGGCAGAGTATATGGAAAAGGCAAGTAAAAACCTTGAGGCCAGCCAACAGCTCCAGAAGTTTTGGTATGACCAAAAGGCTGCTATGGTTGAATTTCAGCCAGGGCAGAAAGTCTGGGTTCTGGAGCCTGTGGCTCCCAGGGCACTTCAGGACAGATGGAGTGGCCCTTACTCAGTGCTAGAAAAGAAGAGTCAGGTCACCTACCTGGTGGACCTAGGCACTAGCAGGGCCCCCAAAAGGGTGATCCATGTGAACCGCCTCAAGCTCTTCCACGACAGGGCAGATGTGAATCTGTTGAAGGTAACAGATGAGGACCAGGAAGCTGAGAGTGAACCTCTCCCTGATCTCCTCTCCACAGACCCTCAAGATGGCTCAGTTGATGGAGTGATCTATTCAGACACCCTCTCCAGTCAACAGCAATGTGACTGTAGGAAGGTCCTGCAACAGTTTGCGGAGCTCTTTTCAGTAACCCCTGGTCAGACACACCTGTGTACCCATGATGTGGACACAGGAGACAGCATGCCTGTCAAAAACAAAATTTTCAGACAGTCTGACCAAGTTAAGGAAAGCATCAAGGTGGAAGTCCACAATATGCTGGAATTGGGAGTCATTGAGCACTCTGACAGCCCCTGGGCTAGCCCAGTGGTCTTGGTCCCCAAACCTCACACCAAAGATGGGAAGAGAGAGATGAGGTTTTGTGTGGACTACAGAGGACTTAATTCTTTCACCAAGATAGATGCCCATCCCATTCCAAGGGCAGATGAATTGATAGACAAACTAGGTGCTGCCAAATTCTTAAGTACCTTTGACTTAACAGCAGGGTACTGGCAAATCAAAATGGCACCAGGAGCAAAAGAAAAGACAGCATTCTCCACACCTGATGGGCATTATCAATTTACTGTTATGCCTTTTGGTTTAAAGAATGCCCCTGCCACCTTCCAAAGGTTGGTGAATCAAGTCCTTGCTGGCTTGGAGTCCTTTAGTGCAGCTTATCTTGACGATATTGCTGTCTTTAGCTCCAGCTGGCAGGATCACCTGGTCCACCTGAAGAAGGTTTTGAAGGCTCTGCAAGCAGCAGGCCTCTCTATCAAGGCATCTAAATGCCAGATAGGGCAGGGAACTGTGGTTTACTTGGGACACCTTGTAGGTGGAGGCCAAGTTCAGCCACTCCAGCCTAAGATCCAGACTATTCTGGACTGGGCAGCTCCAAAAACCCAGACTCAAGTCAGGGCATTCCTTGGCTTGACTGGGACTACAGGAGGTTTGTGAAGGGATATGGATCTATAGTGACACCCCTCACCGAACTTACCTCCAAGAAAATGCCCAAGAAGGTAAACTGGACTGTAGAATGCCAACAGGCCTTTGACACCCTGAAACAAGCTATGTGCACAGCACCAGTTCTCAAAGCTCCAGATTACTTCAAGCAGTTCATTGTGCAGACTGATGCCTCTGAACATGGGATAGGGGCAGTTTTGTCCCAAACAAATGATGATGGCCTTGACCAGCCTGTTGCCTTCATTAGCAGGAGGTTACTCCCCAGGGAGCAGCGTTGGAGTGCAATTGAGAGGGAGGCCTTTGCTGTGGTTTGGTCCCTGAAGAAGCTGAGACCATACCTCTTTGTAGTTCAGAATGACCACAGACCTCTCAGATGGCTAATGCAAATGAAAGGTGAAAATCCAAAACTGTTGAGGTGGTCCATCTCCCTACAGGGAATGGACTTTATAGTGGAACACAGACCTGGGACTGCCCATGCCAATGCAGATGGCCTTTCCAGGTTCTTCCATTTAGAAAATAAGGACTCTCTTGGGAAACGTTAGTCTCATCCTCTTTCGTTTGGGGAGGGGGGAGGGGTTGTGTAAGGAAATGCCTCCTTGGCATGGTTACCCCCTGACTTTTTGCCTTTGCTGATGCCAAGTTATGATTTGAAAGTGTACTGAGGCCTGCTAACCCCCAGGTGGCCCTCTCCCTTGCCCAGGTGGTGGCTACCCAGAGGAGCCCCCATCCAACCCCCCCCCCCCCCCACGCCTGCATCGCTGAAGAGAACCCTTGGTCTCCCATCGAAACCTATTGCGAACCCGACGCTTGTATGCACACTGGACCAGGCCGCCCCATGCCGCTGAGGGTGTACTTTCTGTGCTGACTTGTGTCCCCCCCTGGTGCCCTACAAAACCCCCCCTGGTCTGCCCTCCGAAGACGCGGGTACTTACCTGCTGGCAGACTGAAACCAGGGCAGCCCTTTCTCCATTGAAGCCTATGCGTTTTGGCCACCACTTTGACCTCTGCACCTGACCGGCCCTGAGTTGCTGGTGTGGTAACTTTCAGGTTGCTCTGAACCCCCAACGGTGGGCTACCTGGGACCAAACTTTAAACCCTGTAGGTGGTTTACTTACCTGCAACACTAACAAACACTTACCTCCCCCAGGAACTGTTGAAAATTGCACTGTCTAGTATTAAAATAGCTTATTGCCATTTTTGTGAAAACTGTACATGCTATTTTGCTAATTCAAAGTTCCTAAAGTTCCTAAGTGAAATACCTTCCATTTAAAGTATTACTTGTAAATCTTGAACCTGTGGTTCTTAAAATAAACTAAGAAAAGATATGTTTCTATACAAAAACCTATTGGCCTGGAATTGTCATTGAGTGTGTGTTCCTCATTTATTGCCTCTGTGTGTACAACAAATGCTTAACACTACCCTCTGATAAGCCTACTGCTCGACCACACTACCACAAACTAGAGCATTAGAATTATCTCTTTTTGCCACTATCTTACCTCTAAGGGGAACCCTTGGACTCTGTGCATGCTATTTCTTACTTTGAAATAGTGCATACAGAGCCAACTTCCTACACCCCCCCCCCTTAAAAAAAAAACACAAAAAATGGACTTGTTGCTATCTCCTGCTGAGTCTCCAAAATTGCCGTACACCCTGGGAGGTACCACCCAAAGTCAAATCTGTTGTCCTAGTGCTGACAGTATCAGAGTATGTGTGCTACCTTACTTCTGACGACAGAACATGGCAGTCATGTTTGCATTCTCACCATTTGATGCCTTAAAGAAAAGCTTTGAGGGTGAGCTGTATGGCTAAAATCTCGAGATGGTTGACAAAGACACTGTTGATGAGGTGAACACAGGCCCTGGACTGTGATGTCCCCGAGATGTGCACCTCCACCTGGCAAGTGATGCGTCCTTAGTGATTATCACCTGAGGAACTGGGTCTACGAAGGATCTGCCTTGCAACAGGTTGCTGCTGTTCTTCCACTGCAGAGAGTGATTTGTGCTTGCCCTTAGACCCAGTGACCCTCCACTTGTGACCACTGTGCAGAGAGGCACTTGTGAAGAGAATACATCTCTAGCCTTTACGTGAGGGAATGTGGACAGACATGAGCCCAACATACCTAGCAAGCGGATCACCTTTCGAAATGTGAAGGGACAAAGAGGAAGAAAAAAAGGCAGTAGCCGCTTCAATACGGCCACCTTCTTTGATCACTTGGGAAGGCCTTGGTAGCTACTGCATTTAACATTTAAGAAAGATCCTAGAAAGGGATGGACCAGAACATGGGACTTGGTAACACTGACTGAAAACCCCAAGCTGTTGAGCAGGGAGATGGTGGCTTGGGTGTGGGCATAGCAGTCCTTCATGCTTGCACTCTTAATCAGCCAGTCGTCTGGGTAGGAAAAGACATGAGCCACCCCGAGGTGGGCAGTTTAGACCACTATGTATTTGAGGAAGACCCCTGCGAATGTGGCAGATCTGAACTGGTAGAGATGACTTACCATGAAACAGGTGGTGCAGGTGAGATAGATGGATGGGTATTTGGTAGAAGGTATCCTTCAGTACTAATGAGGCCATTAAGTTGTCTTTCTGCAGCAGGGTGAGGACATCCTGTAGGGTGTTTCTACCAGAATGCCCTGAGAGGATGTATCTGCTGTTAGGCCTGAGATCAAGATTGGACTGAGGGAGCCATCCTTCTTGAGGAAGTAGATGCTTCTGCCTTGGAGTTGGGGAGAAACTGGCTCTATTGTCTATGAGGAGCCCTGAACCACCTCCTGTAGCAGGGTCATGTGTTCTGGACCGAGGTTGTGGGTGTACTCGGTAGGATGCATAGAGAGGTTAAGGTGAGCTCAAGGCAGCAGCTATGCCTAATAAATCATAGGGCCCACCGGTCTGTGGTGATTTACTTCCAGCAGGGAAGAAATCTTTGGAACCTACTCTGAAAGGTGTGGTGTGATCAGGTTAGGGTTTGAGGATTGGATGGAGAGGTTTGTTTTGACACAGGGGCAAGACATTGTTTGGGGATAGAGGCTCCCTTGGAGTGGGTGCCTGTATATAATCCTTTGGAGTTATTACTCTAGATTTCTCAGTTGGTGATAGGCCTATTTCTATTGGCGATACCACTGTTGAGGTACGTAGCTTTGGAACTGGCCCATGTCCACTTCCTGCTAAAGGAACACCTGGTTGCTAGTACTTCAAGGGCACCTATGACTTTAGATGAAGAATGAAGAGGTGATCCTTGTCAAACTGAAGGTTGATGAGGTATTGCTGAACCTCTGGCTCCAAGTCAGAATTCCTCAGCCAGGAGTGTAGTGGAGATGAAGAATAACATGTGTTTACTTCTGTGGCAGCTGTATCGGCTGAGACTTATGCACATTGTATGTGATGATAGAGATGGCTTTCCCATTCTCCACTATCTCCCCCTCCCTCTTCCTATACTTGTCAGAGACATGTTGGAGCAAGGCCTTCATTCACTCCCATTGGGCTGTGTCCTATCAGGACAAAAGACCCATGGAATTGTCTATGCACCAGTGCATGGTATTGCCAACTGCGACCCTTTTGCCAGCAGAATCTTTTTTTAAATATATTTTTTATTTCAGTTTTCGTAAACCAACAAACCAAGGCATTACAATCTTTCATTATTTGCCTCATTGTCAGACTGAAGGTACCATTCCATCACAACAGGATAACAGAGTAACTACAGTATTCCCTTAAACTCACAGGCATGGTGCACAGTGAAAATGGCCAAGCCCCTTATAACTCGTAAATGGCAGTCTCCCATACGAAGCCTGAGTGCGACTGCTGACTGTCTGGACGAGAGCAGAGTGCACTGCTCATCAGCACAAAGAGGTGTTGGGGCTAGGCAAGTATCCTTTCGCGTCACAATAGGAACTAAGAACCACTGGTGCCTGCGCCGCTCAATTCTGATCCCCCTGCTGTAAGCAATGATTGACTGCCACAGAGTGCATACAATATAGCACGTTGCATATCTGTATACATGGGCAGAACAGATAGACACCCCCTCCAACCTGGAGGCAGATGCGTCAGACGAAAGCCACGGAGAATGAATGCGTGGGGACAACTTGCCGAGCACCTATGATTTGTATGACAGCTATACTAATTCTGCAATGCAAGTACATGGACATGTTTTGCCTGCGCCTTTCCCTACTTGTATGTTTATTGTTGTGAACTGAAGTTATATGCAAATGCTTGGATCACACGTGCCTTTATACTGTAATTTGTCATCTTTGAAATATAAATGCAATAAATAAATATTTTAAAAAAAAGAAATGGCGCATAGTGCAAATGTTGCCACATACTTGATATCGTGGACTCATTTCGTGATGACTACCACTAGTGGTGGGGTCTAGTCCGGTGGTGAAATTGCATCCTCCCCTATAGAATTCAGGCCATAGTAAGCTGCTATAGGTCACTTTCTCTGCTGCCATGTAAAGGTCTAGTCCCTGTTGCCATTCCCTCACAGAGGGTCACTCCGATGCTTCCCAGTATCTGGCCAGGTCTCTCTTAGCAACAACCAAGGCCAGGGAGCAGAAGATCACTTTGAAGCACGGTACTTTGATTCCACGTCACTGGGAATGCCCAGCAGGACAAACTGTGGTTCAAGCGGCAGAGGAACCTCCAGGATGGCAGAAAAGATTGAGGCCTAGTACGTTTGAATGCGAGGACAGTCCCAAACTGTGTGGATGAAGGTTCCATAGCCTCTTTACAGCATTTAGTTTGGAATAGCTGCCTTCCCCATAGTGTGTAGTTTGCAACAGTCGTAGTAACTCCTGTGTAGATTTTTAAATTGTACTAGAGGGGAGACGTGAACTAATGGACACTAACTGGGTATGCATCAATCCTCCCTTCCAATCCATATCTTCAAATTCCCCCAAATCTCTTTACCACCGGGTACGCTGGGGGCCCAGGGTATCCAGCATATTGTTATTGATTGTTCTATATGTTACGGATATTACCCCTCTGCCTAGTTCCTCCATCAGTATTCGCCCCTCTAGCGGTGCATATTCTGGCAGTTCCATTCCCACCAGCCCCTCCGCCCACCAAGCATGTCTCAATTGTGAATTATTTAGAAACTGGGTGGGGTGCATGTCGAATTCTTTTTGCATTGTGGAGAAGGGCATGAGGGCCCCTTGTTCCATGATAACTCCCACCTTAGTGAGCCCTATGATACCCCACCTTTCAAATCCTCACAGTTCTGCAAATTCCTGGAGCTTGTTCCTCTTCCAAAGGGGTGTTTCTCTAATAATTGAATGGGACCATCTTCTAGCGCCACTTGTGCTGCCGGAGGTAGCATCTTAGCACCCTTCCTCCCATGTAAGCAGTGCAAGTGTGTTTTGCGTTCCAGCAGGGCTTGTTCGAGGTGGAACATTGGGTGGTCCTGCGGAGCATAGATCCAGTCATTGATGTTAATCAGGTGAGCCCAGAAATAGACCTCAACATCTTGCAGCGCAAGCCCGTCGTTATATGAATTATGTTGCAGTGTTTTAAGCGAGATTGTTGGGTGGCCTCCATCCCATAAATTCCTCAATTCTCCATTGATTTAGGAGAATAGCGCCTGGGACACTGGGGAGTAGGTATTTTGTAGTACGTAGAGAAACTCTTCCCATTAGAGTTAGATGTAACCCTCTCCTTTGTGCTGCTGGAGTTCAGAATTCTGAAAGGGTTTTCCTCCACATTTTGTTTCGCAAACCATTCTCTACTTGTGATGAACATTTTCAGGTATCGAAAACCTTCAACGGTCACTCAAAGCCCAAGGGGCAGCGGTGGTTGGGCTGAAAGTCTAATTGGTGCCCACAACACCGATTTATCCCAGTTAATTGTATATATCCCGAATGGGCTTCATACTCGCTCAATAGTTGGAAGAGTGCTGGGATAGTGACTTCTGGGTTATTAACGTACAAGAGGACGTCATCGGGATATAGCAAGATTTTTTTCCTCCTCACTGTCCGTTACGGAGATACGAAACCCACTGATTCTGGGCTGATCTTGCACTGCACAAGCCAGGGTTTCCAGCATCAGTGCAAACAGGAAGGGGGAGAGGGCGCAGCTTTGACTAATGCCCATCTCGATTGGGAAGGTTGATGTTCACCGTTGATTCTTACTGCCGCTACTGGATTAGCACACAGCAGTATGACACCCAAAATTTAAGACCAAATCCATATTTCCGGAGCATTTGGTCCAGGAAGGGCCAATGGATCGCATCCAACGCTTTCTCAGCGTTCACACCACACCCCCACCCTCAGCGGCTCAGGGCCAGCTAGGTGCAGGGTGCAAACACAGAGCTGGGCGCCCACTGCTTTTTAATAGGGGGACCCACTCTTGGTCCCTTTCCTCCAAACCAAGATAGAAGTTTCTGCAAGGAGGGGGTCACTTCAGCTCTGGACACCTTAGGGGTGGTCCTATCTCCAGTGGTCACGCCACCCTGTTTTACCCTATTTTCCCGCCGGACCTGCCGCCAAAAGTGGGGCTTAGCCCGGGTGGCCAGCATATCCACTAGCTAGAGAGCCCTGGGGCTCTAACAGGAGACCTGAGCCTTTGAGGCTCACTGCCAAGTGTGTCAGTTCTTGCAGGGGGGAGGTGTGAAGCACCTCCACCCAGAACATGCTTTGTTTCTGACCCCAGAGAGCACACAGGCCCTCAAACCATGGGGTAAGAAACTTGTATGTTAGTGACAGGCTGGCACAGACTGGTCAGCCTTACACTAAAGGGTTGGGTAAAATACAGGCAGCATATCTAGATGCCCTCTGTCTGCATTTTACAATAAACCCAACAATGGCATCAGTGTGGGTTTATTGTGCTGAGAAGTTTAATACCAAACTTTCCAGTCTTCAGTGAAGCCATCATGGAGCTGTGGATTCGTAATGACAAACTCCCAGCTCAGGTACTCACTAGGGCCATACTGCACTTACAATGTCTAACAATGGACTTAGACACTGTAGGGGCATATGGTACGTGCAGCTATGCCCTCACCAGTGGTATAGTGCTCCCTGCCTTAGGCCTGTAGGGCCTGCTAGAGGGGTGACTTACCTATGCCACAGGCAGTGGTTTGTGGGCATGGCGCCCTGAAAGGGATGCCAGGTAGACTATCTTTTTCTCCCCACCAACACACACAATCTGCAGTAGCAGTGTGCACGTATTTGGAGAGTGGTCCCTTAGGGTGGCACAATACATGCTGCAGCCATCAGGGATCCTCCCTGGTCACAGAGCCCTTGGTACCACTGGTACCTTTTACAAAGCACTTAGCTGTGTGCAGGGCAGTGCCAATTGTGGAAACGGAGTTTATCCACGTCTCAGGCATCCAGAAATAGGTTCAGTAGGTGGGTGGTCAAGTATTTTCACACCATTTTGTGGGTATCCCATTAGGGTCGGGAGTCTTTCCTGTTTGCAACTTAGAGATTGTGGCCTGTACTTCAGACAATGTCAGGTCTTCTTCCAACAAATCACAGGCTTCTGAGTCTATGGTCTGGTTGGGAATCTCGCTGTGGTGTGAAGTGGCCTAGCCTTGTAGAATTCCTCACAGTAGCAAGCAAATTCATGCACTATGAGTGCAAGTGTCTTGGGCTTCCCCTAAGGGGTTACGGATGGTGAATACCCATCGGGCTTCTAGCTCTCCTTTGTTTCACCATGCCAGCAGTTTACTGAGGCCGTGTACCGTGGCCATCATCTGTTTTTTGGCCCCTTCTTGTGCAATGTTCCTGTATTCTGCTTGTAGGGCAGCAATATGTCATATCCACAGGGGGACTATCTCCACTCCTGGGGACCCTTCTAGCTGAAGTATTTGAGTTTTTATTGCTTACAGCTCTGCTGTCTCTTTTTCCCTTTTGTATGCTATCCTGTTCTGGACCCTATCATGCAGCACCGTTTTATATGCTTCCCACAATTTGATTTTTGAGTCTACAGTCCCTTAATTTCCCTGAAAATTAATCTTTGTGTCCGCTTCGAGACCCACACTATATCCCTAGCCCTCAGTTCCTAAGCATTTATTTTCCATTCTTTTGAATGCCTATCTTTAAAGTGCCCCACCTGGACCAGTAGGGGGAGTAGTTGGACAGCCCTCTAGTATAATATTCTGCCCTCACTGTCTCTCGTTTCTCCCTTGGGTATAAAAATTTAATCAAGTCTTGGGAATACCGTATGTGCCCGTGAGAAGTAAGAATATTTCAGTTTCACCAGAAATCGACCAACCCCAGCCTGTCTGCGACTTGTTCTAGGGCGGTACCCCGTGGGAGTGCTGTCTGTAGCTTTGAGCAGTCAGTGGTTGTTACATCATTGAAGTCCCCAGCCACTATGTGGAGTGCTGAGGTCGATTCCAGCAGGATTTCTGTCACTTTAGCCAGCATGTGTGTCTGGAGTCTGGATTCCCAAATATCTGCCACTACAGTGTGAGGAAATGCCTTCCTTGGCATAGTTACCCCCTGACTTTTTGCCTTTTTGTTGATGCCAGTTATGATTGAAAGTGTGCTGGGACCCTCCTAACCAGACCCCAGCACCAGAGTTCTTTCCCTAAACTATACCTTTGTTCCCACAAGTGGCACAGCCCTGGCACCCAGATAAGTCCCTTGTAAATAGTACCCCTGGTACCAAGGGCCCTGATGCCAGGGAAGGTCTCTAAGGGCTGCAGCATGTCTTATGCCACCCTGGGGACCCCTCACTCAGCACACGCACACTGCCTCACAGCTTGTGTGTGCTGGTGGGGTGAAAATTACTAAGTCGACATGGCACTCCCCTCAGAGTGCCATGCCCACCTCACACTGCCTGTGGCATAGGTAAGTCACCCCTCTAGCAGGCCTTACAGCCCTAAGGCAGGGTGCACTATACCAAAGGTGAGGGCATATGTGAATGTGCACTATGCCCCTACAGTGTCTAAGCAAAACCTTAGACATTGTAAGAGCAGAGTAGCTATAAAGAGTATATGGTCTGGGAGTTTGTCAAACACGAACTCCACAGTTCCATAATGGCTACACTGAAATCTGGGAAGTTTGATATCAAACTTCTCAGAACAATAAATGCACACTGATGCCAGTGTGGGATGTATTGTAAAATACACCCAAAGGACATCTTATAGAAAGGCCCCTTGAATATCAGTCCAACTTCTAGTGCTAGGCTGACCAGTTTCTGACATCCTGCCACAACCAGATGAGTTTCTGGCCACATGGAGAGTGTGCCTTTGCCACTTTGTGCCCAGGAACAAAGCCTGTACTGGGTGAAGGTGCTTCTCACCTCCCCCTGCAGGAAATGTAACAACTGGTGGTGAGCCTCAGAGGCTCATGCCTTGTTACAGCACCCCAGGACATCCCAGCTAGTGGGGATGCCCACCCCTCCGGCCACTGCCCCCACTTTTGGCGGCAAGACTGGAGGAGATAATGAGGAAAACAAGGAGGAGCCATCCACTAGTCAGGTTTGCCCCTCATGTGCCCTGAGCTGAGGTGACTCCTGCCTTTAGAAATCCTCCATCTTGAGATTGGTGGATTCCCCCGACAGGATTAGGGATGTGCCCTCCTCCCCTCAGGGAGGAGGGCACAAAGAGGGTGTAGCCACCCTCCAGGACAGTAGCCATTGCCCTCCAGACCTAAACACACCCCTAAATTTAGTATTTAGGGGCGACCCAGAACCCAGGAAATCAGACTCCTGCAACCTACACAAAGAAGGACTGCTGACCTGAAAGCCCTGCAGAGACGACAACTGACTTGGCCCCAGCCCTTCCGGCCTGTCTCCAGACTCAAAGAATCTGCACAGCGACGCATCCGACAGGGACCAGCGACCTCTGAAGCCTCAGAGGACTTCCCTGAACCAAAGGACCAAGAAACCCCCAAGAACAGCAGCACTGTTTACCTACAGCCAAATTTTTGCAACTTTAAATCAACTTTTAAAGAACTCACTCTTCCCGCCGGAAGCATGAGACTTCACCCTCTGCACCCGACGCCCCCGGCTCGAGCTCCAGAGAACCAACACTGCAGAGAGGACTCCCAGTCGACTGGGAGTTTGTGAGTAACCTGAGATGACCCCCCTGCACCCCCACAGCAACCCCTGCAGAGAGGATCCAGAGGTTCCCCCTGACCGCAACTGCCTGAACAAAGAACCCGATGCCTGGACCACGCACTGAACCCGCAGCCCCCAGGACCGAGAGGGGCCGAACTTCATTGCAGGAGTGACCCTCAAGGCGACCCTCTGCCTAGCCCAGTCGGTGGCTGGCCCGAGAAGCCCTCCTGTGCCCTGGCGTGCATCGCTAGAGTGACACCCTGGTCCCTCCATTGATTTCTACAGGAAACCCGACACCAACTTTGCACACTGCACCCGGCCACCCCTGTGCTGCTGGGGGTGTGCTTTGTGTGCCTGTTTGTCTGTTCCCCCCTCCCCCCCAAGTGCTCTACAAAACCCCCCTGGTCTGCCCTCCGAAGACACAGGTACTTACCTGTTGGCAGACTGGAACCGGAGCGCCCCTGTGCTCCATGGGCATGTGTTTTGGGCCCTCCTTTGACCTCTGCACCTGACCAGCCCAGTGTTGCTGGTGCAGTGACTTTGGGGTTGCCTTGAACCTCCAACGGTGGGCTGCCTATGCCCAGGTAACAGGACTTGCAAGCGCTTTACTTACCTCAGAAACTTAACCTTACTTACCTCCCCAGGAACTGTTGATTTTTGCACTATGTCCACTTTTAAAATAGCTTATTGCCATTTTAACCTATACTGTGTATGTTACTGCTCTAATTCAAAGTTCCTTACTTACCAGTGGAGTACCTTGCATCATATTTATTTACTTCAAATCTTGAATCTTGTGGTTCTAAAATAAATTAAGAAAAATATATTTTTCTATATAAAACCCTATTGGCCTGGAATAAGTCTGAGTGTGTGTTCCTCATGTATTGCCTGTGTGTACACAACAAATGCTTAACACTACCCTCTGATAAGCCTAATGCTCGACCACCCTACCACAAAATAGAGCATTCGAATTATCTTATTTTGCCACTATCAACCTCTAAGGGGAACCCTTAGACTCTGTGCACACTATCTCTCACTTTGAGATAGTATATACAGAGCTAACTTCCTACATACAGTTCATCCAGATCAGCGTTACACGGAAGGGGAGATTTTTCTTCACAAGTATGGCAACCCCTCTGACTCCCTTAGAGAATCCTGCATGAGCGAGGGTGATGTACCCATCTTGGCCTAGGTATCAACAGTGTGACCCCATGAGGTAGGTTCCTGCAGGAAAACTATATCAGTCTGTATTTGCTTGCTTAACTTCACCACCAGCCCCCTTTTGATGTCATTACACAGCCTGCTGACGTTCCAGGTCAACAGCGTGAGTGACCGATCATCTAATGTGTTAGGCTGCACCATCCAAAGGTGGTCAATACCCTTGACTCCCCAAGTCAGTTTGTGACCTTTAGTAGACTAAGCTGTAAATGGTTGCTTGAAAACAGAACACTGAAGGAGGTATAGAATAAAGCATGAAATTTCCTTTCCCACAAGCAACCTCCCCCGCCCCACCTCCCAATAATACCCCCTCACTTTGAACCACATCTCCCAGGGCCTGCGTGGAAAGAATTAGAAGTTCGTAGCCCTCCACACAAAAGTAACTTACAAAATCCCAACTGTGGAAGAAACAAGAAAAAAAAAAAAAAGAAATCAGATAACTGTACCCACTAACAAGGAAGGAAGACAGAAGTGAGAGAGACCACGGAAGTAAAAACGTTAATCAAAGTTTGAATGCTCTCTCAAAAGCCTATAAGCCCTGCAGAGGGGTTTTAAACGTCACCTGAAAATAACTTGGCAGACTACACCATACCCTTTTACCATAGGGAGAAACTGGAGGAAGTGTTTGGTTCTTGACAGTGTCTCCACAAGGAAATCATCATCGTGAAATGTGCATATTAACACTGAGACGCTGAATGGCATCACAGTATGTGGTGGTATCGTCTGGTTGGGAAGTTCTAACAGGGGTATGCTCGAGGTCAGCGTCACCTGGGTGCTCCATCATACTCCTCTCAATGATCATGTATGGATGAGGGGAGACTAACGCTGAAATCTTTTTTGGGGAGTAGGAACTAGGGCTAGCTGAGTCAGAGGATTCCGGTGTCCCCTATGGGGAAGTCCCAGGAAGTAAGGGGGAAGGAGGTTGTGAAGGGCTGCCAGCCTTATCCTTTGGCCTTTTTTTCGCAGGCAAAGGCTGTAGAGGATCGAGTTGTGAAGTGTCCTCAAAGGTGAGCTGCCACTTTTTAAACAAAGTGTCTTCAGAGATTGCCGAGATCTTGTTGGTACATGTATGGATGTTAATGCATCACTGCCTCTCACTGAGCTCCTGTTAGATCTTCTCGAGGATGGGCCACTCTTCGGAGTTAGCCATAGATAGTCTTGGAGAGGACACTGGTTTTGGTGCCAAGGTGTGACTTCAGGTTTGAAGGCAGATGGGCATTGAGAAGCCTGGCTGGATCCTGTCTCGGCTCTGATGCCTTGTCTTGGTGCCAACCAGAGCCCTAACTTGCAGCAGACCTGAAGGCACCGAAGGTTTGCACATGAGGCTTGATACCCCACCCTTTTTTTTTGGGGGGGGGGGGGGGCTTGGTCTCGACTTCTGGCAGCTTGCATCTCTTAGAAGTCTGAGTGTTGACCATACTCTTACATCTTGGAGTGGACTTGGTGCTAGTTCCAGTGTGGACTAACGTAGACAGAGTCCTTGAACATACATCTCTTCTTCCTCTAACTTCTTCCAGCCCTGAGGAAGAATCTGAGCCAGGTACGTCTGGGCTGGGTTGACAAGTTGGTATGCAGGAAGTCGTGTGGTACTCTTTCTCTTAGGCACTTTCAGGATGATGTCCGGGGTCTCAGATGATAAGCGGTACATTTTATTGTGGGTTTAGTGCCTGTCTCTCCACTGTCGAAGAGTCTTCTTGCATTTCAAGGCTGAGCATTACTTGCAGCACGTATCGTCATGCTCCGAGGAGAGGCACAGGTTACAGATGCTATGGAGATCAGCCCAGTGGTACTAAGAGTGACACTGTTTGCGGATGCCTGTTTGATCACCCTGTACTCCTCTTCATTCTCCAGAGATGGTAATGAAGGTGTTGGCCCCGAACGGTGGGTTAACCAAAGGGCCAGGTCTTCAGCAACTACGTCCAGAGGGAAGTCAAGTTAGAAGCGTAAATGAAACGTCAGTCAAAAACAGGACAGGGATGAAAGCAATGGGTCCCGAGACCACAAATGTTCAGGATCAGACAAGTTGAGAATGGAAGCAACGTTGATACAAGTCTGAACCCATTGGCAGAGAAAACATTCTAACACTGAAGTAGAAGCCCATGCGTATTCACAACCAGAGAAGTCATCATTGATACTTCAAATAGAAATACTTCTTCCATAAAAAAACAGATGCAATAGTCCAAGCCCAACACTAGATGGCAGGAGTATGCAGAGTATGTGTATCTACACCTATACATGCCATGTTCTTCTGAAATATATTTTTAACAGCAGATTCCTCACTAGGTGAATAGATACCACAGGTGGTGGGTCTGTGAACTGGTTCAGGCCAAATGTTCTGCAGGGTGAAGTGAGAAATATGTCCTTCTGGATAGACCTTGCTGTTGCAGCAGTAGTGCTTTATGGATGTATGGAAAAAATGCCCAAGTAGCTGCCTAGCAAATATCAAGGACAAGCACTCCATGTGCCACTACATTAATAGCAGCTTTTGCTCTGGTGAAATGAGCCTTTAAGCCTTTTGGTGGCTTATTGTTTGCCAGTGCGCAGGAGGTCTTAATGCAGAGAACAATCCATTGGGAGATGGACTGTTTTTGCACTGTCTTGTCCTTCTTTGCCCTAAACAACCCCACAAAGAGCAGACAGTCTACCCGATTTTCTTTGGTGTAATCTATGTAAAAGCCTAGTGCTCGCTTAGGGCCCAAATGACGGAGCCTCTCTCCCTTCTTAGTGGAATGAAGTGGAACAAAGATTGCCAGAAGGTTAAAAGACTGCCAGACAAGAAACTGAGTGACCACTTTCAGAAGAAAGGAAGCTCAGGTCCCTAAACACCAACTTACCTGGGAAGAATGGTTGGTAGAAGGTGCAGCAGAAAAATCCTACAGCTTCCCCACATGACTAGCCGATGTTACGGTGATGAAAAAAACACTTATTTGTGCAGTAGCTCAAAAGGAGTGCACATTAAAAAATTGAGACTAAATTCAAGTCCAATTATGGCATCACAAAAGATGTTTGTGGAAATAAATGCTGCAAACCTTTCAAAAAGATCACAACAGGTGATTTAAATAAAGAAGGCAATCACAAAAAAGCCTGCAAATAGCCTTTAAAATTGTCAAAAGCACATCTTTGCTGCGCAGGGACCAAACAAACAGAGAAACTTTAGACAACTTGGCTTGCAGTCGATTCATTTGGCAAGAGACGCTCCAAGTCTCAATTTTTTCCCCATTTTGGCACACACTAAATATATAAAAGGGACACCATGGGCTCAAGATGAAATCAATGACTTCAGGAGGAAGGTCAAATGAGGTCAACTGTCACTGCTCAATATCAAAGTATGGAGATGCAAACTCAGACCAAGGGGCAATTTCCTGCACTGCTGCTGTGAAAGAAGACCGTCCCGAAGCGGCAGCTTGATTGTAGGACAGATGTTTAGGTCAAGAAGTTCAGGTACCACACCCTGCTGACTTAATCCGTTACCACTGGGATGACTTGGGCCTGGTCATCCTTTACAGAACTCAGTGCAGGAGAGGCCGAGAATCCAGTGCAGGAGAGGCAGAGGTGGGAAAGCCGTTTTGGGAACACTCAACACACAAAAGTACTGACACCACACATTCTAAGCAGTAGCCAAAAGGTCTAAGCCAGGTTTCTCAACGGTCATTAGAGTTGCCCTGTGCAATCTCTGAGTGTAACTGCCATTCATGGTCTGCTAAGCGTCAGTGGCTGAGTTTTTCTGCCCGGTTATTTAGAGATCCAGCCTAGTACTTTACCACGTGAAAAAATCCCCTGGGGGCAAGCCACTTCCAAAAGCGCATAACCTCCTGGCACAAGACCTACAACCCCATTCCACCCGGACTGTTGCAGTAGCAAATGGCAGTGGCGTAACTCATGAGAACTTGCACCAGCCTTCCTCTGATGGTAGGCAGGAAGACCTTCAATGCCACGCAAATCACCCATAACTCCAACAAATCGATGTGAAGTCAAGCCTCTGCCAGAGACCTTAGGGCTCTGATCTCCATTTCTCCCAGATGGCATATCAGACTACATGCATCCAACAACACTGTAAAATCCGGATGGGGTAAGGAGAAGGGCCTCCCACTGATCCAAACGCAGGCCAGCAACCACCACTGCAGGTCTTTTGCAGTCTCCTCTGAAATCTGGATACAGTATGACAGACTTCCCTGGTGCTGTGCCCTCAGACTTCAGGTCCCACTGCAGAGCCTGAATATGCCATTTACACGGTTTTACCACCAAGATGCAGAAGGCCAACAATCCGAGTAGCCTTTGAGTCATCCACTCAGATTCAAAACAAAGGCTGAAACGCATTGGGAACATTGGGATAATAGCGAGAATGTCCAGGACTTCTTACCCTGGGGAAAAGACACACAACCATATTCAGAAAGGCTCAGATGAAAGGGAAAATATGCAAATGATTCAGGTGCAACTTTGGCACATTGATAGTTAACCTCAACAATATGAGGATGTCCGTAATCTGTCATCTGTAGGTGACTGCCTGTGGTGAGCTCACCTTCAACAGCCATTCGACAAGATAAGAGCAGACTTGTAAGGAAATGCCTCCTTGGCATGGTTACCCCCTGACTTTTTGCCTTTGCTGATGCCAAGTTATGATTTGAAAGTGTGAAACTGTACCTTTGTTTCCACAATTGGCACACCCAGGCATCGAGGTAAGTCCCTTGTAACTGGTACCCCTGGTACCAAGGGCCCTGATGCCAGGGAAGGTCTCTAAGGGCTGCAGCATGTCTTATGCCACCATGGGGACCCCTCACTCAGCACAGACACACTGCTTGCCAGCTTGTGAGTGCTGGTAAGGACAAAACGAGTAAGTCGACATGGCACTACCCTCAGGGTGCCATGCCAACCTCACACTGCCTATGGCATAGATAAGTCACCCCTCTAGCAGGCCTTACAGCCCTAAGGCAGGGTGCACTATACCACAGGTGAGGGCATAGGTGCATGAGCACTATGCCCCTACAGTGTCTAAGCAAAACCTTAGACATTGTAAGTGCAGGGTAGCCATAAGAGTATATGGTCTGGGAGTCTGTCAAACACGAACCCCACAGCACCATAATGGCTAAACTGAAAACTGGGAAGTTTGGTATCAAACTTCTCAGCACAATAAATGCACACTGATGCCAGTGTACATTGTATTGTGAATTACACCCAGAAGGCATCTTAGAGATGCCCCCTGAAAACATACCCGACTTCCAGTGTGGGCTGAGTAGTCTTACCAGCCTGCCACACACCAGACATGTTGCTGGCCACATGGGGAGAGTGCCTTTGTCACTCTGTGGCCAGGAACAAAGCCTGAATGGGGTGGAGGTGCTTCTCACCTCCCCCTGCAGGAACTGTAACACCTGCCGGTGAGCCTCAAAGGCTCACCCCCATTGTTACAGCGCCACAGGGCATCCCAGCTAGTGGAGATGCCCGCCCCCTCCGGCCACGGCCCCACTTTTGGCGGCAAGGCCGGAGGAGATAATGAGAAAAACAAGGAGGAGTCACTGGCCAGTCAGGACAACCCCTAAGGTGTCCTGAGCTGAGGTGACTGACTTTTAGAAATCCTCCATCTTGCAGATGGAGGATTCCCTCAATAGGATTAGGGATGTGTCCCCCCCCTCCCCTCAGGGAGGAGGCACAAAGAGGGTGTTGCCACCCTCAGGGCTAGTAGCCATTGGCTACTAACCCCCCAGACCTACACACATCCCTAAATTGAGTATTTAGGGGCTTCCAGAACCAAGGAAGATAGATTCCACCAACCTAAGACGAAGAATGACTGCTGACCTGAAGCCCTGCAGAGAAGACGGAGACACCTACCGGCCTGTCTCTCCACTTCGAGAGAAACTGCAACAGCGACGCGCTCCCCAGGGTCCAGCGACCTCTGAAACCTCAGAGGATTACCCTGCATCTAAAAGGACCAAGAACTCCCCAGGACAGTGGCCCTGTTCCAAAGAAACCAAAACTTGCAACAAAGAAACCACTTTAAAAGGACTCCACATTTCCCGCCGGAAGCGTGAGACTTTCCACTCCGCACCCGACGCCCCCGGCTCGACCTGCGGAGAAACAACACTACAGGGAGGACTCCCCAGCGACTGTGAGCCTGTGAGTAGCCAGAGTTGACCCCCCTGAGCCCCCACAGCGACGCCTGCAGAGGGAATCCAGAGGCTCCCCCTGACCGCGACTGCCTGCTTCCAAGAATCCGACGCCTGGTAAAGACACTGCACCCGCAGCCCCGAGCACCTGAAGGATCCGACCTCCAGTGCAGGAGCGACCCCCAGGTGGTGGCTACCCCGAGGAGTACACAACCCACCCCCACCCCCCCGTCTGCTTCACTGAAGAGACCCCTGGGTCTCCCATTGAAACCTATTGCAAACCCAACACCTGTTTGCACTCTGCACCCGGCCGCCCCGTGCCGCTGAGGGTGTACTTTCTATGCTGACTTGTGTCCCCCCCCGGTGCCCTACAAAACCCCCCTGGTCTGTCCTCCGAAGTCGCGGGTACTTACCTGCTGGCAGACTGAAACCGGGGCACCCCCTTCTCCATTAAAGTTTATGCGTTTTGGGCACCACTTTGACCTCTGCACCTGACCGGCCAGAGGTGCTGGTGTGGTAACTTTGGGGTTGCCCTGAACCCCCAACGGTGGGTACTTTGGACCCAACTTTAAAACCTGTAGGTGGTTTACTTACCTGCAGTACTAACAAATACTTAGCTCCCCCAGGAACTGTTGAACGTTGCATAGTGTCTAGTTTTAAAATAGTGTATTGCCATTTTTGCCAAAACTGTACATGCTATTTTGCTGATTCAACGTTCCTATGATACCTAAGTGAAGAACCTTTAATTTGAAGTATTGATTGTAAATCTTGAACCTGTGGTTCTTAAAATAAACTAAGAAAATATATTTTTCTATATAAAAACCTATTGGCCTGGAGTAAGTCTTTAAGTGTGTGCTCCCCATTTATTGCCTGTGTGTGTACAACAATTGCTTAACACTACCCTCTGATAGGTCTACTGCTCGACCACACTACCACAAAATAGAGCATTAGAATTATCTCTTTTTGCCACTATCTTACCTCTAAGGGGAACCCTTGGACTCTGTGCATGCTATTTCTTACTTTGAAATAGTACATACAGAGCCAACTTCCTACAAGACTGGTACCCTCAACCAATGAAGGTGTGCTGAAACAATTGTCATCACTTTTGAAAATATCCGAGGGGCAACTGTAAGGCCAAAAGGGAGGCATGGAAACTGAAAATGCTCCTGGCCCAGTGTGAACTGCAGGTATCACCTGCGAGCCTAAAGGACAACGATTTGGAAATGAAAGCCCCATTCAGTCTCTGGGGTTTAAGGCAGACAGGACCGGGGCTCATGCAAGCATCTTGAAGTTGTCCTTCCACAGGAAGGTGCTGTGAGGGTGGAGATCTAAAACAGGCCGAAGGCCTCCGTCCTCCTTCACCACCAAGAAGTAGCAGGCATAACACCAAGCTCCTACCTCTGATGAAGGAACTCTTTCTCTATAGCCCCTTAGGGCGAAAGGGCATGCACTTCCTGCTTCAAGAAAAACGGGTGGCCCTTCGTCAGCAGCTCTGATGGCAGTGGAAGGTGTGGTGGGGTGGAAAGAAATGGAAGCACGTAGCCCTGATATACAATTTGGAGGATCCACTTGTCAGACGTGAGCATTTTTCACTCCTGGAGGAAACATTGATTCCTGTCTCCCACATGGTGGCTGTGTGCTAGAAAGGTCACTCTAAAGCAGTTTTGAGACTGCGGTTGAGGGAGAAGTGTGGGACTGAGCTACTTCTGGTCCCTGCTGCCCTTGGCTTTGTGAACGGCAAGCTCTTCCATGAAACGGCTAGAAGACCTGCCATAGGAATCTGGCGTTGGTGAAGCTGAAAACCCGTCATAGCCTTGGAGGAAGCAATGCTGCTGGTGGATTTGTTTAATGGGGGCAGTCCAGACTGGAGTACCTCTGCCAGAACATTAGTCTTCACATCCACAGTAGGGAGTTGTAGGTATAGTACCTCTGCACCCTCTGCTTAACTTTAGGAAAGGGGGAGCATTCTTTGGTGGCAGTTCAGGGAGGAGAAACCAGTATCTAGAGAATTATCTACCCCACTGTCATCATACTACATTGTGTCTTTGTACGAATTTTCCTCTTCACATTGGGGGACAAAGTCCTCCCCTTCATTAAAATGGGTATTGCCAGTGATGAAGATTGTGTAGTGTCTGGGCCCTATCACAGGGCAAAGCATCAGAATCAAAAGGGCTGCCAGATGGCTGTGTTGCTGTGTAACCAGGGTGTGGCCTCAGTTGAGGTCATGGAGGATTCTGCTTGGAGCTGGAGAGCACAATAGGTTGTGAATCCTCCTCTTGTATCAACATCTACATTGATGTGAAGAGAACTGGTGCAGCAGGTGGCATCGGAACTCATGCTGAACCTGAAGCAGGTTTGAGCAGCACAGACTGCACCAACGGTGGACCTGCTAGCAGAAGTAAAACTGAAGGCTCCTGTGCTTCCTTGGGGCCCTAAGGCACACCAGAGAGAACCAGCAGTGTTGAAAATACACAGCATGGCCTCCTGAAAGGCCTTGACTTGCTGTGACATTGCAGACGGACCAGGAAATTCAGGGTGCACCAGGAGTAGACTTTAGATCGGCTCCGCTGGAGATCGGTAGCGAAACCAGGTGGCACGCTGACACCTTTGCACCCTCTCTGGAGTAAAAGAATGGTGGAAGGGGTCAATTCCTCCTTCAATTTCTCATGCATCATCTTGGACTTACCCAAAGCCTTTGGCCGTGAGGATCTACCATGGGAATGCCTTTGGGAACGAGAACAGGATCTATCTTAAGATCAGTCACAGTATGGCGTCTTCAATGCTTGCCAATATACAACTTCACCTTGTGGTCTCATACGGCCCTTGGGTACATCTGGGGACAGTCGTCACAGGCTCTGGAATCATGCTTCAATCAGAGACCTACTTTGTGAGGGTCTGTCACAGACATCTGTTTGCAGCAGTCCCTACTATTGCCTTTGAGTGTGCCATTTTTACATGCACACTAGAATATATTAGCAAAAAGGTCTAGGAAAGACCAAGGAGGCACTCCAGATCAGTGTCTGAAGGAGTGAAAAACTGGAACAGACATCCACATGCATGGGTGGCGCTTACATGTGGCTTCATTAGTCACTTCAGCAGTGGAACGACATCTGCCCGGAGCCACAGAAAGCTACCTGCTAGCATGCAGTGGTACTGCTTTTAGGTTTCCAGATCCAGTTAGATGCCAGGGGAATATTCACAAGTTGAGAAACCTGTGGTTATAAGCATCAATCAGAATAACAGTTTACTTAGGGAGCTACCCTGATTAGTGCCTCCACTCTGGTTTCACCCTTCTACTCTTACGTCCTGATCAGGATGTTCTGTTCCAGGAGGTGATTTCTGTGATTGGTAGGTGCTAGTTTAGAAAAGTGGTAGGCACATTCTCTTACAAATAGGCACTTCGTCTCTTGCTTCCGATATCTTGGACGACAACATAGCAGTTAAGAGGCATGTCTCAAGGAGCAGAATGGGTCAGTTTTTGCTTTTCTGATACCACCGTTGTTTTAGCCATTAAAATCAGACCACAAATGCAAGCACATATTTCCATAGTGTCTGGGCGATCGAAGGGAAGGCATTTGGATTCACCTTACCCATTGATGCCTGTAATACAAGGCTTATAGGTATGGGAGTTTCATTTGGATATCAGGGTTGTTAGGGGCTGGAGTCTCTGCTGTCTGGCCACAGGTGAAATTACAGGAGGAGCCAAGCATGGTTTTGAGCAAGTGAATATGAGGGTGTCTGTGAGTGACCCATTAAAGGACAGAGGCTTTGACAAAGCCAGCCTTGGTTGGACTATTTCTCTCAGTAGATTTGCTTTGCTTGCACCTGTAGGCAGTTTTAAATCTTGCACCTCCATCACTCTGTGAACTACTGCCACGTAGGAGCTTTGTTTCTCTGGTGCACCAGGTGGTGGGCTTGGCTCTGCTTTTGGGGACGTGTCTAACCCTCTGGCATTTCTAGATCTTTATATGGCCCTTCACCACCGTAATGAGGGGGAGAGAATTGTCCGCCTCCTTAGGAGTGTTGTGGGGAACATTTTTGAAGGCCCTGGACAGTGTCAGAATCAGAGCCAAATAAGGCCTCCAGCCACTTGTAAGACTGGCACTGTGGAGGAGGCAGAGGATCTGAAGGAATAATTATTAGTGATGACTTGGTAATCTCATAGCACAACACAGGCCTAGCGCAGGTCAACAGTAATACTCTGACAGATAAGGCACTGGCAGGACCTGGGAGTCGGAGTGGAAGTCTGGACCGGAAGTAGGTTCAGAGGATGCAGTCAGCATCAGTGGAGGGGCCTGTCAGCGGAGGCCCAAATATAGGCCCTTACAGATCTGTTTGAGCTGAAGGTAATCAGAGGGAGGGAGCAGCCACTTAATGATCAGCAGAACGGCCTCCTTGAAAACTGTGGGGTGTGCCAAGACAAACTGAGGCACTGGACTGAAGACTCTGGAGGTGAGGGGCCACTGGAGTGACACACTCAAGATTCCTCACCTGACTGAGTGGTGGGAAGGGATAGAGTTACACACTGCTTTCTCACACTTATGACAAGTTTTTGACTTTAGCTTATATTAAGACTTTGAGCGATAACAGGACTTTGCACTGGAACTGTGGCAATATAGCATCCTGAAGTTGAGGCACAACTTGAATGTTGTAGTCTTCAGGGAACACAATGTCAACAACTGCACACTGGAGTTTCAAGATGGCTCTTCTGTGTTAACTTTTTTCATATCGTGTGTCAACTCTTTTCATATTGAGAAGACCTCAGGACTCCTGTATGCCTTTCCTCAGACTAATCGAATAGTAACTTTATTTTGGCTAAAAGCCATAAAAGTAAACAATAAAACACCATATCACAATTGAGCAAGCTAAATAAGTTATAAAATCACATAGCTATTGAAAACAGTGTAAAACAACCATCTTTCTTAAAATCAAAAAAACCTAAAATATTAAATATACAATTGTAAGACCATTATATCTCAACTCCAAACAGTTAAAACTTGTTAAGCTGGATAAATATAATCTAAGACCAATATATTAAAACACGCAATTATAACAATTCTCTGGTTCTTATAGCCCATGCACTTTGCAGGAACCTTGCAACTGAAAGAACTATTTTGTCATTTGTATCAGTTGTCAAAAGGCGTAATGCTGTATTCCATTCCCTAATCCCCATTGACCTACATAACGGAGCAATCCACTTCTTCCTGGGTGCCAAATATCTAGGGCACAAAAACAAAGTGCGCGAGTGACTCGATTGTCTTTTGGCAATAATGACAAAATATTGAGTTACTATCCTCCGCTCTCCATCGTGCTGTAAATATCTTGAGCGGGAGGATCCCTAATCTGAATTTGATGAAGTGTTTTAGTATAGGGAGGAATTACATTGTCCATATAGGCCTCAAATTTGGGGCTACATTTATGGTCTAGGAACTGTAGGGTCGGACTGCTTTGCTTTTAGACCAGATTTGAACAAGGATATTCTCCCAGTAGCACCTTTTTGACCACTCTTACTTCCTTGGTCAAATTATGAGGAGTACTCCACATCTCCTCCATCTTGAGGAGTTTACACATATCTCTGATGTGTCTGAACCAAGGGATCTTTAATGCACAATCACCTAAGAGAAACTCATCTAATGCTACGTGGAGGGTAGACAAGTACTCCGAAGTCCAAAGATGAACCCAATACAAGAGAGGTCTTAATGCAATTTCATTATGGATCTCGTTTAAGGCTAGGTCAAATCTAAGGGGGGGTGAGAGGGGTACTCATAGGTAGCCGCAAAAAATTCTGTATGAAACGGTTTTCTACCTTAGTCAAACACCTGGAGTTAGTGTATCCCCAAAGCTCAGCACCGTAGATTGAAGCTACAACTGCTGCTGCTTTATAAACAGTAATGGCGGGTGATATCTCCCCTTCCAAGGTACTGGCAATTTTCCTCCCTATCGCTGTTGACCTCTGCCTGAGTACTGTCAGACTGTTCCCAATCTGCGCCGACCAGTGTTGGTCATCACTTAGCCTGATCCCCAGATAGTCGAATTGGCTGACTCTCTCCACTGGTTGGCCTGCTATGGTCATTTTCCCCCTAAACGATTTACGTGGGTTAAAAGCCATGAACTTTGATTTAGTTGGATTTATTTCAAGACCTCTGGAAAAACAGAAGTTATAAAAAGCATCCAGTTCATTTTGTAAGCCCATAGGTGTTCTCGAGATTAATAAAGTGTTGTCAGCAAACATTAAAATGGGGACCGTGAGCACCATTAATGTAAAGATTAAACTGTGTTGGTGCCAAAATGCACCCCTGCCTAACGCCTCTGTTGACAGGTATAGCTTCCGTTAGATCGCCACTTTGTGACCACCGTACTTGAGCGTAAGTCCCTTCATGTAGGTACCTAATCAATCTTAGTAATTCTTCTTCAAGTTGGTAACTCTCCATGACATTCCATAGTAGATCCCGAGGTACCATGTCAAAGGCAGCTTTTAAATCAATAAAGGCTACATATAGATGGCTCTTTTGAAGTGACAAGTATTTCCAACAAAGAAGGTTGAACCTAAATACCTGATCTATTGTACTCATTCCTTTTCTAAAACCTGCCTGGAAGTCGGAGAGAATATGAGAATCCTCGATCCAAGCCTGTAGTCTGTTCAATACCTGCTTGCTGAATATCTTTTGACTAACATCAATTAGGCTAATAGGCCTATAGTTGGAAGGTTGTTCCCTCGGCCCTTTCTTGTAAATAGGAACTATGATTGCTCCTTGCCACGTGGTAGGAAGACCTCCCCCTCTCAGTATCTCGTTGCTGAGCGCATTTAGATACAGAGACCAAGTTGTCAGTCGGGACAAATATAAATCACCTGGGATGCCATCAAGACCAGGGGCCTTCCCTTTCCGTATTGATCGGAGAGCTAGAGTTGTTTCTTTTAGGGAGAAAAGATCCAGGTCGAATTTGGGTGATATAACTCCTGTCCGTAGAAGTATTGGGAAGAGGTTCATTAGGTTTTAAAGAAAAAATAGTGGTACTACTATTTTGATGTTTTCTGTATACATTTTTAAAATATGTCACCCAAGTTTCTGGCTGAATTACGGGAAAGTTCTCTACACCTTGAGAGCTATTTTTGTCTGCCACTAATTTCCAGAATAATTTAAAATCTTTCTCGTAAAGTGCATCAACCATCCTATTCCAATATTTAGTTACCCACTCTTTTTTTGCGTTTTTAAGTACCACTTTGTATGCAGTCCTGAATTTTCTGATCTCTCGGCAGTTCCCTGCCTTAAGTGCTCCCAATAGCTGTATTTTAGCCAGGCAGCAGGAGTTAGAGAACCACCTCAATATTCTAGTCCCAGTCTCTGTTCGCCTCCTTGCTATCTGAAAATGTGGTTTTAGCCGGGTGATCAAGATACTATGCAGTTTGATCAAATCCACCGATATCATATTTATATGCTTCAGTGGAGAAAGCGTTGTTACAACTATTCTATAAATTGATAGCTGGAAGTTTACGTCATTCTCCACCCAATCCCATTTCACATTTTTATAATCATTGGTCAGAGTTAAAACATTACTTTGGGCCCATGTTGTCAATGATTTACAACTAAATAGAATAGTAGAAAAGGTGGTACTCAGAGCTTGATGGTCACTATCATAACGAGGAAGAACAACCATGTCAATGAGAGTTTTCCAGAGAGCGTCATCTACTAGAATATAATCCAGATGGCTAGAGTATAGGCCTCTCCTATATGTAGGCAACGCCGGGGTGTCTGATCTGGTGTTTCCATTTACTATTCTTAATCCCTTTATTTTTATTAAATCTTCAAGTAGGTCTAATGCTCCTCCTTCTTTCTTAGATATAACTTGCACCGGCCCAGATCTATCCCATGGATCTGTTAACTGGATTCCTCTTTGCTGGTTGTCATCTCTGCAGTTCAATTGCATATTAAAATCTCCTGCGACAATTAAACCCCACCCTCCGGGAAGACAGTTAAGGAGGTCTGTTAGCATACTCATCAAAACAGTCTGCGTCCTTTGGGTACCCGGTCTGACATATATATTTACAATGATTATATTAACAAGACCCCTAGTAGTACTTATTTCAACCTCAACAGCTAGTAGATCCCTTGTAGGGGTTGCTAATTCCTTCACCTTAGTGAACAGATCATGTTTTATCCAGATTATCAAACCCCCTGAGGCCCTGCCAGATGGTGATGGAAGCGCGGTCTTCTGGAAGGTCCAATAACCTTCTCTATTAATTGCAGATGAAGCCCATGTCTCCTGCAGTAAAATAATATGGTGTTGATCTATAAAACTGCACCAGTCAGGGTTAGCTGTTTTCTGAAGCAGCCCTGCCACGTTCCAGGAGAGAAACCTGATCGGTAGATCAAAACCATCTCCCAACTCGTACGGCTTTTCTCTAGTCTCATTTAGACAAGGCGTTGCTCCCAGGTCCTTCTCCTTTAGTAAATCACTGCAATATACTTTTGACTCCGCTCCCAAGGTGTATGGTGTCTGGTTACTTGCCATAAAGGGATCACGACTGGGTATACCGTCTCTCCCAGCCTTCATCGTGGGGGCTTCACGTCAGTCCATGGCTGACGTTGGGCTGTTCATTTGATCCCTTCTATGAGTACATATGTCCTGAGCCGCTGGGATGTTATTTCTCTCTTGGAAACCCAAATTTGTCAGTGATTGGGGGAGTTTGTGGGCAAGTGACACTTGGGATGAGGCACCGGGTCTCACTCTTGCATCAAGTGCCAGAAGGCCCTTAACTAGGCTCTGGCTGATCAGTTTTAACCCTATAAAATCTGTTGTCCATCCTACTCTTGTATATCTCTGTGCGGTGACTATGTCATCCCTTATAATAGAGCTGCACTTCTTTGTCCCCCTTATCCAATGGATTACTTTATTTTTTAAGAGAATCCCCTTGCTCTCGTTGACCATTACTTAGCTTGGGGACATTTATCATGTATATATCGTAATCACTATGTCTGACCTGACTTAAGGGGGAAATTTCTCAAAGGGCATATAGACCTCTTATCTAAGGGGTCATTTCCGTGCACCTCACAGTTAACCCCCTTATTCAAAATTTTATCGCATTCGTTAGAGGTGCCCACTACAGAAGATACGCTATCGCCCCCGTGAATGTTCCGCACTTCAACCCTTTTGCCCCTACACCTCCCTGTCATGGATGTTTCAGCTAATAAAATTGGCTGCGCCAGGGAGTTAGAGTCAGATTTTAATGATGACTGCTTTATATCTCCAATTACTGCAGATATGCCATTCAACGTCTCATTTATCAAATGGCTAAAGTATGTAAGGTACTCCCTAAGACTCAGAATTTCAGCTTTTATCTGTGCTAGCTGTAGTTCAGCAGGCTGTTCCTTCTGGATAGCTGAGAATGGTATTAACTCCTCTATTTACCTTGGCATAATCTTCTCTGATTCAAGTGGCGCCAATAGGGCAAGGGGTGAAAAACGGTTATTACAATTTATAAAGGGGGACACACCATCTTGCCGACTAGGCAGGTTTGGTTTAGGGCTCTCTATTAGGTTATGTGGGTTATCTGACCTATTAGATTCTAAGTTAGAGCCCTGAGATATGGATATCTGTGACTCTCTACTCACAGGGGCAAAAAAGGATTTTATGTCATTTGTGGTAGCAGTAACATCTTTCCTACGGGGTTTTGAGGGTTTAGTAGCTAACAAACTCTCCACTTCCTCGATAAGATCGTCAATTTAAGTCAATGTACAATTCTCAGCAGAATGTCTGGGTACTTTCTTTTCCCCTCCCTGCTCAGTGGGATTGCTACTGGCTTTCCTCTTTCCCATTTGATAGGTTGTTGGAATCCTCAGATTTGTTTTCACAAGGGATAAAAAAGGGAGAAGAAGGGTATAAGTACCACGACAGATATGATTTAAAGTCCACCCCGGTAGCGAAATGCAGCTGATTTAACTTTTGCTTTGTTAAATACTAAAAAGTCAGGTCCCAACACTGGGTGGCAAAGAAGGTATGTAAAAATAAACACCAACACAGTACCTTCAGGCAGCCATACGCCTATGAGCTGCCTAATCCAGAGTCTTTAGAGGGATATCAGGGGGGGGCCCTGCCCTGCCTCTTCCTGGCAATGACGGGCAAGGACGGGCGTCGCGCGCTTCCCTTTCCTCAGACACCACTTCTGTCCAGAGTTCTCAGGAAGATCAGGAACAACCGTGCCCAAGTCCCCCATGTGGAGAGTATTGTATCCTGAACTCCTGAGTATTAGCATTGGTCCTCTGATTACGCTGCCCCTTCGGGAGGATCTTCTGGTGCAGCAACAGGGCACGGTCCTGCACTCAAATTGTTTTACCCTCCGCCTTCATGCATGGAGATTGTGCTGCAACAGTTTACCTGTTCCGACCTTCCTACTAAAGCCTGTGATTTTATTCTGGCAGCCAGGTGTCCCTCCACCAAGACAGTATACACCTGCGTTTTAGACAAGTTTGTGACATGATGTGCATCTAAGAACAATTACCCTCTTTCTGCACCCCTCTCCCAAGTTGTTTTTTCTTCCTCTTGCCCAGCAGGACTCTGATCTGGGCACTGTTAAAGGTTATTTGTCAGCAATTTCAGCTTTTTTGCAGTTGCCAGACCAACTTTCATTGTTTGAAGTTATCTAGGCTAGACAAGGTTTCTTAAGGGACTGCAACATCTGTTCCCTCCGAGACCATTTTTCTTCCCAAATGGGATCTCAACCTGGTCTTAACATTTCTCATGTGATGGTGACCGGAAAGTCTGTACTTCAAAATCTTTCTTTCTTTAAAGTGAGGCTCATTGCTACCTTCCGCTGTTTATATGGTACAGCTTAGATGGTCTTAAAATAAGCATGTAAATCTATTAAATATCCAAGGCTAAAGAAGAAAATGTACTTATGTATGACTACTGTTCTTCAGTGTATTTCATAAATTGACATTGGACCCTCTGCCAACCCCTTTAATCAAACTCCTTAGCTTATAAACCTTTTATGAGCATAGAAAATTTGGCAGTTGGGAGTCCCTTGGGCGAGCACAGGTGTCTGCCTATCCAGATAGAGTACATATACTCTTGTGAGGCCAACAGCCTCACAGTCAGCCTCACAGTCAGTCTCACTGAAATCCTGGATAGAGGCTGACACATCGGAATCATAGCCTCACTATCCTGAGCTCTCAGTTCAGAAGAATAAGCCCAAAACTGCACTGTGTTCACAATGGCTCCGATGAAAGGTAGGCCGATGTTACTGTGGCGCACTTGTGGTGAACCCCATCGAATGCAGGAGGTCTGCTGTAATCTAGAGGTGGAAGACGACTGCCGGGGCAAGCCTGCCTTCATCATCCAATCGTGAAGGTAGGGAAAGACTGGCACCCTAACCGCTGCAGATTTGCTGCAACCACACCATCACTTTGGAGAACACCTGAGAGGTAACGCAAAGGCCACAGGGAAGCACAGCAAACTGAAAGTGCTCTTGGCCCACTGTGATGCAGGTAACATCTGTGGGAAGGCAGGACATGGATGTGAAAATATGCATCCTGCAAGTCTAACACTACTACCCAGTCTCCAGGATCCATGGCAGACAGGAACCAAGCACTATGACCTTCTTTTTCTTCGGGATAAAGTTGAGAAGGTGCAGGCTTAGAATAGGACAGAGGCTTGGGTCCTATTTGGGCACCAGAAAGTAGATGGAATAGGAACCACAACCTACTTCTGATGCTGGCAACCTCTTGATGGCCCCTTTGGCCAAATCGGTAAGTTGAGAGCTTTACGATCTGGGTGTGTGACTTCTCCATGGTTCTGAGTGAGAAGGTCTGGCCTGTTGGGGAGCTCCTCATGGAGAACTACAGCGAAATCCAGTAATGTTGTGAACTATGGCTGACAAGACCAAGAGGGAGCCACTAGTATCAGTGTGAGAGATGTTTGCCTGATATTTCAAACCAGAAATGGAGCACGAGGTAGGGACGAGTGGGGAGTGTAGATAAATATCCATAGTGCGTTGTCCTTGGATAGTGGGTGTGAGAACCGGGATGCAGAGTATGGGCATTTTGCATTTTCTACAGCTGACAAGAGGAAACCCCTATCTGTGGAAGTATGGGATAAGGACTTGTGAGTTGAGTTCCCACTTATGGACTGCATCTGCTGAGGAGGTCTGCAAAGTCGCAGTGTGTGTTCCCGGAAAATAGTCTTCTAGCAGGTGGATGTAGATTTCATCTCCAAATGGACAGGGATAGGGATAAGAAAAGGAATCCCTTTTAACAGGTTGCTGGTATTCCATCACTGTAAAGAGTGAGGAGTTTGGTCGTCTATCAACACTAGATCCTTTAACTGACCGTGTGACTAAGACCACTACAGAGCTAAACATTCCTGTGACAAACGTTATTGGACCTGGGGTACAACGGCAATGTATCATGCCCAAAAGACGCATGAATGTCCTCACTGTGAGTTGTTGATTTGTCTGAAATTGAGGCAATAGTGTTTGAAAATGTTGGACTCTTGCACTACTGGGACATGCTAATTCTATTTGTGTGTTTAGAATAGCCCCCTGATAGGGCTGAACCTGTAAAGAGGGTAGGCGATACTTGCTAACATTGATGGTGAGCCCCAAGCTGTGGAGAAGATTTATTGTAACCTGAGTGTGTTGACACTGTTGATGAGCATTGGCTTTGAAATGCCAATAGTCTAGATATGGAAATATGTGGGCCTTTTGTCTGCGTAGATGGGTTGCTATCACTGGCAGGCACTTGGTGAATAACCAGGGTGCACTAGTCACCATGAAAGGGAGGACACTGTTGTGTTTACAGCCCACCAGAAACCGGAGATATTTGTGATCAGCTGGGTGTATTGGTATGTGAAAATAGACATAAATAAAGCCAGTTGGAGGAATGGGATCACGCCTTGCAAGGTGACTATGGGTAAGTGCCCTTCACGTAGGCTCTCATTATCTTAATGAGACTACTGGATTTGGGCGGCAGATTCACTTTCACTATGGGGGACGGAGTCTGAGCCCACTACAGTGACACCTGTCGGCCTAATCCGGGTTTTGTTCCGGCTAACTAGCAGTGCCTCATCTCCACCCTACAGTAGGGATGTTTGGGCAGCCGAGCACATGACAATTGATTCCTCAGGGAAATCGTGGTCACTCAGATCGCATCTGTTTCTCTCAGTCTCACATAAACAAGGGAAATCAAAGGCAGAATATATTTCAATAAGATTTTATTGAAGCAACTGTATCTTAGATAATAAAGCATGTACTGCAATAACTAGGATGATGAAGCATGACAGGATTAAAATTGTGACAAGGAAAGTAAAGCATAAACATAATGCTACCATATTGTCACTGGAGTAATTAAAATGGTTCCTACCTATACTATGTTAGAGCACAGCGTGTTAAGCTCTAGTTCTGCCCTTCAGGTTCACCTGGGAAGACATTATCCCTCATACCTGAGCAAGAGGCTTGTAGTCTATATAAGCAGCTCTAGCGAAGCACTCAGCAATCAGCACACAGTCGTACTCATCTGGCTGGAATCTCCCTCTAACGCACATAGGTCAAAGTAATATTTTTATAATAAAACAACTGATGTTCCAAGAAAGGATCCCCACGAAAGAGTGTGTACATTTCTATGAACATGAGACAAAGCGTTAACATGTTTCCCGGCAATCTATTTCACTGCAGTCTTTAGAAAAGCACAGATTGAAAGAAATGTCTTGTTTAAGAACGCAAAGCTGAATAAAATATCTAGGTTAAAGTGCACAGCTGCAGGCCTAGTTCGTGAAAATAACGTCTATGAAGCTATAAATAAAATGGCGACACAACCCCCTCCCCTTGCCGGTCCAAAGGTGGTTCAATGCCTAATTATGTATAAAAGCTACTAAAATTCAACCTAATACATAAATGTAAAAATGTCAATGACAAGTTAAAAAGACACTTGAGCATGTATTAGAATGACACTTTAAAATGTTAAGTGGAGCTGCAAAGAGGCTGAATTTCAAAAGTCAGTCATTTTGGAAGTTGCCAATTGAATCCGGGATAACTGAAGATAGGAAATCGTCCACTTCAGCTTGTGATAAAGTAGGAAGTTCATCACCAAGGAAAACAAAGGAGCATTCGTATTCCAAAGCCAGAGGTCCAGCCAAGGCAGCAGCATTCGGTGGACTGCCCAACAATAACTTTAGAGTTGCATCCTCCACGAAGGGTAACTCATAAGCAGCTTCCCATAGCAAACGCACCCTCAACGCGCATGTCTGGTAATGCGCCCTCAGCGAGATCATCAACAGATCAGCGTCCAATGAAAGCAAGCGTTGCATAGAAAGACAAACTTTCAGTGTGTGTTCACACGAACACCAAAGGCACTGAAACACGGGCAGCTTACAATGCAAACCCGGTCTGAATGACAGAGACCAGGCACACTCCATCTGCTCCAAGAGTGTTGCTCCAAAGTACTGCATCATGCCTTCATGACACAGCTGCGCTGGTGGAAGCACTTTCAGTCTTCCTTGTTGCAGCGGGAAAGCCATTGCGCAGATAAAGTAGCAATTGCAAAATGCCACCTATTATAGCCAAAGTTATCAGAAATCCCCCGAAAATACTAGAGAGTATTGAGTGGATGGCTGAAGGTATTAATCCGAATATAGAGGATAAAGTGTGAACGAAACCAAAACCAACAGCCTTAAAGAAATATGCAATTCCAGTGGTACTGGATGCATTAAATATTCGTCCCACAAACTCACCAAAGTGTCACGGAAAGTTGGTAATTAAAAGGGACTGTATCCCTTGCCACCTGAAGCGCATAGATGCCACGTGCAGATGTGAGCGCCACAAGTTTCTGAAACAATAAAGCCTTGAGTCTGCTCAACTTGTCAAAATTCACATTTGAAGTAGAGATATGGGCAAATCTCAGCTACTTCCCTCAGTCGTGTAGGAGGAAAAAGTACGTTCCAGCAGCATGTAACAATCTTAGTGACCGAAACAACAAACTATTCCGGCTCGCATCTCGCAACAGTTTTCACTATGGAGGAGCACATAGCTGCCATTAGAGAGAACCTGGAAAGCAGGTCTAATCAAGGGGACTGGGACTCCCTTGAGATAACTAGCCACGTTCGCTGCCGAAGCATTGCATGCACCGTGCACGGTTAGCTGTTTACAAACCACTGAATGGCTGACAGAAGTCTTGCATCCACTACCGCTAAGAAAGACCTCTTTCATGCCACTGAGACATCTGTACGAGAAGGGTAGCTCACACACCCCATAGATGTAACTATCTCCTAGCCTTTCATATCTGCCTACTGGAATTTGTTTTTAACAGGACGAGAACTGAAGTGTTGAAATAGGCAGATTAATTACCCCGTGTATTAACCTCTCACCAGATGGTATTCCAGCCACTGTAAAAGGAAACTTCTTTAATTTGTCAATATTTAACATGACATAAGTCGCTTCTTTCTTAGCCATTAGTTGTTATTGTCACATCAAATTAAATGTATAAAATATGTCCCCTTGCGCTAACGTTTTGCCAGGGAACCCGTTCTGCCTTCAGTGTTTGTAGTGTCCGACCCAACTTCATAATGGTCCTTAGCTGACTCTGTCCATGGTATAAAGAAGACCTATCACTTTGTATTATGTCTATTGCAGAAGAAACAATGTTGTTTAAGGTGTGTATCCGGTCGGACAGGGAATTAATCCCACTAGCTACAACAGCTAATGCCTTCTGTAAGTTTTCCTGATCTATTTGCCTTAACTGGGCAGCAGCTTCTTGTTGAGAAAGCTTCCAAATGTCACTATAGACTGCATATAAGCGCTTTCTGTGTTATTTTCTGGGGCCTAACAGGAAATCCTGTAAGTCAGTATTACTAGACAGGAGACTGAGGTGTTCTCTATAAGCATCTAGTGAGGAACTCTTCAACCATTGCTGGCATAGTCTCCCTATACTGTATGTTGTTCCTATACCCGCATATTCAGATGACACATTGTGAGGGTCTGACCTACTTATTCTAAAAAACCCAGTGGAATTTATAAAACGTTTATGACACCCATTGGTATCTACTGGCCACAATAACCACCCGCCAGGACGTGACAGTGAAGCATTAAGCATGCCATTCTGGACACATTCATCGAGCTGACCTTCAGTTGCATTTATGTACTTTTGACATTTAAAATTGTTTGTAGAAGCAGGAATACTGGGTGCATTTAATTCCTTAATCTTTGCTAAGCCTAAACAACTTGTCTGTTGTACAGTTTCATTTAAAAATATCATTTGAACAGGTATCGGGCATGCTCTAAACAAAGCTCCCTTCCCCCTTGTTTGCCAATGTTTTGTTCCCAACACACTTTTTGAGTCAACCGACTTCAACCAATATTCAAGGCCTTCTATAGCCAACCGGGGAACAAAGGAATTAGAATAAATTAATTTTTTATCTGTCAGTAATATTTGTACATTTTCCATCGATGGCAATTTAAAATAATATGACTCAGCATTTTTAACATTGTGCCCAGAAAAATATGCAATATTTTCAGTATACGTTTTTAGAACTCCCTTGTGGTGGAACTGGACAATGTTTCCATTGTGTGTAATTAAAAATAGTTGTTGGAGTACTTGCTTTGTGAATGAAATGGTGTCCATAATAATCATAGCAAAACATGTCACCATAATTCTTTTCAGATTGATAAACATCCTCCCTTTCAAATACAGTAAAATACTGCAATTCAGTCATCATAGAATCAACTGTTTTCAAATCCCAGTCATCAGAAACAACTCCGGGTATTATTACATTGTTCATAGAAAGTTTAAACACACATGGTATTTGAATGACCTCCGTCAGGCAGTATATATCATATGCGACTTTAATCCAGACAATGCCATCAGGAATTGGTATTGCAGAAATATTCACAAAAGACTAGTCTCTGCGCACCTTATGAGAAGAAAAATGGGGTTTTAGGACCTCATAAACCAGTTCAACTGTTGCTCTTTCAGGAAGGTAATGACCATTGTAGGAAATTGGCTCTGTATGTACTATTTCAAAGTAAGAAATAGCATGCACAGAGTCCAAGGGTTCCCCTTAGAGGTAAGATAGTGGCATTCTAATGCTCTATTTTGTGGTAGTGTGGTCAAGCAGGAGGCTTATCAGAGGGTAGTGTTAAGCATTTGTTGTACACACACAGGCAATACATGGGGAACACACACTCAAAGGCAATTCCAGGCCAATAGGTTTTTATATAGAAAAATATATTTTCTTAGTTTATTTTAAGAACCACAGGTTCAAGATTTACAAACAATACTTTAAATGAAAGGTATTTCACTTAGGAACTTTGAATTAGCAAAATAGCATATACAGTTTTTACACAAATGGCAATAAGCTATTTTAAAACTGGACACTTAGTGCAATTTTCAACAGTTCCTGGGGGAGGTAAGTGTGAGAAAGTAGCCTCTTTCTAGCCTTGTTACCCCCACTTTTTGGCCTGTTTGTGAGTGTATGTCAGGGTGTTTTCACTGTCTCAATGGGATCTTGCCAGCCAGGGCCCAGTGCTCATAGTGAAAAGCCTATGTTTTCAGTATGTTTGTTATGTGTCACTGGGACCCTGCTAGCCAGGACCCCAGTGCTTATAAGTTTGTGACCTATATGTATGTGTTCCCTGTGTGATGCCTAACTGTCTCACTGAGGCTCTGCTAACCAGAACCTCAGTGGTTATGCTCTCTCTACAAATTGTCACTAACAGGCTAGTGACCAATTTCACCAATTCATATTGGCATACTGGAACACCCTTATAATTCCCTAATATATGGTACTGAGGTACCCAAGGTATTGGGGTTCCAGGAGAACCCTATGGGCTGCAGCATTTCTTTTGCCACCCATAGGGAGCTCAGACAATGCTTACACAGGCCTGCCACTGCAGCCGGAGTGAAATAACGTCCACGTTATTTCACAGCCATTTACCACTGCACTCAAGTAATTTATAAGTCACCTATATGTCTAACCTAGCCCTAGCCAAGGTGCCCCCACATTGTTCAGGGCAAATTCCCCGGACTTTGTGAGTGTGGGGACACCATTACACGCGTGCACTATACATATGTCACTACATATGTATAGCGTCACAATGGTAACTCCGAACATGGCCATGTAACATGTCTAAGATCATGGAATTGTCACCCCAATGGCATTCTGGCATTGGGGTGACAATTCCATGATCCCCCGAGTCTCTAGCACAGACCCGGGTACTGCCAAACTACCTTTCCCGGGGTTTCACTGCAGCTGCTGCCAACCCCTCAGACAGGTTTCTGCCCTCCTGGGGTCCAGCTAGGCTTGGCCCAGGAAGGCAGAACAAAGGACTTCCTCAGAGATAGGGTGTTACACCCTCTCCCTTTGGAAAAAGGTGTCAGGGCTGGGGAGGAGTAGCCTCCCCCAGCCTCTGGAAATGCTTTCATGGGCACAGATGGTGCCCATCTCTGCATAAGCCAGTCTACACCGGTTCAGGGATCCCCCAGGCCTGCTCTGGCGCGAAACTGGACAAAGGAAAGGGGAGTGACCACTCCCCTGACCTGCACCTCCCCTGGGAGGTGCCCAGAGCTCCTCCAGTGTGCTCCAGACCTCTGCCATCTTGGAAACAGAGGTTCTGCTGGCACACTGGACTGCTCGGAGTGGCCAGTGCCAGCAGGTGACGTCAGAGACTCCTTCTGATAGGCTCCTCCAGGTGTTGCTAGCCTATCCTCCTTCCTAAGTAGCCAAACCTCCTTTTCTGGCTATTTAGGGTCTCTGCTTTGGGGAATTCTTTAGATAACGAATGCAAGAGCTCATCAGAGTTCCTCTGCATCTCTCTCTTCACCTTCTGCCAAGGAATCGACCGCTGACTGCTCTGGACGCCTGCAAAACTGCAACAAAGTAGCAAAGACGACTACTGCGAACTTGTAACGCTGATCCGGCCGCCTTCTCGACTGTTTTCCTGGTGGTGCATGCTGTGGGGGTAGTCTGCCTCCTCTCTGCACTAGAAGCTCAGAAGAAATCTCCTGTGGGTCGACGGAATCTTCCCCCTGCAACTGCAGGCACCAAAAGACTGCATCACCGCTCCTCTGGGTCCCCTCTCAGCACGACGAGCGTGGTCCCTGGAACTCAGCAACTCTGTCTAAGTGACTCCCACAGTCCAGTCACTCTTCAGTCCAAGTTTGGTGGAGGTAAGTCCTTGCCTCCCCACGCTAGACTGCATTGCTGGGTACTGCGTGATTTGCAGCTGCTCCAGCTCCTGTGCACTCTTCCAGGATTTCCTTTGTGCACAACCAAGCCTGGGTCCCCGACACTCTAACCTGCAGTGCACGACCTCCTGAGTTGTCCTCTGGCGTCGTGGGACCTTCTTTTTTGACTTCGGGTGAGCTCCGGTTCACTCCACTTCGTAGTGCCTGTTCAGGCACTTCTGCGGGTGCTGCTTGCTTCTGAGTGGGCTCTTTGTCTTGCTGGACGCCCCCTCTGTCTCCTCACGCAATTGGCAACATCCTGGTCCCTCCTGGCCCACAGCAGCATCCAAAAACCCTAACCGCGACCCTTGCAGCTAGCAAGGCTTGCTTGCGGTCTTTCTGCACGGAAACACCTCTGCAAGCTTCTTCACGATGTGGGACATCCATCCTCCAAAGGAGAAGTTTCTAGCCCTCTTCGTTCTTGCAGAATCCACAGCTTCTACCATCCGGTGGCAGCTTCTTTGCACCAACAGCTGGCATTTCCTGGGCATCTGCCCACTCCTGACTTGATCGTGACTCTTGGACTTGGTCCCCTTGTTCCACAGGTACTCTCGTCTGGAAATCCATCGTTGTTGCATTGCTGGTGTTGGTCTTCCTTGCAGAATTCCCCTATCACGACTTGTGTGCTCTCTGGGGAACTTAGGTGCACTTTGCACCCACTTTTCAGGGTCTTGGAGTGGGCTATTTTTCTAACCCTCACTGTTTTCTTACAGTCCCAGCGACCCTCTACAAGCTCACATAGGTTTGGGGTCCATTCGTGGTTCGCATTCCACTTCTAGAGTATATGGTTTGTGTTGCCCCTATACCTATGTGCTCCCATTGCAACCTATTGTGACTATACATTGCTTGCACTGTTTTCTATTGCTATTACTGCATAATTTTGGTATTGTGTACATATATCTTGTGTATATTTGCTATCCTCATACGGAGGGTACTCACTAAGATACTTTTGGCATATTGTCATAAAAATAAAGTACCTTTATTTTTAGTATATCTGTGTATTGTGTTTACTTATGATATTGTGCATATGACACCAGTGGTATAGTAGGAGCTTCACAAGTCTCCTAGTTCAGCCTAAGCTGCTCTGCTAAGCTACCTTTTCTATCAGCCTAAGCTGCTAGACACCTCTTCTACACTAATAAGGGATGACTGGACCTGGTGCAGAGTGTAAGTACCCCTTGGTACCACTACAAACCAGGCCAGCCTCCTACAGTAAGTGTTTGTTAGTTTTGCAGGTAAGTAAACCACCTACAGGGTTCAAAGTTGGGTCCAAGGTAGCCCACCGTTGGGGGTTCAGGGCAACCCCAAAGTTACCACACCAGCAGCTCAGGGCCGGTCAGGTGCAGAGGTCAAAGTGGTGCCCAAAACACATAGGCTTCAATGGAGAAGGGGGTGCCCCGGTTCCAGTCTGCCAGCAGGTAAGTACCCGCGTCTTCGGAGGGCAGACCAGGGGGGTTTTGTAGGGCGCCGGGGGGGGAAACAAGTCAGCACAAAAAGTACACCCTCAGCGGCACGGGGGCGGACGGGTGCAGTGTGCAAACAGGCGTCGAGTTTGCAATGGAGTTCAATGGGAGACCTAGGGGTCTCTTCAGCGATGCAGGCAGGCAAGGGGGGTGCTCCTCGGGGTAGCCACCACCTGGGCAAGGGAGAGGGCCACCTGGGGATCGCTCCTGCACTGGAGGTCGGATCCTTCAGGTCCTGGGGGCAGCGGGTGCAGTGTCCTTACCAGGCGTCGGGTTCTTAGAAGCAGGCAGTCGCGGTCAGGGGGAGCCTCTGGATTCCCTCTGCAGGCGTCGCTCTGGGGGCTCAGGGGGGGTGAACTCTGGCTACTCACGGGCTCGTAGTCGCCAGGGAGTCCTCCCTGTAGCGTTGGTTCTCCACAAGTCGAGCCGGGGGCGTCGGGTGCAGAGTGCAAAGTCTCACGCTTCCGGCGGGAAACATGTGTTCTTTCAAAGTTGCTTCTTTCTGGCAAAGATGCTTCTTTCTTGGAGCAGAGCCACTGTCCTCTGGAGTTCTTGGTCATTTTAGATGCAGGGTAGTCCTCTGAGGCTTCAGAGGTCGCTGGACCCTGTGGAACATGTCGCTGGAGCAGTTCTTTTGAAGTGGGGAGACAGGCCGGTAGAGCTGGGGCCAAAGCAGTTGGTGTCTCCGTCTTCTCTGCAGGTTTTTCAGCTCAGCAGTCTTTCGTCTTAGGTTGCAGGAATCTAGTTTCCTAGGTTCTGGGGAGTCCCTAAATACTGAATTTTGGGGTGTGTTTAGGTCTGGGAGGGCAGTAGCCAATGGCTACTGTCCTTGAGGGTGGCTACACCCTCTTTGTGCCTCCTCCCTGAGGGGAGGGGGGCACATCCCTATTCCTATTGGGGGAATCCTCCAAAATCAAGATGGAGGATTTCTAAAGGCAGGGGTCACCTCAGCTCAGGACACATTTTCGGGGCTGTCCTGACTGGTGGGTGACTCCTCCTTGTTTTTCTCATTATCTCCCCTGGTCTTGCTGCCAAAAGTGGGGGCTGTGTCCAGGAGGCGGGCATCTCCACTAGCTGGAGTGCCCTGGGGCATTGTAACACGAAGCCTGAGCCTTTAAGGCTCACTGCTAGGTGTTACAGTTCCTGCAGGGGGGAGGTGTGAAGCACCTCCACCCAGAGCAGGCTTTTGTTTCTGTCCTCAGAGAGCACAAAGGCCCTCACCAAATGGGGTCAGAAACTCGTCTCTCAGCAGCAGGCTGGCACAGACCAGTCAGTTCTGCACTGAACAATTGGGTAAAATACAGGGGGCATCTCTAAGATGCCCTCTGTGTGCATTTTTATATAAATCCAACACTGGCATCAGTGTGGGTTTATTATTCTGAGAAGTTTGATACCAAACTTCCCAGTATTCAGTGTAGCCATTATGGAGCTGTGGAGTTCGTTTTTGACAGACTCCCAGACCATATACTCTTATGGCTACCCTGCACTTACAATGTCTAAGGTTTTGCTTAGACACTGTAGGGGCATAGTGCTCATGCACCTATGCCCTCACCTGTGGTATAGTGCACCCTGCCTTAGGGCTGTAAGGCATGTAAGAGGGGTGACTTACCTATGCCATAGGCAGTGTGAGGTTGGCATGGCACCCTGAGGGGATTGCCATGTCGACTTAGTCATTTTCTCCCCACCAGCACACACACGCTGGCAAGCAGTGTGTCTGTGCTGAGTGAGGGGTCCCTAGGGTGGCATAAGACATGCTGCAGCCCTTAGAGACCTTCCCTGGCATCAGGGCCCTTGGTACCAGGGGTACCAGTTACAAGGGACTTACCTGGGTGCCAGGGTTGTGCCAATTGTGTAGACATTACATGATAGGGGGAATCTTTATCCCACCCTACATGGTTGCGATATAACACGGGTGCCTGCGCCAATGCCTAATCGATGGCATAGGATTCTGCGAGCTCATCGGGAACAAGGGGTGAGAAAGAACTTTTGATAGCATCTTCCCCATATGGGCAAGTACAGACAAATTCAAATGGCCAATTCCTTTCGGCCAGTAGAATATCATGTATTTTACGACGCGGTCCCAAAAGATTGCGTCTATTGTGCGTTCAATATCTCCTAACTGTAACGCTACTTTGTACACCCTATCAGGCATGGAGACATGCATATCCACAGTTTCAACTTGTACGAAGTCAGCAGTTGCTTTCACCTCCAGATGCTCTAGAAGATTCCGGCAAACTATTGTGACCTCTGCCGCGCTGTCGGGCAGCGCTATTGCCCACTTCTTGTTCTTCAATAGAGCCCTCTTCTTGAGTGGCATGACAAATCGCATCTGCTGCCATTTTCTTCTTTTTAAATTGAGGTTTTTGTTGGGGAAGTTTCTCTTCTTTAACAGAAGCTTCTGTAGAGCGTTGTGATTCCTGTCTCAGTTTCACATACTCATTTCTTCGTTCTGACTGCCCACCTCTCACTGCTTTTTTTCCAGTGAGTCCTGAAAGGAACAAGATTGGCGTTTATCAGTATATTGATATCTGTCAGGCGTTTTTATATTATCTCTATTTCTGAGATTATATCTATTCTGTGGGGTCTTCATATGCGGAGATTCTCCCCTTTCTTTTAGGTGTTTGTTGTTTTTTATCCCAGCGTTTTTTTTTTATAACACTCAGGAGCTTGCTTGGTAGAATCTTTATTAGATTTACCCTGAAACTGTGGTTTTGTGGGTCTGGCCTCCAGACTATCGTGACCAATACCAGAGTAGGTCTCCACGATAATCTTTGGCAGCCCACGTTCTTGGTCCTGTGGAGGAATATCCTGGAGCCGTATGCGCACTGCTAGTGCAACTGCTTCCCCTTTAAGGTTACTGAATATAATTGAGGATACTGTGGCAAAATTGCTAATTAGTTGCATCCCCAAGTCCAGGTCCGGGGCTGCACTGTATTCAATCTTGAATTTGTTTTAACACTTCCGGTAAGTTGGCAAGTGTCGGTGTACCGTGTGCAGTAGTATAGCAAATACTGTGCCCCATGTATTGCAGTTATCTATAGGAACCATCCCAAATAGCAAGCACATAGTTAATATTCTATGCGTATCCTGAGGTCCCTTATGGGGAAATACTCCCTCCAGTGCATTTATTTTTTGAGCTAACCAAAACGGAATCTCTTCTCATTTGGTGGGTACTCTACCCATGATCGAATGTACAGTCGCAGGACTGATGCCTGGCGTTACTGCATGTGGTTTCGCAGGGGCAACTCGTGCTGGGTTTGTATTTAATGTTTGCATTACAAAGTGTACTAATCGTCTGTATATTGCAGTAAGCTCAGCAAATAAGCAACAGACTTCATCTACTGTTACGTTTGCTGCAGCAGTGTGCGGTGTATATGTGCCCAATAAAGGCCAGGTAGGACCACCATTGCTTAGAGGACCTAATCTAACATGTAGAATGGTGTGGGGGTAGGGCGCCATCAAGCCAACTATTATGTTTTTGATAAGATAGAGGTATTTTTAGATATGCATATGCTCTGTATTGTGCAGGTGTGTTTGCAGGTGTATAGTAATGAAATGTAGTTGTGTTCCCATCAGCTGCTGGAAATGTGACCCAAGAATAGAAAATTTCTCTTCTATAGGCTGGATGAGCCTTGACAACATGTGTAACTGGACCCCCTGGGAAGTTAGCCCATGTGCCAATAAATGTGCAGTAAGGGGTGGTCTCATATTGGCTGCAATTGCTACCTGTTGTGGGTTGGACATGATGCATGGTTAATTGTTTCAGCGATAAACACACCAAATGGGGATTCTTCTTTTAGCGTTCAAGCTTTAACAACCTGCAGTGTTAGTTAGGTACTACCTACTTAGTTGAGGAGTAAAAATCGTCAATACCACGGACAGCTCCATATATAGTACTGAGGTGTCTTTGTATGTAGTGAGACAGAGATGCTAAGGAGGACCCGACAATTAGAGCCTGACCAAACGTTACCGGCGCCATGTCGGGTAGGCACTCTAACTTAATGAGACTACTGGATTTGGGCGGCAGAATCACTTGCACTGTGGGGGGACTGAGTCCGAACCCACTATAGGTGACATATGTTGGCCTAATCTGGGTTTTGTTCCGGCTAACTAGCAGTGCCTCATCTCCACCCTACAGTAGGGATATTTGGGCAGCCGAGCACATGGCAACTGATTCCTCAGGGAAATCGTGGTCACTCAGATTGCATCTGTTTCTCTCAGTTACATTAGACTCACATATACAAGGACAATCAGAGGTAGAATATATTTCAAGAAGATTTTATTAAAGCAACTGTACCTTAGATAATAAAGCATGTACTGTAATAACTAGGACGATGAAGCATGACAGGATTAAAATTGTGACAAGGAAAGTAAAGCATAAAAATAATGCTATCATATTGTCACTAGAGTTGTTAAAATAGTTCCTACCTAGGCTATGTTGGAGCATGTTAAACTCTAGTTCTGCCCTTCAGGTTCCCCTGGGAAGACTTCATCCCTCATACCTGAGCAAGAGGCGTGTAGTCGACAATCAGCTGCGGCAAAGCACTCAAAACTCAGCATAGACATGGGTCATCTGGCTGGAATCTCCCTCTAACGCACATGGGGAAAGTAGTGTTTGAATAATAAAACAACTGATGTTCCAAGAAAGGATCCCCACGTAGCACTGGGTATATTTCTATGAACACTAGAGGCAAAGCGTTACCACCTTTGCTGGCAACCTATCTTACTGCAGCCTTGAGAAAAGCACAGAGTGAAAGAAATGTCTTGTTTAAGAACGCAGTGTTGGCCTAGGTAAAGGATGGCTAGATAGAGAAAATAAAACATGACCGCAAATATAGCTATTGTTAAAATAATAAAGCTGAATAAAATATATCTAGGTTAAAGTGCACAGTGGCAGGCCTACTTCGCTAAAATAACGTATCTGAAGGTATGACTAAAATGGCAATACAACACTGACAGGATGTACTTGTTTAGTGGCTTGAGATCTAGGATTGGTCATAAAGATCCATAATTTTTGTGTATTGGGAAGTATAGGTAGTATACCTTTAAGCCCTAGTGTTGAAGAGGAAGGGGTTCTATAGGTCCTTTGAGAAGAGGAGCGTAGATTTCCTGTTTCAGGGACATCTAATGTTCCAGTGATAGCCTGTGAGCACAAGGCGGAATGTTAGGAGGTGTGGTAGTGAGCTCCAGACATGTTGGATAATGGCTAACACCCACTGGTCTGATGTAATGTTTTGCCATGTGGGTAAAAAATTATATAACTGACCTCAGACAGGAATGATATGGCTGGGGCAGCAAAGGAAAGTCATTGTTTTAGTGGTGGGTGTTGCTCCACATTGTTGCCTCTGAAGGAGCTGCAATAGTAGCCCCATGAGGAGGTATTTTGGTCCTGATGATGTTGGTAGGTGTTGGAGGCATTGAAGGTCGCCTTTGAGCTTTCACGACAACCGAGATGGCGAAAGGAACCCTGAGGAGTAGGTGTTTGAAGGGCCACCATTGCCTTTGCTGCCTCCATAGCTCTCCCCCCCCCATGTGTCATCTATTTGCAGACCAAAGAGATAAACTTTGTCAAAGAGCATAGTAAGTACATTCTGTAGTACTTCTGGTTTAAAACCATAGATCTATAGCCATACATGCATCTAAGTAAAATGCTTGTATTGAACTCTCTAGCTGCAGTGTCAGCAGTGTCTAATGCGCAAGATTTATGTATTGAGAGCTTGCCCTCTGCCACAAGTTCTTGCCCACGTCTTTTATGTTCATTCAAGAGATACTGAAGTAGATTCTCCATTTCATCGCAGTGGCCACAATCGTAATGTGCTAGAAAGCCATGTGAGCTGGCGATGCACCAATGATTGGCGACTTGTACCACAACTTTTCCCTGCAGAATCAATATGCTTTCTTTCCATGTCAGGAGGCGGGGTATCTCCCCTTACTTGCAAGTTGGCACATTTGTTAGCAGTGGTAGTGATGAGGGAGTCTGATGGTGACTAGCTCCTGATAAAAGTGGGATCAGAAGTGGAGGGCTTATCTTTTTGTTTACTCTGTGTGTTGTGACCCTAGTCCAAAGAGGAACTTTAAATATGGCCGCTGTGTGTCAGAGCATGCCCTTTACCATAGGGAGATAGTGTGTGGCCCTACAAGTAGAGAGAGTGTCAAAGAGGAAGCCCTCTCCCAACGGGTCTTTGTGTAATTCCACATTGTGGAACTCAGCAGCTCTAAACATAACCTCTTGATAAGATATTGAGTCATCAGGAGGGATGGGGCGGATAGGATATAAATACGGATCTGTGTCTGCTGGAGGGTCAGTGTCATAGGTATCCCAGGGCTCGCTCTCTGGTGGTGTTCCAAAAGCGTTGTGCGCCCAACCATATCCAGCAGTATATGAGTGTGTAGATCCTTGAGGTGAAATCTTAAATGGGTCTTTTATATACTGTAGTGACAAGGACAAAGCTGGTGGTGGAGGATGGGGAAGGGTTGAAGCACCGAAGCTCCACTCAGCGTCAAGGTAGAGATCATTGGCAACAGTTTGCTCTGCACCGAGGGTTGGGTAGGTGCTGACGGCATTCCGGAACTAAAGTGATCGGCGTCAAAAGATTTCAGCTTTAATTGATGCTTTGGTGCCGAGCCACAGGGCGAGGCACCCAAACCGGTTGCTCCATGCTGACCATGGCCAGAAGGCAGTGGTGGACTGAGGGCTTGTGTGTGTGGATCCAGAGGGGCCAAGTGTCTTTTAGGAGGATCCATTCGATGATCAGAGGCGGTACCATACTCACAGGTTGTTGAGCCGGTGTAACGTCCACCATCTCCAAATCGACCTAGAGATTGGAGCTGAAACTGCTCTCAAAAGAAAACGCCACATTTTCCACAGCAGACTGCTGAGAGTGGCCTCTCTCTTCAGCATGTTAATGACCAAAGATGTCTGATGTGTCGCCCATGTACCTCTGCAATATTTTAAGGCGACGTGCTTGATGGTCCCGAAGGGTTTTCTTTGAGCGGAAGGATTTACAGGTGTCGCAATCTGCTTCACTGGTTCAGGTGACAAACACAAGTTACAGACTGTAAGGAAATGCCTCCTTGGCATGGTTACCCCCCTACCTTTTTGCCTTTTCTGACGCTAAGTTATGATTTGAAAGTGTGCTGGGACCCTGCTAACCAGGCCCCAGCACCAGTGTTCTTTCCCTAAACTGTACCTTTGTCTCCACGATTGGCACAACCCTGGCACTCAGGTAAGTCCCTTGTAACTGGTGCCCCTGGTACAAAGGGCCCTGATGCCAGGGAAGGTCTCTAAAGGCTGAAGCATGTCTTATGCCACCCTGGGGACCCCTCACTCAGCACATGCACACTGCCTCACAGCTTGTATGTGCTGGTGGGGAGAAAATGACTAAGTCGACATGGCACTCCCCTCAGAGTGCCATGCCAACCTCACACTGCTTGTGGCACAGGTAAGTCACCCCTCTAGCAGGCCTTACAGCCCTAAGGCAGGGTGCACTATACCAAGGGTGAGGGCGTATGTGCATGAGCACTATGCCCCTACAGTGTCTAAGCAAAACCTTAGACATTGTAAGTGCAGGGTAGCCATAAGAGTATAAGGTCTGGGAGTTTGTCAAACAACTCCACAGCTCCATAATGGCTACACTGAAAACTGGGAAATTTGATATCAAACCTCTCAGCACAATACATGCACACTGATGCCAGTGTGCAATTTATTGTAAAATACACCCAGAGGGCATCTTAGAGATGCCCCCTGAATACCTACCCGACTTCTAGTGTAGGCTGACCAGTTTCTGCCAGGCTGTCACACACCAGACATGATGCTGGCCACATGGGGAGAGTGCCTTTGTCACTCTGTGGCCAGGAACAAAGCCTGTACTGGGTGGAGGTGCTTCTCACCTCCCCCTGCAAGAACTGTAACACCTGGCGGTGAGCCTCAAAGGTTCACCCCTTTTGTTACAGCGCCCCAGGGCATCCCAGCTAGTGGAGATGCCCGCCCCTCCGGCCACTGCCCCTACTTTTGGCGGCAAGGCTGGAGGAGATGAGAAAGGAGGGGAGGAGTCACCACCAGTCGGGACAGCCCCTAAGGTGTCCTGAGCTGAGGTGACCCATGCCTTGAAAAATCCTCCATCTTGAGTTTGGAAGATCCCCCCCAGTAGGATTAGGGATGTGCCCACCTCCCCAAAGGGAGGAGGCACAAAGAGGGTGTAGCCACCCTCAAGGACAGTAGCCATTGGCTGCTGCCCTCCCAGACCTAAACACCCACCTAAATTCAGTATTTAGGGGCTCCTCAGATCCCAGGAAATCAGATTCCTGCAACCTGAAGAAACAAGAAGGACTGCTGACCTACAAACCTGCAGAGGAGGAAGACGACAACTGATTTGGCCCCAGCCCTACCGGCCTGTCTCCAACTTCAAAAACCTGCTCCAGTGACGCATCCGACAGGGACCAGTGACATCTGAAGCCTCAGAGGACTGCCCTGGACTACAGGACAAAGAAACTCCTGTGAACAGCTGCCCTGTTCAAAACCAGCTACTTCCTTGCAACAAAGAAGCAACTTCCAAAGACTTCACGTTTCCAGCCGGAAGCGTGAGACTCTACACTCTGCACCCGACGTCCCCTGCTCGACCTGCAGAAAACTAACACCTCAGGGAGGACTCCCCGGCGACTGCGAGCCCGTGAGTAACCAGAAACTACTCCCCTGACCTCCCCCCCCCCCCCAGCGACGCCTGCAGAGAGAATCCACAGGCTCCCCCTGACCGCGACTGCCTGTAACAAGGGACCCGACACCTGGAACCAACACTGCACCCACAGACCCCAGAACCTAATGGAACCGAACTTCGATGCAGGAGTGACCCCCAGGCGACCCTCTGCCTAGCCCAGGTGGTGGCTGTCCCGAGAAGCCCCCCCTGTGCCTGCCTGCACCGCTAGAGTGACCCCCGGGTCCCTCCATTGAGACCTATACAAAACCCGACGCCTGCTTTGCACACTGCACCCGGCCGCCCCTGTGCCGCTAAGGATGTGTTTTGTGTGCCTACTTGTGTCCCCCCAAGTGCTCTACAAAACCCCCCTGGTCTGCCCCCGGAGGACGCAGGTACTTACCTGCTGGCAGACTGGAAACGGAGCACCCCTGTTCTCCATAGGCGCCTATGTGTTTTGGGCACCTCTTTGACCTCTGCACCTGACCGGCCCTGAGCTGCTGGTGTGGTAACTTTGGGGTTGCCTTGAACCCCCAACGGTGGGCTGCCTATGCCCCAGGACAGACTTGTAAGTGTTTTACTTACCTCCTAATCTAACCTTTACTTACCTCCCCCAGGAACTGTTGATTTTTGCACAGTGTCCACTTTGAAAATAGCTTATTGCCATTTTTACAAAGACTGTACATGCTATTGATTTCATTCAAAGTTCCTAAAGTATCTAAGTGAATTACCTAACAATTAAAGTATTAAATGTAAATCTTGAACCTATGGTTCTTAAAATAAACTAAGAAAATATATTTTTCAATATAAAAACCTATTGGCCTGGAATTGTCTGGGTGTGTGTTCCTCATTTATTGCCTGTGTGTGTACAACAAATGCTTAACACTACCCTCTGATAAGCCTACTGCTCGACCACACTACCACAAAATAGAGCATTAGAATCATCCAATTGTGCCACTATCTTATCTCTAAGGGGAACCTGTGGACTCTGTGCACACTATATCTTACCTTGAAATAGATACACAGAGCCAAATTCCTACATTGGTGGATCAGCGGTGGGGTATAAGACTTTGCATTTGCTGGACTACTCAACCAATACCTGATCACACGACTAAATTCCCAAAAATTGTCAGAAACAGATTTTTGAAATTTTAGCTATTTTTCTAAATTTTTAAAAGTCCTGCTAGGGCCTTGTGTAAATCCCTATTAGCATTTCTTTTAGAGTTTAAAAGTTTTGTAAAAGTTTGGATTAAGTTCTAGAGATAGTTTTAGATTCTTAAAAAGTATCCCAACTTTTAGAAAAATAATGTCTAGCACAGAAGAGATGGTGGTGGAACTCAACCTCACCCCTTACCTGCATCTAGGGATGTCAGAGTTAAGGACTCTCTGTAAAACAAAAATATAAAGACTAGATCAAACCCTACCAAAGTACAGCTCCAGGAGCTTTTGGCAGTTTGCTAGAGACCACCCCTCTAAAGACAACCTTACAGAGGGGGAAACTAGTGACCTGGAGGATAATTCCCTCCCTCCTGTCTTAGTTAGGGAGGCCAAGGTCCCTCAAACCCTGACTCCACAAGTGATAGTCAGAGATGCTGGTTCTCCCACACGGGAGTCCAAAATATAAAGATGGTGATGGCATCACCAAATGGTTCACAGATTTTGAGAGGGCTTGTGCAACCAGAAAAGTAAACAGATCTCACTGGGGTGTTCTCCTTTGGGAAATGTTCACTGGAAAGTGTAAGGATAGACTCCTCACAGTCTCTGGAAAAGATGCAGAATCCTATGAACTCATGAAGGCTACCCTGAATGAGGGCTTTGGATTCTCAACTGAGGAGTACAAGATTAGGTTCAGGGGGGCTCAAAAATCCTCGAGCCAGACCTGGGTTGATTTTGTTGACTTCTCAGTCAAAACACTAGATGGTTGGATTAATGGCAGTGGTGTAAATGATTATGAAGAGCTGTATAATTTGTTTATGAAAGAACACCTTTTAAGTAATTATTTCAATGATAAACTGCATCAGCATCTGGTAGACCCAAGTTCAATTTCTCCCCAAGAATTGGGAAAGAAGGCAGACCATTGGGGCAAGACTAGGGTGGCCAAGACTTCCACAGGGGGTGACCAAAAGAAAGGGGTCACAAAGCCTCCCCAGGAGAAGAGTGATGAGACATCCAAGGGAAAAAGTAAAGAGTCTTCTATAGGGCCCCAAAATCCTGCACAGGAGGGTGGGTCTAAAGCCTCTTCACAATCCTCATTTGGGTACAAGGGTCGAAACTTTGATCCCAAAAAGGCCTGGTGTCGCAGCTGTAGTCAGCATGGACACCAAACTGGAGACAAGGCCTGTCCCAAGAAAAGTTCCACTTCAACTTCTACTCCAGTTAGCACTGCAATAGCCAGTCTCCAGGTGGGATCAACAGTGTGCCCAAAGCAAATCAGGGTCCACCCTGAAGCTACATTAGTCTCCGAGGGTGGTGTGGACTAAGCCACACTAGCTGCCTGGCCGCCTAACATGCAAAAATACAGGCAGTAGCTCTTTATTAATGGGACTAGAGTAGAGGCCCTGAGGGATACAGGTGCCATTGTCACTATGGTGACAGACAAACTGGTTTCCCCAGGACAATACCTGACTGGACAAACTTATCCAGTCACCAATGCTGACAATCAGACTAAAGTACATCCCATGGCTATGGTAACTTTAGAATGGGGAGGGGTCACTGGCCTGAAACAGGTGGTAGTCTCTTCTGCAATACCAGTTGAATGTCTGCTTGGAAATGACCTGGAGTCCTCAGCATGGACTCCGGTAGAACTCAAAACCCATGCTGGGTATCCCACAACTGGTGTGTGTCAAGACTAGGGCACAGTGCAGAGCTCAGGGTGAAAAAGAGGTGTTGGAGTCTGGAATAATGGCCCAACCCTCCAAGAGAAAAGGAAAGGCGACTGGGGATCCAGCTTCAGCACGGAACAAGGAACAGAACCTCTCTTCTCAGGAGGAAGTTCTATTCCCTGAGGGAACTGAGGCTATGGAGTTAGAACCTTATCAGGTTGAGCTCTTGGGCCCAGGGGGACCCTCAAGGGAACAGCTGTGCAAGGGGCAAGAAACTTGTCCCTCTCTTGAAGGCCTAAGGCAGCAAGCTGCTGACCAAAAACAAGGACGTCAGTGGAACATACATGGTCTATTGGGAAGATGGACTCCTTTACACTGAGGCAAGAGATCCCAAACCTGGTGCCACTAGGAGAGTGGAAGTGCCTCAGGAGTTTAGAGAGTTCATTCTGACCTTAGCCAATGACATTCCCCTTCCTTGGCATTTGGGACAAACCAAGACATGGGAGAGGTTAGGCAACTATTGGCCCAATATGTCCCAAAGGGAAAGCAGTTTTGTGCCTCCTGTGCCAACTGTCAAGCCAGTGGTAAGGCAGGTGGCCATCCAAAGGCCCCCTCATTCCACTTCCAGTGGTGGTGGTCCCCTTTGAAAGAGTGGGAGTGGATACAGTGGGTCTACTTGAGCCTCCTGCAGCATCAGGGAATCAGTATATCCTAGTAGTAGTGGATCATGCTACTAGGTACCCTGAAGCAATTCCCCTTAGGTCCACTACTGCCCCTGCAGTAGCCAAAGTACTCATTGGTATTTTTACCAGAGTGGGATTTCCTAAGGAGGTGGTTTCTGACAGAGGTACCAACTTCATGTCAGTTTACCTAAAACACATGTGGAATGAGTGTGGGTGACTTAGATTCACCACACCATACCATACACAAACCAATGGTCTTGTTGAGAGATTTAACAAGACATTGAAGGGCATGATCATGGGGCTCCCTGAAAAACTCAAAAGGAGATGGGATGTCCTCTTGCCATGCCTGCTTTTCGCCTACAGAGAGGTGCCTCAGAAGGGAGTAGGGTTTTCCCCCTTTGAACTTCTGTTTGGCCATCCTGTTAGGGGACCACTAGCTCTTGTGAAAGAAGGCTGTGAGAGACCTCTCCATGACCCTAAACAAGATATAGTGGACTATGCACTAGGCCTACGTTTCAGAATGGCAGAGTACATGGAAAAGGCAAGCAAAAACCTTGAGGCCAGCCAACAACTCCAGAAGATGTGGTATGACCAAAAGGGCTGCTATGGTTGTGTTTCGGCCAGGGCAGAAAGTCTGGGTTCTGGAGCCTGTGGCTCCCAGGGCACTGCAGGATAAATGGAGTGGCCCTTACCCAGTGCTAGAGAAAAAGGGTCAGGTTACTAGGCACTAGCAGGGCCCCCAAGAGGGTGATCCATGTTAACGGCCTCACACTGTTCCATGACAGGGCAGATGTAAACATGTTAATGGTTGCAGATGAGGACCAGAGAGTGAACCTCTCCCTGAACTCCTCTCCACTGACCCTAAACATGGCACAGTAGATGGAGTGATCTATTCAGACACCCTCTCTGGCCTACAGCAGGCTGACTGTAGGAAAATCTTACAACAGTTTGCTAAGCTCTTTTCCCTAACCCCTGGTCAGACACACCTGTGTACCCATGATGTGGACACAGGAGACAGCATGCCTGTCAAAAAAAAAATATTCAGACAGTCTGACCAAGTTAAGGAAAGCATCAAAGTGGAAGTCCACAAGATGCTGGAGTTGGGAGTGATTGAGCACTCTCAAAGTCCCTGGGCTAGCCCAGTGGTCTTGGTCCCCAAACCTCACACAAAAGATGGCAAGAGAGAGATAAGGTTCTGTGTGGACTACAGAGGGCTTAATTCTGTCACCAAGACAGATGCTCACCCCATTCAAAGGGCAGATGAGCTGATTGACAAATTGGGTGCTGCCAAATACCTGAGTACCTTTGATGTGACAGCAGGGTACTGGCAAATAAGAAAGGCACCTGGAGCAAAAGAGAAAACAGCATTCTCTACACCTGATGGGCACTACCAGTTTACTGTGATGCCCTTTGGCTTAAAGAATGCCCCTGCCACCTTCCAAAGGTTGGTGAATCAAGTCCTTGCTGGCTTGGAGTCCTTTAGTGCAGCTTATCTTGATGATATTGCTGTCTTTAGCTCCAGCTGGCAGGATCACCTGGTCCACCTGTAGAAGGTTTTGCAGGCCCTGCAAACAGCAGGCCTCTCTATCAAGGCATCTAAATGTCAGATAGGGCAGGGTACAGTGATTTACTGCAAATCTTGAACCTGTGGTTCCTGAAATAAACTGAGAAAATATATTTTTCTATATAAAAACCTACTGGCCTGGAGTAAGTCTTTGAGTAGGTGTTACTCATTTATTGCCTGTGTGTGTACAACAAATGCTTAACATTACCCTCTGATAAGCCTACTGCTCGACCACACTACCACAAAATAGAGCATTAGAATTATCTAATTTTGCCACTATCTTACCTCTAAGGGGAACCCTTGGACTCTGTGCACGCTATTCCTTACTTTGAAATAGTATATACAGAGACAACTTCCTACAATACGGCAGAAGGGAAGGGGTGGACTAGAGCACAGACTCAAATGGAGGAGAGTGCAAGGGCAGTGATGCCGAAGGGCGTGACAGAATCCGGGATGACTTACTTGGAGAAGCTGATGGACCACCGAACATTGACTGAACCCTACGCGAACGACTTCTGGAATTCTCCCAGGACCACGAGGAAGAAGATGGACTTCTCCCAGGACCACGAGGAAGAAGATGGACTAAGACGCCACCAGGAAGATGACTTGTTCGCCCGCACTGCCAGAAGCGTCATACGACGCTCTCTCAAGGATGTGGGCTTCAGACAATGGCAGGCATCGCAGTCGTCAGCGTTGTGATGAGAACCCAGACACCACAAGCACACCGAATGGGGGTCCGTGACTGACATTTGTCGGGTACAGGACCCACAGGGTTTAAACCCAGAAGGCATACACAATTATTTCAAGAACAAACACCTGAAAAAAATCAGGATGAAGGCCAAAAGGGCCCGAGGTACTGGTACACCGGATCCGCGTTGCTGCAAGGAAAAGATAAAACTGACATCAGCGTGACGGAGGAAGGAATAGATGGACTCTGCTGTAATGTCCGGGGACAACGTCGCTGCCGAGTCGCTCGACGCCCTCTACCAACATGCAGAGGGGCACTGCTGAGAAAACGTTTCTGGATCCAGTCGGACACATGGGGGAGAATCCAAAAATAAGGAAAGTGGCTATTTGTCTCTATTAGATCATCGTCATAACAGTCATCATCCGGATTATATTTTAAATTGAGAGGAGTGGGGCCGGAAGCTGCCTCAAATAGGTCTTTGTCTTCTGAATCAAACAGTTGGTGTAGAGGGTTTGGCAACACCTTGCTAAAGGAGGTCTGTTCTGATAGACAACCAGATGTGTGATCCGGAAGCCAAGTATTTGCACAAAGGTTTATGGTGCCATTCTCAGATATCAGCAGACATTTAGGTTTCTTTTGTGCTTTTGGCGAGGATTGTTTTTTCTTTGCAGACAACAGTGTCATCATTGGCGAGATCACGGTCTGTGGGATCGTCAACATTGATAAAAACAGACAGACAGTTGTACTACCATCACCCATATCGTCATGTTACATCAGCCAAGGGTGTAGAAGACATTTCTGCCAACCAAGAGGTGGTAGTTGTATTTGTAGTCGTGGACCTTACTATAGTGTTTTTCTTGTTTTCTTGTCACTGATGGCAAACCCGACAACATCATCAACAGTATTGTTATTGATGGGCCAGGTAACAACACTCTTGTCAACAAGTCTTTGGCAAAACTCTGAGAAGTTTTTTACTTTAACATCAGTGAGTCAGAAGCTGGTTTAGGTCTGGATTTGCTAATGTAAATATCCTCGAAAAAGGGACTCTGGAGTCCTGACTTCCTCTGAACATTTTTGGGGGTTCTTCTGAGTTATGTGGTTTGGACTTTAAAGCTTCCTGGAATCTATCCTCTGAATATACACACTTTAGATTTTTGTTTTTAACATTTATTGATATGCCATCAGAGTTATCTTCAAAAGGTGGACCTTTGTTATATCTAACCTTTTGTAGCCAAATGAACAGTCTTCCTTCTCTATCTTTTAAGGTCTTATTTGAGAAGGTGCCACATATGTTGCATTGATTACCTTAAAGGTTAGGGTACAGACAAAGAATCTTTGTGTGGGTTTACAAAGTTTAATATTTTCTTGCTTTTTTTTTCTTTTTTAAACTTGTCAGACATTTTCTGTACGTAAACGGTAGTCTGGGAGAACAGTGAGAAAATCTTCAATGAATATCTAAGTTTGAAATTAAGAGAAAACGTCACCTGTAAGGAAGGGTGCAGAGTTCAGAGGACTGTACACAATATGTGTGAGAAATCTGGCAGATGGGTGTCTCAGGGTGTAAACATGATGCTGATTATATCTGACTGGCTGGTGTTTGGTTCTTCTCAAATTGATGCAACAGTCTGTTTTTAGCCGTAGGATTATGTTAATACAGAACTGCTATTGAGAGGTTACTGTGGTACTCTCTGCTCAATGACAGGAATGATTCAAGCATGAGAATCAATGCAAGATCCAACTCTGGAGAACAATTCATAGCAATCATTTTATTAAACAAACGTTTTTTGAACCAATATCCCTCTAGATATTTCTCATGTTACCACTTATGATTTATACAATAAGTAAAACTTTGTAGGTGAATAAAAAGTAGATTACACTCCCAAGTAGCAGCAAAAATATAAAAATCACTTGCAAGGTCTCGACCTCTTACTGGTTAGCATGTAAAACTGAGAACTTCGATTTAAGCTTTTTACAAATCAGAATCTGCTCTGAAGTGTAGGAGACTGTTACTGCTGAACACAACTGCTTTCCTTTAGAAAAGGAGGTGCAGGAATCAAACACTAAAAGATTGTGACTCAGACCCTAAACACCACATACAGATGTTGGGGGGGGATCTGACAGAAAATAGAATCTGAACCTGTAACAATAGGGAGTGCCACTTGATCTGTATTTTGTTCAGACATCATGAGGATCAACTATGGTAAGGCAAGGAAACACAGAAACCAACAAAATGCAGTTCCACAAACAGACTGATGTCACATCCTAGATAAGCAGAACCACAAGTTAAGTGACAAGGCCCCTCCTGGGTGTGATGGAGAGAAGTTCCAGGGGAAATATTTTACAGATCCAGTCTGGTCGATAAGGATATTTAAATGGTGAGACATTGGTAGGAACAAGTATCCAACACATGGCTTACCAAATCTTTTAGAACCACAACCAAATGTTTAGAATAACAAATGTTTGCCACCCACCTATATTTAATGGACATGAGGCAGGCTATTTTTTTTGTGCACCTAGAGCATTATGTGTAGCGGACTGTCATTACAGACAGCACATTTTCCATTGAAATACCCACCAAAATGTACACAGTTTTACTGCTAAAGCCATATTAAACACAAATGACAATGTGGGAAATTCGGTTTCAGTGAAGATTTATCATTTGCGCATCAGCAAATATGTGCATTGATCTGTTCTGCTCCATTAAAAATCTTTGTTTCCATCACACTTCAGAATTACAAAAAATTTACTTCATGATTGCTTCACAAACTGCAGAAGGTGTATACAGTTCATTTACATGTTCCCATTTTCTGTTACAAAAAAATGGCATCCCAGTTATTCCATTCACACTCTATACCACAGCAAGACTATTACATAATGCACTTTACTTTTCTTTCTCAGACTACAACTTGAGAAAAGTTTGTAAACACCAATACCCACTGTAAAATACAAACATAAGCAGCAATTTGTTAGCAGACACAGGCAGACATTTGACCCGAGTCATTGAAGTGCACCAAATGTGACAAGATAAATACAGAATTTAAATGCATCTTTATTTATGCTTGGTCTTTCACAAACCACCAAAAATCGTCTTGCAACTGAGTTTGGGAAACATTGATCCAACAGAATCTAGAGTTCTTGAAAATCAAGAATGTCAGAGAGCACTTCATCACTAGGAACATATTCATGCTTATCCAGGGGATGTCTACTCAGCTCATCCACTCCACTGTTCGGAGGGACTGCTCGGATGTTCCAACCCAGTGTCATAGCTCCTGTCCCTTTCTGTGAAGAACTCCTTGAGGCCTGCTGGCTGCAGATTTTTGTGTTATAGCCTTTCCTTGCAAGGCCACCTAACTTGTACCATGATCAAACAAGTGAACGAGCTATTTATCAAAAATTGGACCACAATAGTTTAATGAGGAAGAAGTCTGCAAAGGTACATCTCTCATTTTTATATGGCACCGCCATAAAATTGATTGAAGATCAAATGGAAAAAGTTATCCAGTAATCCAAATAACTAGCACAACTGAACATCCAAAAATGTATTGAGAGATCAGATATAGATTTTAATTTAAGTATTATGAAGCTAGTCGATGAAATGAACAAACAAAAGGAGAACTGTCCGGTCATTAGATAAGAAATAGTATGATGAAGTTGCAGGCTGTGGGGTAAAGTAAATAGTGTGACCTTAATAGATAGATTTGGTGACAATTGGATACCGGGGTTCTTGTAGGTACAGAATAATTTTGCAAGCTGCTCTTCAGAACATAGCACTGTAGAATATGACAGTGCTACAAAACCATACTAAGTCTGATGATGCCATGAACTAAAGTCAACAACATAACATACAACAACTGAACAAGCACCTGGCCTTAACTTCAGGGTGAATGCCCTTGAGAAGAATAGACCTTATACTCTTACATCGTCACCTTAATTCACAAGGTGTACAGCAAAGGTAAGCCAATGACTTCAATGTACTGCTGAGTCAGACTCACCACCATGTGACTGTGTCTTTTCCTTCTCCTCATCCTCCGCAATCATCTCTGCCATTTGGAGGAGGTCAGCCTCAAATGGATCGGCTGGAATCTGCTCCTTGATATCCTGGATGGTTTCTATTATCTTGTCAGCATTATCCAGAGTTGTTGGAATAAGCAGAGGAACTGGTACCTAGACAGACAGATGCATAAAAAATCGAAAAAGCACCATAAAAAGCAAATCTTTAAGAGGCAACATATAAAACTGCTGTGTACATTATAACTGATGTGATACACTTCTGAAATGTCTAAAATATTCAGCATTAAATAAAAGGACTAAAAGCTAACTGTCAGGAGAGCATTAAAAAAAAACACTGAATCACACTTTAGCGCAACATATTTATGTGATGTCTGGGATGCATACTACCAACACATCAGTATCTACATTCACTCAAACACCCTCATTGGAAATCAAATAATCCATCATACAGAACAGCATTTAGGTTAGTTTCACATTCAGTCCTGTTGGCAGACTGTAGATACTGCACAGACAATGTTTACTGTGTAGTGTCCTGGATCTGTATTACCATTTACTGCTAGCTTTCAGGGTCACAAATCTATTGCATTACAATTGAAAAACCAAGTTAATCCATTTAGTCAGTGCACTTTCCAAGGATAGCTAAGTCAAGCAATCAAGGCTTACTTGTAGAATGCAGACGTTAAAATGCAAAGATTACTTTGCTGTAACAATCAACAGCTTGGTGTATCGTACATTGACACACTGTGTACTCCTCTGCCATATAAAGTTGGGTTTTAAATACTATAACTTGTGTTTCATATGAAGTATTTAGTTTTGGCTGCAGATGCGTATCACTCCTTGAAGACCACAATGCACAGAGACCCACACATCCCCTGACCTTATACATACTTTTCCCCACTGGAATGTGCACATGTCTAAACTGAATGTGACTAAAAGAAAACTCCACTTTACTTGTATCTTCAATTCCCCAGAGAAGAATCATGTAGATTTTCAAAACAAGCAGCTGAAACATTTTCTCTAATTTTAGCATGCATTGTATATTCATATGCTGTGCATGGATTATAGAGCACTATCATCTCTTAATTTGGTAATGGTTAGAAATCAGCAGAAGAGGGAGCAAATGTCTTTAAAGCTTTTGATCAACTTTACTGTTTTATGTAGATAATCACAATAATCTTTCATAACTGAACGGATAAAAGTTTTCGTTTGCTTTTGGTGCTTTAAAGCCTGTCAGGTGAAGAAGCCATTGTGGGTGCATGCATATTAAGGATCGTTCTGAATGCATTCAACAAGCAACTTCTGAATGTATTATTATAAAACAGAGATCCTGACAAGCGAAGGCAGACAAAATAACCACAGTAACACTAGGCACAGAAACTTAGAATACCTTCCACTAAGTCAACACAAGGTGGGGGAACATGAAAGTGATCACGAGCAGATTGTGGGCCACATAATTTTTAACTGAGTGGATTTAGCTCCTTCCACTGCAGTTGTCGAACATGTCTGAATAGAAACTTTATAAAAAGATATACTAACTTTTGCAAGAGACTAGAAAACCATGGTTGACATTCCCATATTGCAACATTGAGGACCACTGCTGTGAGAACATTCTCAATCTTGTGAGTGACAAAAGCAGCATCAGTAAACGTGGAAAAGCATACACAAATGCATCTGGAAAGTCCAAAATTCCAAGTCAAGTACTCCACTGAGATGAGGACTGTGGGTATACTGAGGGACAGAGATAATACTTTGCATTTTTCACTTCTTACACACAGATCGATGTTTGGCGTCTCCCCCACATATGAAGAAATGTATGACAAACATCCATGATCATCCATGTATCTCTTGAGCTCTAATCAGAAGATCTTCCTGCAGATGTTTTACGAGGTTATGGTCTGATGCTTGGGTGCCCACTGCCAAATGTGCTTTTCCACAATGAATAAAAATAAACGGGATAGGTGCCTCCTTGTTTCTTTGCATAGCAGACTCATGGTGTCTACCCATATCAGGCCCCTTTGTTGTAAAGTAAGCTCTGAAAGCCCTTCAGACCCACAGCAACAGCAGTAAACCCCAGCAAATAAATATATGGAAAATGTCACTTACCCAGTGTACATCTATTAGTGGCATGTTGCGCTGCAGATTCACATGCTGTGCATTATCCTGCCATCCAGTGTTGGGCTCGGAGTGTTACAAGTTGTTTTTCTTCGAAGAAGTCTTTTCGAGTCACGGGACCAAGTGGCTCCTCCTTTTCGGCTCCATTGCGCATGGGCGTCGACTCCATCTTAGATTGTTTTCCCCGCAAAGGGGGAGGTAGGAGTTGGTAAAGTAAGAATACTAGAGGTGCCCATGCAATGGAGTAGGAATGTATGTACATATTGTGTGGCAAAGGAATGTTTATTTACATATTTACAATTTACATGCAACTAAAACGGCTACAGGTTCCCGGGGAGGTGGGAGGGCACATGTGAATCTGCAGCGCAACATGCCACGAACCGATGTACACTGGGTAAGTGACATTTTCCGTTCGATGGCATGTGTAGCTGCAGATACACATGCTGTGCATAGACTACAAAGCAGTAATCTCCCCAAAACCGGTGGTCAGCCTGTAGGAGTTGAAGCTGTCTGAAATAATGTTGTCAGTACAGCCTGTCCTACTGTGGCTTGTTGTGTTGCTAACACATCTACACAGTAATGCTTAGTGAATGTATGAGGCGTAGACCAGGTGGCTGCCTTACAAATCTCGGTCATTGGTGTATTTCCAAGAAAAGCCATTGTGGCGCCTTTTTTCCTATTGGAATGTGCCCTTGGAGTAATGGGTAATTCTCTCTTAGCTTTAAGGTAACAGGTCTGAATACATTTGACTAGCCATCTGGCAATGCCTTGTTTGGATATAGGGTTACCTGCGTGAGGTTTTTGGAAAGCTACGAATAATTGTTTTATTTTCCGAAATTGTTTTGTTCTGTCAATGTAATACATTAGCACTCTTTTAATGTCTAATGTATGCAGTGCCCTTTCTGCTATTGATTCTGGTTGTGGAAAGAAGACTGGGAGTTCCACAGTTTGGTTTAGATGAAACGGTGATATGACTTTTGGTAAAAAGTTTGGATTTGTACGGAGAACCACTTTATGTTTATGTATCTGTATAAAGGGTTCCTGGGTAGTAAATGCCTGCATTTCGCTAACTCTTCGTAGAGAAGTGATGGCTATTAGAAAGGCGACTTTCCAAGTCAAGAATTGGATTTGACAAGAATTCATGGGTTTAAATGGTGGACCCATGAGTCGGGTTAGTACAATATTAAGATTCCACAAAGGTACTGGTGGTGTTCTTGGGGGTATGATTCTTTATAGTCCCTCCATAAAGGCTTTGATAACTGGGATTCCAAAAAGCGATTTTGTATGTGTAATCTGCAAATAAGCAGATATCGCAGTGAGATGGATTTTAATGGCAGAAAAAGCAAGTTTTGCTTTTTTTTTTAAAATTTTTTTTAAAGTGTAGTAAATAACTTACCATGTTTTGTATGGAGGCGTTTAGTGGTGTACTTTGATTAGGCTCGCAGTAGAAAACAAACCTTTTCCATTTATTAGCATAACAATGCCTTGTTGTGGGTTTTCTTGCTTGTTTAATGACCTCCATACACTCTTTTGAGAGGTTTAGATATCCGAATTCTAAGATTTCAGGAGCCAGATTGCTAGGTTGAGCGATGCTGGATTCGGGTGTCTGATCTGTTTGTGTTGCGTTAACAGATCTGGTCTGTTTGGTAGTTTGATGTGTGGTACTACCGAGAAGTCCAACAGTGTGGTGTACCACGGTTGGCGAGCCCACGTTGGTGCTATGAGCACTAGTTTGATTTTGTTTTGACTCATTTTGTTGAACAGAAAAGGAATGAGCAGGAGAGGGGGAAAAGCGTAAGCAAATATCCCTGACCAGCTGATCCATAGAGCATTGACCTTGGACTGAGGGTGTGGGTACCTGGACGCGAAGTTTTGGCATTTTGCGTTTTCTTTTGTTGCAAACAGATCTAGGTTTGGTGTCCCCCTGTGGTAGAAGTGATCTTTTTAGAATTTGGGGATGTATTTCCCATTCGTGAGACTGTTGGTGATCTCAACTGAGATTGTCGGCTAGCTGATTGTGAATGCCTGGTATATATTGTGCTATCAGGCGAATGTTGTTGTGAATGGCCCAGTGCCACATTTTTTGCGCTAGGATACACAGTTGTGACGAGTGCGTCCCCCCTTGTTTGTTTAAACAATACATTGTTGTCATATTGCCTATCTTGACAAGGATATGTTTGTGGGCTATAAGGGGCTGAAAGGCTTTTAGTGCTAGAAAGACTGCTAGCAGTTCTAAATGATTTATGTGAAGTTGTTTTTGCTGATTGTCCCACTGACCTTGTATGCTGTGATTGTTGAGGTGTGCTCCCCACCCAATCATGGAGGCGTCTGTTGTGATAATGGCGTGAGGTACTGGGTCTTGAAAAGGCCGCCCTTTGTTTAGATTTACAGGGTTCCACCATTGAAGCGAAGAGTGCTTTTGGCGGTCTATCAACACTAGATCTTGGAGTTGACCCTGTGCCTGCGTCCATTGTTTTGCTAGGCACTGTTGTAAGGGCCGCATGTGTAGTCTTGCATTTGGGACAATAGCTATGCATGAGGACATCATGCCTAGTAGTTTCATCACAAACCTGACCGTGTATTGTTGGTTTCATTGCATGCTTGATTTTATATTTTGAAACGACTGGACTCTTTGTGGACTTGGAGCGGCAATTGCTCTTTGCGTGTTGAGTGTTGCTCCCAAGTATTGTTGTATTTGGGATGGTTGTAAATGTGATTTTTGGTAATTTATAGAAAACCCTAGTTTGTGCAGAATATCTATTACATATTGAGTGTGATTTTGACATTGTTGTTGATTGCTGGCTTTTTATTAGCCAATCGTCTAGATACGGGAATACGTGCATGTGATTTCCCCTTACATGAGCTGCTACTACGGCTAGGAATTTTGTAATTACTCTGGGGGCCGTTGTTATTCCGAATGGCAACACTTTGAATTGGTAATGTTTGCCTTGTATTACAAACCTGAGGTATTTCCTGTGAGATGGAAGGATGGGTATGTGAAAATACGCATCCTTTGGATCTAGTGTTGTCATGTATTCCCCTTGTTTTAGTAAAGGGACTACATCCTGTAGTGTTACCATGTGGAAATGATCTGATTTATTGAAGAGATTCAGTGTTCTGAGATCTAAACTAGGCCTTAACGTTTTGTCTTTCTTTGGGATGAGGAAATACAGGGAGTAAACCCCTGTTCCTCTCTGGTGATAAGGTACCAGTTATATGGCTTCTTTTGCTAGTAGTGCTTGGACTTCTATTTGTAATAGGTCTAAGTGTTGTATTGACATTCTGTGCGTTCCTGGGGGAACATCTGGAGGGAATCTTGTGAACTCTATGCAGTAACCATGTTGGATAATTGATAGAACCCACGTGTCTGTGGTAATGTGTGTCCAATTGTGGTGGTATTTCGTTAATCTCCCCCCCACTGGTGATATGTGTTGGGGAAGTGTGACATTGAAGTCACTGCTTGCTACCAGGGGTCTGCTTGGTAGGCTGGAATTTCCCTCTTCCTCTTGGGAACTGTCCTCTGTAGAAACCATGAAACCCCCCTCTCTGGTACTGAGATTGGTAAGTGGGTTTTGTTTGGGAGGTAGATGGTTCTGATGGTTGCTGTCTAAACCCTCCCCTAAATTGTGGTTTCCTAAATGTTCCCCTGTATTGAGAGGAGTAGAGCGCGCCCATGGCTTTGCCTGTGTCCTCCTTCATTTTTTCTATTGCGGTATCCACTTCTGGGCCGAATAGTTGCTGTTGATTAAACGGCATATTCAATACCGCTTGCTGTATCTCTGGTTTAAACCCAGAACTTCGCAGCCATGCATGCCTCCTAATTGTTACTGCTGTATTTACAGTTCGTGCCTGTAGGAAGTTGGCTCTGTATGTACTATTTCAAAGTAAGAAATAGCATGCACAGAGTCCAAGGGTTCCCCTTAGAGGTAAGATAGTGGCAAAAAGAGATAATTCTAATGCTCTATTTTGTGGTAGTGTGGTCGAGCAGTAGGCTTATCAGAGGGTAGTGTTAAGCATTTGTTGTACACACACAGGCAATAAATGAGGAGAACACACTCAAAGTCAATTCTAGGCCAATAGGAGCAACTTTGAAAGAATACACGTTTCCCGCCGGAAGTGTGAGACTTGCACTCTGCACCCAACGCCCCCGGCTCAACTTGTGGAGAACACACACTACAGGGAGGACTCCACGGCGACTGCGAGCCCGTGAGTAGCCAGAGTTGACCCCATGAGCCCCCACAGCGACGCCTGCAGAGGGAATCCAGAGGCTCCCCCTGACCGCGACTGCCTGCTTCTAAGACCCGACACCTGGTAAGGAAACTGCACCCGCAGCCCCCAGGACCTGAAGGATCCGGCCTCCAGTGCAGGAGCGACCCCCAGGTGGCCCTCTCCCTTGCCCAGGTGGTGGCTACCCCGAGGAGCCCCCCCCCCCTTGCCTGCATCGCTGAAGAGACCCCTTGGTCTCCCATTGAACTCCATTACAAACCCAACGCCTGTTTTCACACTGCACCCGGCCGCTGAGGGTGTACTTTTTGTGCTGACTTGTGTTCCCCCCGGTGCCCTACAAAACCCCCCTGGTCTGCCCTCCGAAGACGAAGGGTACTTACCTGCTGGCAGACCGGAATCGAGGCACCCCCTTCTCCATTGAAGCCTATGCGTTTTGGGCACCACTTTGACCTCTGCACCTGACCGTCCCTGAGCTGCTGGTGTAGTAACTTTGGGGTTGCCCTGAGCCCCCCCAACGGTGGGCTACCTTGGACCCAACTTTGAACCCTGTAGGTGGTTTACTTACCTGCAAAACTAACAAACACTTACCTCCCCCAGGAACTGTTGAAAATTGCACTGTGTCCAGTTTTAAAATAGCTTATTGCCATTTGTGTGAAAACTGTATATGCTATTTTGAAAATTTAAAGTTCCTAAAGTTCCTAAGTGAAATACCTTTCATTTAAAGTATTGTTTGTAAATCTTGATCCTGTGGTTCTTCAAATAAACTAAGATATTTTTCCATATAAGAACCTATTTGCCTGGAATTGTCTTTGAGTGTGTGTTCCTCATTTATTGCCTGTGTGTGTACAACAAATGCTTAACACTACCCTTTGATAAGCCTACTGCTAGACCACACTACCACAAAAATAGAGCATTAGAATGATCTCTTTTTGCCACTATCTTACCTCTAAGGGGAACCCTTCGACTCTGTGCATGCTATTTCTTACTTTGAAATAGTACATACAGAGCCAACTTACTACAGTGGGTGAGTGTGCCACTGGTGTACCCACTGGTGACAACTGTGGAGATTGAAGTGGGGACGTTTGTGGTGAGAACTGTGGTGGTGGTGATCTTTGTCTGACCACTTTGGCCTTTGGTTGCATCTCAGTCTCGTGAAAAGTCAGTTTTCTTTTGGACTTGAGCGGAGTTTGTATCTTCCCTGTATGTTTCTGGATTTCTAGCCTTTGCTGAGTTTGATCATACTCTTCTAGATCCTGTTCCTGCTCAAATCTGTGCTTTTCTTTGAGTTGTAGAGCGAGCCCCTGCTCTTCCGTGTAGGACACCTTTTTCAGCTCCGAAGACGTTTTTTTCGGTATCGAAACCCCAATGGAGATTGCTGGTTTCGGCTCAGAGTGGCTTTTTTGAGGTTTACTTGATTCGATTATTCGATGCCGAATCTTTTCGGTGCCGGTTTCTCAACCGGAGTCAGAAGTCTTCGGCACTGATTTGGCCTTTTTCAGTGCCGATGTTACTTGGTCACCGTCCTTTCTGTGGGTTGAGCGATGGCCTTCCGGCAGTGGCGTCCCTGAGGCGTTTTGTTTCTTGACCTGACCTTGGGTGTGGGACGGGGCAGGTGTACTCACTTTTTGTGCCGCCGTCGGTGGTCGATCCCCGGCGGATTCATCCGAGTCCGAACCTTGGATGGATATCCGCATCTCTTCTTCCTCGGCATTGATATGCTGCGACTGTTTCGACGTCATCTGTAACCGTCTTGCACGTCGATCTCTTAAGGTCTTCTTGTATCGAAACGCTCTGCAGGCCTCGCAAGCATCCTCTCTGTGTTCGGGCGATAAACACAGGTTACAGACCTTATGCTGGTCTGTGTAAGGATACTTGGCATGGCATTTCAGACAGAAACGGAAAGGGGTCCGGTCCATTAGTTTTGTCGACGGGTGTGGTCGGGCCGACCAGGCCTCGATTAAGTGCGGAAGCCCCGAAGGGCCGCCGAAGCGGTCTTGTTGTCGGTGCCGATGTGATGATACTAAACCGGTCCCGAACGCAAACAATACCGACGAATTTCGATGATTTTCTAAGTTTCCCCAATTCGAATTACGGAGCGAAGAGGAACACGTCCGAACCCGATGGCGGAAAGAAAACAATCTAAGATGGAGTCGACGCCCATGCGCAATGGAGCCAAAAGGTAGGAGCCACTCGGTCTGTGACACGAAAGGACTTCTTCGAAGAAAAACAACTTGTAACACTCAGAGCCCAACACTAGATGGCAGGAACAGTCCACAGCATGTGAATATGCAGCTACACATGCCATCGAACATATATATATAATAATGTCACTTACCCAGTGTACATCTGTTCGTGGCATGAGACGCTGCAGATTCACATACTGTGCATATCCCGCCATCTAGTGTTGGGCTCGGAGTGTTACAAGTTGTTTTTCTTCGAAGAAGTCTTTTCGAGTCACGAGATCGAGGGACTCCTCCCCTTTCGGCTCCATTGCGCATGGGCCTCGACTCCATCTTAGATTGTTTTCCCCGCAGAGGGTGAGGTAGGAGTTGTGTATATAGTAATAGTGCCCATGCAATGGAGTAAGTATGTATGTACATAATGTGACTAATAGTGAAATATTTACAAATGTACAAGTTATATTTTTTTTATCAACTTATAAAGGCTATAGGCTCCCGGGGAGGTGGGAGGGAGCATGTGAATCTGCAGTGTCTCATGCCACGAACAGATGTACACTGGGTAAGTGACATTTTCCGTTCGATGGCACGTGTAGCTGCAGATACACATGCTGTGCATAGACTAGTAAGCAGTTATCTCCCCAAAAGCGGTGGTTTATCCTGTAGGAGTTGAAGTTGTTTGAAATAATGTTCGTAGTACTGCCTGTCCTACTGTGGCTTGTTGTGTTGTTAACACATCCACCCAGTAATGTTTAGTGAATGTATGAGGCGTAGACCATGTGGCTGCCTTACAGATTTCTGTCATTGGTATATTCCCTAGAAAGGCCATGGTGGCGCCTTTCTTTCTAGTGGAGTGTGCCTTTGGTGTAATAGGTAGTTCTCTCTTTGCTTTAATATAACATGTTTGAATACACTTAAACTATCAATCTAGCAATGCCTTGTTTGGATATTGGATTTCCTGAATGAGGTTTTTGGAAAGCTACTAACAATTGTTTTGTTTTGCGAAATTGTCTTGTTCTATCAATGTAATACATTAGTGCCCTTTTAATGTCTAATGTATGTAATGCTCTTTCAGCTACTGAGTCTGGTTCTGGAAAAAACACTGGGAGTTCCACTGTTTTGTTTAAGTGGAACGGTGATATAACTGTTGGCATAAATTTAGGATTTGTGCGTAAAACCACTTTATGTTTGTGTATTTGTATTAAGGGTTCCTGTATGGTAAAAGCTTGTATTTCACTTACTCTTCTGAGAGATGTGATAGCTATTAGGAAGGCTACTTTCCAAGTTAAGTATTGTATTTCACACAAGTGCATGGGTTCGAATGGTGGACCCATGAGTCGTGTTAATACAATATTGAGGTTCCACGAAGAACTGGTGGTGTTCTTGGTGGAATGATCCTTTTTAGACCCTCCATAAATGCTTTTATGACTGGGATTCTAAATAGTGAAGTTGAATGTGTAATTTGCAGATAGGCAGAAATTGCTGTGAGATGTATTTTAATGGATGAAAAAGTGAACTTAGACTTTTGTAAGTGTAGTAAGTAGCTTACAATGTTTTTCACGGACGCGTGTAATGGTTGAATTTGATTATTATGACAGTAATAAACAAATTGTTTCCATTTATTTGCGTAGCAATGTCTTGTAGTAGGTTTTCTAGCTTGTTTGATGACCTCCATACATTCTTGTGTAAGGTCTAGATGTCCGAATTCTAAGACTTCAGGAGCCAGATTGCTAGATTGAGCAATGCTGGATTAGGGTGTCTGATCTGTTGTTTGTGTTGAGTTAACAGATCTGGTTTGTTTGGTAGTTTGATATGAGGCTCTACTGACAGGTCTAGTAGTGTTGTGTACAAAGATTGTCGTGCCCAAGTTGGTGCTATTAGTATTAGTTTGAGTTTGTTTTGACTCAATTTGTTTACTAGATACGGAAGGAGTGGGAGAGGGGGAAAGCGTAAGCAAATAGCCCTGACCAACTCATCCATAACGCATTGCCCTTGGAGTGAGGCTGTGGGTACTTGGATGCGAAGTTTTGGCATTTTGTGTTTTCTTTTGTTGCGAATAGGTCTATTTGCGGTGTTCCCCATTTTTGGAAGTAGGTCTGTAGTATCTGGGGTTTCATTTCCCATTCGTGGATTTGTTGGTGATCTCGACTGAGATTGTCTGCCAACCGCTTTTGAATTCCTGGGATGTATTGTGCTATTAGGCGAATGTGATTGTGAATCGCCCAATGCCAAATCTTCTGTGCTAAGAGACACAGTTGTGATGCGTGTGTCCCTCCGTTTGTTTAAGTAATGCATTGTTGTCATGTTGTCTGTTTTGACAAGAATGTGTTTGTGGGCTATTAGTGGTTGAAATGCTTTCAATGCTAGAAATACTGCTAGTAGTTCTAGTTGATTTATATGAAGTTGTTTCTGCTGAGTGTTCCATTGTCCCTGGATGCTGTGTTGGTTGAGGTGTGTTCCCCACCCTACCATGGAAGCATCTGTTGTCATCATGTATTGAGGCACTGGGTCTTGGAAAGGCTGCCCTTGGTTTAAATTTACAGGATTCCACCACTGAAGCGAGGTGGGTGTTTGGCGGTCTATCAACACTAGATCTTGAAGTTGACCCTGTGCTTCTGTCCATTGTGTTGCTAGGCACTGTTGTAAGGGCCGCATGTGTAATCTTGCGTTTGGGACAATGGCTATGCATGAGGACATCATGCCTAATAGTTTCATCACTAATTTTACCTGATACTTTTGGTTTGGGTGCATGCTTTATATTACGTTTTGGAATGCTTGGGTGGCAATCCCTTTTTTTGTGTTGATTGTTGCTCCTAAGTATTGTTAAATTTGACACAGCTGTAAGTGTGATTTTTGGTAGTTTAGTGAGAACCCTAGTTTGTGTAGGGTTTCTATGACGTATTGTGTGTGTAGAAGACACTGTTGTTGAATGCTGGTTTTTATTAACCAATCGTCTAGATACGGGAATACGTGTATGTGCTGTCTTCTGATATGTGCAGCTACTACTGCGAGGCATTTTGTAAATACCCTTGGGGCTGTTGTTATCCCGAATGGTAACACTTTGAATTGGTAATGTACTCCTTGGATTACAAACCTTAAGTATTTCCTGTGGGAATGATGTATAGGTATATGGAAGTAAGCATCCTTGAGATCTAATGTTGACAAGTAGTCTTGTTTTCTGAGCAAGGCAATCACGTCTTAAAGTGTTACCATGTGAAAGTGATCTGATTTGATGTAAAGATTCAGTGTTCTGAGGTCTAATATGAGTCTCAGTGTTTTGTCTTTTTTTGGAATTAGGAAATGCAGGGAGTAGACGCCTGTTCCTTTTTGATGATTGGGTACTAGTTCTATTGCTTGTTTTTGTAACAGTGCTTGGACTTCTAGTTGTAACAGGTCTAAGTGTTGTTTGGACATATTGTGTGCTTTTGGAGGCACACCTGGTGGCAATTGTAGGAATTCTATGCAATAACCATGTTGGATAATGGCTAGGACCCATGCGTCCGTAGTTATGTTTTCCCAGTTGTGGTAATATGCGGTGAGTCTCCCCCCACTGGTGTTGAGTGGTGGGGGTCTGTGACACTGAAGTCACTGTTTGGTTTGCGGGGTTTTTGGGATCTGGAATTTCCCTCGTCTTTGGGAATTGTCCACTGTAGGAAGTTGGCTCTGTATGCACTATTTCAAAGTAAGAAATAGCATGTACAGAGTCCAAGGGTTCCCCTTAGAGGTAAGATAGTGGCAAAAAGAGATAATTCTAATGCTCTATTTTGTCGTAGTGTGGTCGAGCAGTAGGCTTATCAGAGGGTAGTGTTAAGCATTTGTTGTACACACACAGGCAATAAATGAGGAACACACTCAATGACAATTCCAGGCCAATAGGTTTTTATATAGAAAAATATATTTTCTTAGTTTATTTTAAGAACCACAGGTTCAAGATTTACAAACAATACTTTAAATGAAAGGTATTTCACTTAGGAACTTTAGGAACTTTGAATGAGCAAAATAGCATATACAGTTTTCACACAAATGGCATATAGCTATTTTAAAACTAGACAGTGCAATTTTCAACAGTTCCTGAGGGAGGTACGTGTTTGTTAGATTTGTAGGTAAGTAAACCACCTACAGGGTTCAAAGTTGGGTCCAAGGTAGCCCACCATTGGTGGTTCAGGGCAACCCCAAAGTTACCACACCAGCAGGCAGGAACAGTCCACAGCATGTGAATCTGCAGCTACACATGCCATCGAACATATATATATAATAATGTCACTTACCCAGTGTACATCTGTTCGTGGCATGAGACGCTGCAGATTCACATACTGTGCATATCCCGCCATCTAGTGTTGGGCTCGGAGTGTTACAAGTGGTTTTTCTTCAAAGAAGTCTTTTCGAGTCACAAGATCGAGGGATTCCTCCCATTTCGGCTCCATTGCGCATGGGCGTCGACTCCATCTTAGATTGTTTTCCCCGCAGAGGGTGAGGTAGGAGTTGCGTATTATAGTAACAGTGCCCATGCAATGGAGTGAGTACGTATGTACATAATGTAGTTTAAAGTAATATATTTACAAATTTACAAATGTTCAAGATCAACTTCTAAACGGCTACAGACTCCCGGGGAGGCGAAGGGGCGCATGTGAATCTGCAGCGACTAATGCCACGAACAGATGTACACTGGGTAAGTGACATTTTCCGTTCGATGGCATGTGTAGCTGCAGATACGCATGCTGTGCATAGACTAGTAAGCAGTTATCTCCCCAAAAGTGGTGGTTCAGCCTGTAGGAGTTGAAGTTGTTTGAAACAATGTTCGTAGTACTGCTCGACCTACTGTGGCTTGTTGTGCCGTTAACACATCCACACAGTAGTGTTTGGTAAATGTATGAGGCATAGACCATGTAGCTGCCTTACATATTTCGGTCATTGGAATATTTCCTAGAAAGGCCATTGTAGCACCTTTCTTTCTCGTCGAGTGTGCCTTTGGTGTAATAGGCAGTTCTCTTTTTGCTTTGAGATAACAAGTTTGAATGCACTTAACTATCCATCTAGCAATGCCTTGTTTAGAAATTGGATTTCCTGTATGAGGTTTTTGGAAAGCAATAAATAATTGTTTTGTTTTCCGAATTAGTTTTGTTCTGTCAATGTAGTACATTAACGCTCTTTTGATGTCTAATGTATGTAGTGCTCTTTCAGCTACAGAATCTGGCTGTGGAAAGAACACTGGTAGTTCTACAGTTTGGTTCAAGTGGAACGGTGATATGACTTTTGGTAAGAATTTAGGATTTGTTCGTAAGACTACTTTATGCTTGTGTATCTGAATAAATGGCTCTTGTATGGTAAATGCTTGCATCTCACTTACTCTTCTTAGAGATGTGATAGAAAATAGAAATGCAACTTTCCATGTTAAGTATTGCATTTCACATGAGTGCATAGGTTCGAAGGGTGGACCCATGAGGCGAGTTAAGACAATGTTGAGGTTCCACGAAGGAACTGGTGGTGTTCTTGGTGGTATAATTCTCTTTAGGCCTTCCATAAATGCTTTAATGACTGGTATCCTAAATAATGAAGTTGAGTGTGTAATTTGCAGATAAGCTGAAATTGCGGTAAGATGTATTTTAATGGATGAAAAAGCTAGCTTTGACTTTTGCAAATGTAGTAAGTAGCTTACAATGTCTTTAGCAGATGCGTGTAATGGCTGGATTTGATTATTGTGGCAATAATAAACTAATCTTTTCCACTTATTTGCATAGCAATGTCGACTGGTTGGTTTCCTAGCTTGTTTTATGACCTCCATACATTCCTGTGTAAGGTCTAAGTGTCCGAATTCTAAGATTTCAGGAGCCAAATGGCTAGATTCAGCGATGCTGGATTTGGGTGTCTGATCTTTTGTTTGTGTTGAGTTAACAGATCTGGTTTGTTTGGTAGTTTGACATGAGGCACTACTGAGAGGTCTAGTAGTGTTGTGTACCAAGGTTGTCTTGCCCAAGTTGGTGCTATTAGTATGAGTTTGAGTTTGTTTTGACTCAATTTGTTTACTAGATATGGAAGGAGTGGGAGAGGGGGAAAAGCGTATGCAAATATCCCTGACCAGCTCATCCATAATGCATTGCCCTGAGACTGATCTTGTGGGTATCTGGATGCAAAGTTTTGGCATTTTGCGTTTTCTTTTGTTGCAAATAGGTCTATTTGTGGTGTTCCCCATCTTTGGAAGTAAGTGTTTAGTATTTCGGGGTGAATCTCCCATTCGTGGATCTGTTGATGATCCCGAGAAAGATTGTCTGCTAACTGATTCTGAATCCCTGGAATAAATTGTGCTATTAGGCGAATGTGGTTGTTAATCGCCCAATACCATATTTTTTGTGCTAGGAGACACAACTGAGTTGAGTGTGTTCCTCCCTGTTTGTTCAGATAATACATTGTTGTCATGTTGTCTGTTTTGACAAGGATGTGTTTTTTGCTTATTATTGGTTGAAATGCTTTTAGCGCTAGAAATACTGCCAGTAGTTCTAGATTTATGTGAAATTGTCTTTGCTGAGTGTCCCATTGTCCTTGGATGCTGCATTGATTGAGATGAGCTCCCCATCCTATCATGGAGGCATCCGTAGTTATAAAGTATTGTGGCACTGGGTCTTGGAAAGGCCGCCCTTGGTTTAAGTTTATGTTGTTCCACCATAGAAGCGAGGTGTATGTTTGGCGGTCTATCAACACTAGATCTAGCAGTTGACCCTGTGCCTATGACCATTGTGATGCTAGGCACTGTTGTAAGGGCCGCATGTAAAACCTGGCGTTTGGGACAATGGCCATGCATGAGGACATCATGCCTAGTAGTTTCATTACCATCTTGACTTGTATTCTTTGCTCTGGATACATGACCTGTATTACCTTGTGAAAAGCTTGTACCCTTTGTGGACTTGGAGTGGCAACCCCTTTTGTTGTGTCGATTGTCGCCCCTAAGTATTGCTGTGTTTGGCACGGCTGAATGTGCGACTGTGTGTAGTTGATTGAGAAACCTACTTTGTGGAGTGTCTCGATAACATACTTTGTGTGTTGTGAACACCGTTTTTGCGTGTTGGTTTTGATTAGCCAATCGTCTAGGTATGGGAGAATGTGTATTTGCTGTCTTCTGATATGCGCAGCTACCACTGCCAGGCATTTTGTAAAAACTCTTGGCGCAGTTGTTATCCCAAATGGCAACACCTTGAATTGGTAATGTACCCCTTGGAATACAAACCTTAGGTACTTTCTGTGTGAAGGATGTATCGGTATATGGAAGTATGCATCCTTTAGGTCTAGTGTTGTCATGTAGTCTTGCTGTTTGAGCAATGGGATTACGTCCTGTAATGTCACCATGTGAAAGTGATCTGATTTGATGTAGGTATTGAAAGTTCTGAGATCTAATATAGGTCTTAGAGTTTTGTCTTTTTTGGGTATGAGAAAGTACAGAGAGTAAACTCCTGTTCCTTTCTGATGAATCGGTACTAATTCTATTGCTTGTTTTTGTAACAACGCTTGGACCTCTAGTTGTAGAAGATCTATGTGTTGTTTTGACATATTGTGTGTTTTCGGTGGGACATTTGGAGGGAAATTGAGAAATTCTATGCAATAACCATGTTGGATAATTGCTAAGACCCAAGTATCTGTTGTTATCTCTTCCCATTGTTTGTAGAACTTGGTTAGTCTCCCCCCACAGGTGTTGTGTTGGGGATTTTTGACGTGTAAGTCACTGCTTGCTCTGTGGAGTTTTGGGACTTTGGAACTGTCCCCCTCTATATTGTCCCCGAAAACGTTCCCGCTGATATTGGCTCTGATAAGTGGGTCTTGTTTGTGAGGTTGTGGGTTCTGTACTTTGTCCTCGAATCCCCCCTCGAAACTGTGTCTTTCGAAATGTGCCTCTGCTCTGTGGGGAGTAGAGTGCGCCCATGGCTTTGGCCGTATCTGTCTTTTTTTTAGTTTTTCGATGGCAGTGTCCACCTCCGGCCCAAACAACTGTTGTCCGTTGAATGGCATATTCAGCACGGCTTGTTGTATTTCCGGCTTGAATCCTGATGTACGCAGCCATGCATGTCTCCTTATTGTCACTGCTGTGTTTACAGTTCTAGCAGCTGTGTCTGCTGCGTCTATTGCTGACCGTATCTGATTGTTTGAGATACTCTGTCCCTCTTCCACTACTTGCTGTGCTCTCTTTTGGTACTCCTTGGGCAAATGTTCTATAAAGTGTTGCATTTCGTCCCAATGAGCCCTATCGTATCTGGCCAACAAAGCCTGTGAGTTTGCAATACGCCACTGGTTTGCTGCCTGTGCCGCCACTCTTTTTCCTGCCGCGTCAAATTTACGACTCTCTTTATCTGGAGGTGGTGCATCCCCTGAAGTGTGTGAGTTCGCCCTCTTGCGGCCTGCCCCTACTACCACTGAGTCCGGTGCTAGCTGTTGTGTAATGTACACAGAGTCTGTTGGTGGCGGTTTATATTTTTTCTCCACTCTTGGAGTAATGGCCCTTCCTTTTACAGGCTCTTCAAACACTTGTTTGGAGTGCTTTAGCATTCCAGGTAGCATGGGGAGACTCTGGTACTGGCTGTGTGTGGACGACAGTTTATTAAATAGAAAGTCGTCTTCAATTGGCTCTGAATGCAGGTTGACATTATGAAAAGCAGCTGCCCTTGCCACCACCTGTGCGTAGGCTGTACTATCATCTGGTGGTGACGGTCTAGCTGGATAACAGTCAGTACTATTATCTGACACTGGCGCATCATAAAGATCCCACGCGTCTGGATCGTCTTGACTTAACACTGTATGAGTCGGGGATTGCATCATTGGTGGTGTGGCTACCGGTGATGGTTGCGGAGAGCGTTGAGGAGACGGTGGCGGGCTTACTTGTTTAGTCACCTTAGCCTGTGGCTGCCTGTCCTTCTCCTGGAAGGCAAGTTTGCGTTTCATTCTAATAGGAGGGAGAGTGCTGATCTTCCCCGTTTCTTTTTGGATGTGGAGCCTTCTTTGGGTGTAGTCTGGCTCCATTGTCTCCAGTTCCTGTCCAAATCTATGTGTTTTCATTTGTGAGGACAGTCCTTGTTCCTCTGTGTAGGAACGTGATTTCGGTTCCGAGGCCGGATGTTTCGGTATCGAAACCTTTTCGGCTACTTTTTTCGGTTCCAACGAACCTTCTTTATTTTCGGCGTTGTGGTCTCTCGGTGCCGACCCATTTCGGTGCCGCTGTCTCGGTGCCGAACTTGCTCGGATCCGCTGTCTCGGGCCCGAGATTGCTGTGTGGCGGTATCTCGACGGGAGTCGGATGACTTCGACACCAGCGTGGCCTTTTTCGGTGCCGATGATCGGTCACCTATTTTTCGGGTTAAGCCATGGCCTGTTGGCGGTGGCGTCCCCTGGGCTTTTGTGATCTTCTCGTGAGTTTTATGTTTCGACGTCTTACTCACGGTGTTCGGCGTTTCTTCTGGATCGAGCTCATCCGAGTCCGACTCCTTGATGGAGAAGGTTTCTTCTTCCTCCTCGAAACGCCCTTGTTCTGTCGGCGCCGACGCCATCTGCAGTCTTCTAGCTCTTCGGTCTCTTAATGTCTTTCTGGACCGAAACACTCGACAGGCTTCACAAGTATCTTCCTTGTGCTCTGGAGACAAAACACAAGTTACAGACCAGATGCTGATCTGTATACGGATACTTGTTGTGACATTTTGGGCAGAAGCGGAATGGGGTCCGTTCCATCAGCCTTGAAGAGACACGTGGCCGGGCCGACCAGGCCCCGATGGGAGATAGAAAAAACCCCGAAGGGCCACCGGAGCTCTTCAAAAGTCGGTGTCGATCTGTTATAACTAACCCGATACCGAACGCAAACAATACCAACGATTTTTCTGAGATTCTAAGTAACTTTCCGACCCGAAACCCGGAGCGAAAAGGAACACGTCCGAACTCGATGGCGGAAAAAAAAACAATCTAAGAATGAGTCGACGCCCATGCGCAATGGAGCCGAAATGGGAGGAGTCCCTTGATCTCGTGACTCGAAAAGACTTCTTCGAAGAAAAACAACTTGTAACACTCCGAGCCCAACACTAGATGGCGGGATGTGCACAGCATGTGTATCTGCAGCTACACATGCCATTGAACATATATATATATATATATATATAAAATATCTTAAAAATGGCAAAAAGCTATTTTAAAAGTGGACAGTGCAATTTTCAACAGATTCTGGGGGAGGTAAGAAAAGTATAGTTTTTGAGGAAAGTAACAAATTTGCGGGTTCAGTCTATGGGCATATGTAGCCCACTGTTGGGGGTTCAAGATAACCCCAAACACTCAGCGCCAGCAACACAGGGCCTGTTAAGTGCAGAGGTCAAACAGTAGCCAAAATAACGTGGGTGCCTATGGAGACAGGGGGTAGTGCGGTCTGCTTGCAGGTAAGTACTTGTGTTGTCGGAGGGCAGACCAGGGGTGTTTAGAGGAGCATGGGGGGGAGGGGTGCCCAAGTAGGCACCAAACATGCATCCCCAGCGGCATGGGGACAACCGCGTGCAAACAGGGTGTCTGGTTCCCAATGGAACTCAATGGGCGGACCTGGGGGTCACTTAGGCGCTGCAGGCAAGGCACAGGGAGGCTTCTCGGGCAAGCCACCTACTGGACAGGGAGAAGCTACACCGGTATTCGCTTTCTCTCGAGCCTGGGAGCTGCGGTTGCAGTGCTTCTCCAGGCATCGGATAGCTTAGTGCTGGGCAGTCTAGGTCAGGTGGGTCCTTGGGATTCCCTCTGCAGGAGTCGTCATGGAGAGGTCAGCCCAGGGTGGACACTTGGTCGGAATCGTCTGGGGGTCCTCTCTGGCGGGTTGGTTCCACTGGACACGGGCCAGGGGCGCTGGGTGCAGAATAGTTTGGACTCACGCTTCTGGAGTGAGGTGGGAGTCCCTTTAAAGATGGTTTCTTTGTCTTCTTGTTGGACTGGTCAAACATGCCCAGATTCGAGCTACCATTATGTAGCTGGACATAGGTAGTGACCTATTTCCTGTAAATGGCGTCCCTGCACTCACGAAGTCCATGAGTTTTTCTTGGTCCTCAGTGAGGCAGACAGTCCTCTCGAGGCTTTTCAGGGGTCGCTGGTCCTGCAGAATGCGTTGCTTCTTCTTTTGCATCTTTTTGAAGCAGGAGACGGGCTGGTAGGGCTGGGGAAGTCAGTCGTTGTCTCCTCTTCTCTGGGGGTTTTCAGCGAAGCAGTCGTTCTTCTTTCTTGAGGATGTCACGAATCTGACTAGCTTGGTTCAGGGAGCCCTTAAATATAAGATTTAGGGGCATTTTAGGAGTGATAGGGCAGTAGCCAATGGCTACTCTCCATGAGGGTGGCTACACCCTCCTTGTGTCCAATCTCTTTGAGGAGGGGGCCACATTCCTATCCCTATTGGTCCCAGTACTTCAAACCAAGATGGAGCATTCTGCAAGGAGGGGGTCACTTCAGCTCTGGACACCTTAGGGGTGGTCCTGACAGAGGTGGTGACTCCTTGTTTTTCCTAATTATCCCTCTCGACTTGCTGCCAAAAGTGGGGCTTTGTCCGGGGGCTGGGCATCTCCACTAGCTTGAGTGTCCTGGAGCACAGTAACACGAAGCCTGTGCCTTTGGGGCTAACCGCTAGGTGTTACAGTTGCTGCAGGGAGGAGGTGTGAAGCACCTCCACCCAATCCAGGCTTTGTTTCTGGTCCCAGAGAGCACAAAGGCTCTCACCCCAGGGGGTCAGAAACTCGTCTCTCAGTGGCAGGCTGGCACAGACCAGTCAGCATTGAAGGATTGGGTAAAATACAGGGGGCATCTCTAAGATGCCCTCTGTGTGCATTTTTAAATAAATCCAACACTGGCATCAGTGTGGGTTTATTATTCTGAGATGTTTGGTACCAATCTTTCCGGTATGTAGAGTAACCATTATGGAACTGTGGAATTCGTTTGACAAACTCCCAGACCATATACTTAATATGGCCACACTGTACATACACTGTCTAAGAATGGACTTAGACACTGTAGGGGCATATTGCTCATGCAGCTATGCCCTCACCTGTGGTATAGTGCACCCAGCACTAGGGCTGTAAGGCCTGCTAGAGGGGAGACTTACCTATCCCACAGGCAGTGTTTTTTGTGCCTGCACCCTGAGGGGGATGCCATGACAACTTTGCCTTTTTCTCCCCACCAATACACACACAATCTGAAATGACAGTGTGCATGTGTTAGGTGAGGGGTCCCTTAAGGTGGCCCAACACATGCTGCAGCCCTCAGGGACCTTCTCTGGTCACAGGGCCTTGGGTAACACTGGTACCTTTTACAAGGGACTTATCTGTGTGTCAGGGGTGTGCCAACTGTTGAAACAATGGTAATTTTTTTTAGTGGAAGAACACTGGTGCTGGGGCCTGGTTACCAGGGTCCAGGCACACTCTCAGTCAAGTAAGCATCAATATCAGGCAAAAAGTGGAGGGGGTAACTGCAGTAAGGGCCTTTTTCCTACAGGTATGATTCCAACATGTTTGATACCAAACATGCCCAGATTCGAGCTACCATTATGTAGCTGGGCATAGGTAGTGACCTATTTCCTGTAAATGGCGTCCCTGCACTTACGAAGTCCAGAAAAATTGAGCTGAAGTTCATGGGGGCACCTCTGCTAGTGCAGGGGTGCCCTCACACACAGGTACCTGCACCCTGCCCTCTGGGCTGAGAGGGACTACCACAAGGGGGACTTAGTGACCTGGTGTAGTGACCTGTAGTGAAACTGGGTGCGTGCACCCGGTTCACGCAGACCGCAATGGCAGACTTGCAGAAACCTCTGCATATGCTCCCTATGGGTGGCAGAATAACTGCTGCAGGGACTTACATGGGTGCACCAGAATGCCAATTGCGCGAAGAAAAGGTTAGTAGCAACCAAATTATAGGAGATGGCATTATCATTGGGGTCCTGGTTAGAAGGATCCCAGTGAACAGTCAAACACACTGACCGCAGGCAGAAAATGGGGGTAACCATGCCAAGAAAGAGGGCATTTTCCTACAGTCAGTCAGAAACCCAAGCAAATGTTCAAGCATAGACTATATTGAGTCCCCAATATGTAAAAATATTTAGCTGGGACATCCAGCTGCTTGTCTTTAATTGGTCTAGTGTCATGAAATCATTCCCTGAAGTGTCCCATCTCCACCATGCCAGCTTTAATGAGGGTTCCTATAAGTTTATCTTTGTTGGTGAAAAGCAATGAAGGAATGTTTTTACCAGTAATAGTGTGGGTGAATACAAAACCAGGACCCCCATCTTACTTCCCAATGCACCTCCAAGTCCAGCAGGTTGTTTCCACTGTGAGAATCAATCTTCTGGCCCTGGTAAGCTGGAAGGAATCAACGCAGCTATGGGTGTGGCGTGTGTCTATTCTTTCTCCGGTATGAAATAGGGACTTCTTTGCTCAGGGTGGTACCAGTAGCGATGTAATTACCCTGTGCTGCCATATAGTACGATTCTAAATCTCAAACTTTAAATTCTCGTCCACTTATATGACAGGGTTTCACAGTTAATCATAAGTTCTTCTCCCATCCAGACCAACTTAATGAGTTGTGTCCTTAGGGTGTGACAAATGATTTGTATAAGGGGAAAGGAATGTGTTTAAAAAAGAAGTCTGGGAAGTTTAATTATTTTTATGAGTGGTTTTTGACCCACTATACATAGAGTGAGCTTATTCCAGCAGTCAACCTGCTGTGCAAGTAGGTCAATGCTGGACCAAAGTTCAACCTAAGCATCTCCTCAGAATCTCTGTGGAAAATTATACCCAAATATCCAACTGACTCTTCAACTCAATCGATTGGAATATCCATCTCTGGCTTTGGGGTGTTTTGGGAAAGTGGGAACAGCTCTAATATATCCCAGGTGATATTTAATTCTCTGAATCTTCCAAATCTAATCACCTCTCTGGATCAATGGTGGTAGATTCCTACCAGTATTTCTGACAAACAGGAAAACGTCATCAGTATACATGGTGAGGAGAACCTGATCAGCGCAGAACTGTACGCCCCTATGCATAAAATGTTCCTGCATATGTCAGGCTAGTGGGTCCATTGCCAATATAAACAAGAGTGCCAAGAATGAGAATCCCTGCCTCGAGCTCCTCTTAAAGATGTCTCAAACTCTGGCTATAGATCGCGTATATAGCAGCATCAGTGAGTAAAGTACCCTGGTATAACAAATCTCACCAATGTGGTCCTTAGAAAAGGCCATTTCAAAGAGTCAGATGCCTTTATTGCATCCAATAAGGTTACTACAGTCTTCACGTCAGAATTTACTTATGTATGATAGAGACGATGGTGCACGTGCAGACCTATGCAGTATAAAGCCAGTTTGTGTTTGTAATGGAAAATATTACTAACCCAGTAAGCACCCGTTTGTGGCATATAGTGCTACAGATTCATATGCCCTGCGTACTTCTGCATTCTAGTGTTAGGCCCAAAAGTTTTCAAGTTATTTTTCTTCGAAAAGTCTTTCAAGTCACAAGGTGTAGTGACGACTCCTCTTGCTGGTAAGGCAAATTGTCATCAATCCCGTTGTTGCTTGTTTTTCCACAGTCAGGTGTGAATGAAGTGTAGTGTAAGAGTAAATGAAGAGGTGTCCATGCAAATACAAAAGTACCTTTAAGGGAAATAAACTGCAACAGCCATCATGTAGTTGGGGAACTCGTATTGACCAGTGTCCAGCAAATAAACTTCAAATAGCTTCTTCCCTGTACACTCACTATGTCTGAGAATTGACAGACATTGCAGGGGGCATATCTGCTCTTGCAGATAGGTCTTCACACGCAATATAATGCACCTTGCCTTAGCGCTGCAAGGCCTGCTGTAGGGGTGACTTACATATATTGCATGCAGTGTTTAGGGGACAGGGCCCACTGGTTGAGTGCCACCAAGACATATGGCCTGAATTGGCAGTCTGCAAGTGCTAGGCGAAGGGTCCCTGAGGGTGGCACAATTAATCAATCAGTCATTTGTAGAGCGCGCTACTCACCCACTAGGGTCTCAAGGTGCTGAGGTGGGGGGGGGGGGGGGGGGGATAAGGTGCTACTGCTCAAACAGCCAGGTCTTGAGGCATTTCCTGAAAGTCAGCAGGTCCTGGGTCTGTCGTAGGTGGGCAGGGAGGGAGTTCCAGGTCTTGGCGGCGAGGTGGGAGAATGATCTGCCACCGGCTGTAGTTCGATGGATGCGAGGAACAGTGGCGAGGTTGGTGGAGCAGAGTTGACAGTTGGGAGTGTAGAAGGTGACTCGCTCATTGAGCTAGGCAGGGCCAGCATTGTGGAGTGCTTTGTAATCATGGATGAGGAGTTTAAAGGTGATCCTCTAGTTGACTGGGAGCCAGTGTAGATCTCTCAGGTGGGCTGAGATGTGGTTGCGGCGTGGGATGTCGAGGATGAGGCGTGCGGAGGTGTTCTGTATACTTTGCAGTTTTTTCTTGAGCTTGGCCGTAGTTCCCGCGTAGAGAGCATTGCCGTAGTCCAGTCTGCTGCTGACGAGGGCCTGGGTGACCGTCCTGGTTTCGGTGGAGTTCCACCTGAAGATCTTGCGGAGCATGCAGAGGGTGTTGAAGCAGGAAGATGAGGCAGCGTTGACTTCCTGGGTCATGGTGAGGGATGAGTCTAGGATGACCCCTAAGTTGCATGTGTGGTTGGTGGGCATTGGTGCGGTTCCTAGGGTGGCCGGCCACCAGGAGTCATCCCATGCACAAAACATGCTGCAGCTTTTGGGTTCCTCTTTGGTACCCATGCCCTAGGTACCAGGGGTACCTTTTACTAGGGACTTATAGGGATTCCAAAGGTATTGCCAATTGGGAAACAATTTCATAGTTTTAGGGGAAAAGGATCTGGCACTGGGGACCTAGTTAGCAGGAACCCAGTGCACTTTTAGTTTAAATTGCATCCAATACCAAGCAAAATGTGGGGGTGACAATTCAAAAAAGGGCACTCTCCTACAGCCGGGATTAATCCCAGGTTTTCTGGCTTCAATTTGCACAAATCAGCCATAAAATGGGTATCTATTTGTCTCTCCTTTTTTATCTAAAATGTTAATGCTTTGTTTTGAACTCTTTTTGGATAATTTGCACACTGCTTACCAAGCACTAAAGAGACTGACGTAATGCCTCCTACCCTCATGCCAACTGATTTGTCCTAGTTTGAACAGGTAACAATTAAATACCTCAATGTGTTAGCATTATTCTTCATTGTGTCACCACCACTATTTTAGAAAGCCTGCGGAATTTACTGTGATACCCAGCACCAGTGGTGGTGTAGCCAGTGTAGAATAGGCCCCAGAGCAAACAAGAAAATGGGCCCTTTGGCCACTGTTTAAACTGTGAAATACAGCAATATTCAACTTTCAGTTGGCCCCTAGGCACCCGGACCCTGGTATCAGTGGTCGTGCTGTAATGGTGCCAGGTCATTGTTTTCTTGTACTGTGCATAAGCTGATGCTATTACCAGGGGCGTAGATACCATTGGTGCAGTAGATTCAGTGGCACACGGGCCTACAGAACCATGTAAGTGACTGTATTTTACTATCCTAGCAGCAGTGAAAGGGAGCATTTTCCTTGCTTGCATCAGCACCCATGGCATCCCTGTTACGCTACTGGCTATTACCACTCTGCATCCTGGTCTTTCCAAAAATATGCATAAATCCAAGCTACGTGTCACTGGCAGCATTGATGGAGGACTGTATTTTTTTGGAAGGAAATTGGATTTGCTCAGAACCTCACACAGAACAATATCATTACAGGTCACTGCAGCGCCACTGAGAAGGAGTGAATCACTTGCCTAACTCTTCTTTGTTCATAGAGACTTCCCGTCCTATATAAAATAAGGTTTTCTATTTGAATAATTTACAAACACCTTTTGCTTTTATAAGTGTAGCAGTAATATTCGATTTTAATGTGTATGATTTTAAGATCACTGTACAGTACATAAGATTACAAATGCATATGTTTTGAAAATAGGCTCAACATTCACTCTTACACCAACAGTTTTTAAAATAATCTGGCCCTTTATCAATTTTACTGTAGACCACATCATGTTAAGGATTGTCCGGGATGGGGATAGAACAAGTTTACAAAAAACAAAAGGGTCCAAGCTGGGTCGCACTATAAACAATCATAATAATATGTTATGTGTATTTGTAAAGCACACTATTAAACGCGAGGGTATCCTAGCACAGAGCAGGTGTGCACTCCTAGCTTATGGTAGGTTGGCTAATTGAAAAGCCAAGTCTTCAGTTTCTTGCAGAATCCCAAAAAATAAGAGGAGGCGATTGGGATGTAGAGTATGAGACCGTTCTGCAGCTTAAGAGCAATGTAGGAGAACGCTTATCCTCTTGATCTGGGATGTGTGCAAGTAGGAGTCCTACAGAGTGGAGATGCCTAGGTGGTTGGTGGAAGGAGATGAGGCTGCTCAAGCAGGTGTGACCTAAGTTGTGTATAGTGCCTTTAATGTGTGTGTGAGGAGTTTGTAATGAGCTTGTTTGTGTATTGGAAGCCAACTGTGCTCCTTGAAGTGTGGTGTAATGTCAGTTCTGTGCGAGAGGTTGAGGATAAGTCTGGGTGTAGTATTCTGGATGGCTTGCAGTCTTGTAGTGAGTTGCTTGGTGATCCGGGAGTGGAGACTGTTACCATAACCGAGCTTGCTGGTGACTAGGGAGTCAGTTACAATTTTTCTAGTGTTGAATGTATGGAAGCTTTTAACAACTTTCAAAATACATTGTCAAAGGGAAACAAAATGCAGTGCTTGCAGCAGATGAGTGGGTGGATTCCGAAGTAGAGGATTTGAAATAAGAAAATTAGTTACTTACCTGTAACTGCAGTTCTCCAGTATTGGTATCTTTCATAGATTCACATGCTTGAGTCATCCCCGTCGTCGAGGTGGGAGCCTCACGGTAAGTTTAAATACATAAAGCAGTAAGTCAGTAAATGTAAAACCAGTAGGCCCTGGTAGGCCTCATAGGGTATTTTACAGTCTATCCACTTTGTTTTGTGAAAAGACCCAAACTTCAGTGTCAACCAATCAGGACTCAGCCCCTCCCAAACACTCCCAACAGCGGCTGAATTCCCTCAGATTTTCTAGTAGAAGTGTGAAGTTTAATATCTGTATAATAGGGGAGCCTCTGAGGGGAGGAGGGTGGGTCGCATGTGAATCCATGAAAGATACCAATACTGGAGAACTGCAGTTACAGGTAAGTAACTCATTTCCTTCTCCAGCATTGGATCTTTTACAGATTCACATGCTTGAATCAGAATAACGAGCAGTAATATTTTATTTAATTAGTGAATTAATTTGACTGTAATTGTATCGTAATTCTTTAATTGATGTCACTCACATTAGTATACATTTATACATCTATATCTATATCTATGGAAAATGTCACTTACCCAGTGTACATCTGTTCGTGGCATTAGTCGCTGCAGATTCACATGCTGTGCACATCCCGCCATGTGGTGTTGGGCTCGGAGTGTTACAAGTTGTTTTTCTTCGAAGAAGTCTTTTTGAGTCACGAGACCGAGGGACTCCTCCCATTTCGACTCCATTGCGCATGCGCGTCGACTCCATCTTAGATTGTTTTCCCCGCAGAGGGTGAGGTAGGAGTTGTGTATGCTAGTAACAGTGCCCATGCAATGGAGTGAGTACGTATGTACGTAATGTAGTTTAAAGTAATATATTTACAAATTTACAAATGTTCAAGATCAACTTCTAAACGGCTACAGGCTCCCGGGGAGGCGGGTGGGCGCATGTGAATCTGCAGCGTCTCATGCCACGAACAGATGTACACTGGGTAAGTGACATTTTCCGTTCGATGGCATGTGTAGCTGCAGATACACATGCTGTGCATAGACTAGTAAGCAGTTATCTCCCCAAAAGCGGTGGTTCAGCCTGTAGGAGTTGAAGTTGTTTGAAACAATGTTCGTAGTACTGCTTGACCTACTGTGGCTTGTTGTGCCGTTAACACATCTACACAGTAGTGTTTGGTAAATGTATGAGGCGTAGACCATGTAGCTGCCTTACATATTTCGGTCATTGGAATATTTCCTAGAAAGGCCATGGTAGCACCTTTCTTTCTAGTTGAGTGTGCCCTTGGTGTAATAGGCAGTTCTCTTTTTGCTTTAAGATAACAGGTTTGAATGCATTTAACTATCCATCTAGCAATGCCTTGTTTAGAAATTGGATTTCCTGTATGAGGTTTTTGGAAAGCAATAAATAATTGTTTTGTTTTTCGAATTACTTTTGTTCTGTCAATGTAGTACATTAACTCTCTTTTGATGTCTAATGTATGTAGTGCTCTTTCAGCTACAGAATCTGGCTGTGGGAAGAACACTTGTAATTCTACTGTTTGATTCAAGTAGAACGGTGATATGACTTTTGGTAAAAATTTAGGATTTGTCTGTAGAACTACTTTATGCTTGTGTATTTGAATAAATGGTTCTTGTATGGTAAATGCTTGAATCTTACTTACTCTTCTTAGAGATGTGATGGCAATTAAAAATGCAACTTTCCATGTTAAGTATTGCATTTCACAAGAGTGCATGGGCTCAAAAGGTGGACCCATGAGTCGTGTTAAGACAATGTTGAGGCTCCATGAAGGAACTGGTGGTGTTCTTGGTGGTATAATTCTCTTTAGGCTTTCCATAAACGCTTTTATGACTGGTATCCTAAATAGTGAAGTTGAGTGCGTAATTTGCAGGTAAGCTGAAACTGCGGTAAGATGTATCTTAATGGAAGAAAAAGCTAGCTTTGACTTTTGCAAATGTTGTAAGTATCTTACAATGTCTTTGGCAGATGCGTGTAAGGGTTGAATTTGATTATTATGGCAGTAATAAACAAATCTTTTCCACTTATTTGCATAGCAATATCTAGTGGTAGGTTTCCTAGCTTGTTTTATGACCTCCATACATTCCTGTGTAAGGTCTAAGTGTCCGAACTCTAGGACTTCAGGAGCCAAATTGCTAGATTCAGCGATGCTGGATTTGGATGTCTGATCTGTTGTTTGTGTTGCGTTAACAGATCTGGTCTGTTTGGTAGTTTGACATGAGGCACTACTGAGAGGTCTAGTAGTGTTGTGTACCAAGGTTGTCTTGCCCATGCTGGCGCTATTAGTATGAGTCTGAGTTTGTTTTGACTCAACTTGTTTACCAGATATGGAAGGAGTGGGAGAGGGGGAAAAGCGTAAGCAAATATCCCTGACCAACTCATCCATAACGCATTGCCCCGAGACTGATCTTGTGGGTACCTGGATGCGAAGTTTCGGCATTTTGCGTTTTCCTTTGTTGCAAATAGATCTATTTGTGGTGTTCCCCAATTCTGGAAGTAAGTGTTCAGTATTTGGGGGTGAATCTCCCATTCGTGGATCTGTTGGTGATCCCGAGAGAGATTGTCTGCTAACTGATTCTGAATTCCTGGAATAAATTGTGCTATTAGGCGAATGTGGTTGTGAATCGCCCAATGCCATATTCTCTGTGCCAGGAGACACAACTGTGTTGAGTGTGTCCTTCCCTGTTTGTTTAGGTAATACATCGTTGTCATGTTGTCTGTTTTGACAAGAATGTGTTTGTGACTTATTATGGGTTGAAATGCTTTCAGCGCTAGAAATACTACCAATAGTTCTAAGTGATTTATGTGAAACAGTTTTTGCTGAGTGTCCCATTGTCCTTGGATGCTGTGTTGATTGAGGTGTGCTCCCCACTCCATCATGGAGGCATCTGTCGTTATTACATATTGTGGCACTGGGTCTTGGAAAGGCCGCCCTTGGTTTAAATTTATACTGTTCCACCATTGAAGCGAGGTGTATGTTTGGCGGTCTACCAACACCAGATCTAGAAGTTGACCCTGTGCCTGTGACCATTGTGATGCTACGCACTGTTGTAAGGGCCGCATGTGCAACCTTGCGTTTGGGACAATGGCTATGCATGAGGACATCATGCCTAGGAGTTTCATCACCATTTTGACTTGTATTTTTTGTTTTGGATACATGGCTTGTATTACATTGTGAAATGCCTGAACCCTTTGTGGGCTTGGAGTGGCAATCCCTTTTGCTGTGTTGATTGTCGCCCCTAAGTATTGCTGTGTTTGACACGGCAGAAGGTGTGACTGTGTAGTTGATTGAGAAACCTAGTTTGTGGAGGGTTTCTATGACATACTTTGTGTTGTGAACACCGTTCTAGCGTGTTGGTTTTGATTTACCAATCGTCTAGGTACAGGAACACATGTATTTGCTGCCTTCTGATATGTGCAGCTACGACTGCCAGGCATTTTGTAAAAACTCTTGGCACAGTTGTTATTCCGAATGGCAACACCTTGAATTGGTAAGGTACCCCTTGGAATACAAACCTTAAGTACTTTCTGTGTGAAGGATGTATCGGTATATGGAAATATGCATCCTTTAGGTCTAGTGTTGTCATGTAGTCTTGTTGTTTGAGCAGTGGGATTACGTCCTGTAATGTTACTATGTGAAAGTGATCTGATTTGATGTAGGTATTTAATGTTCTGAGATCTAATATAGGTCTCAGACTCTTGTCTTTTTTGGGTATGAGAAAGTACAGAGAGTAAACTCCTGTTTCTTTCTGTTGGTTTGGTACTAATTCTATTGCTTCTTTCTGTAGCAATGCCTGAACTTCTAGTCCTAGAAGATCTATATGTTGTTTTGACATATTGTGTGTTTTCGGTGGGACGTTTGGAGGGAATTTGAGAAATTCTATGCAATAACCATGCTGGATAATTGCCAGTACCCAAGTGTCTGTTGTTATCTCCTCCCAATGTTTGTAAAATTTGCTTAGTCTCCCCCCCCCACAGGTGTTATGTGTTGGGGATGTGTGACTTGGAAGTCACTTCTTGTTTTGAGGAGTTTTGGGGCTTTGGAACTTTCCTCTATTCTTTTGGAATTGTCCCCCTCTATACTGCCCCCGAAAACTTCCCCGCTGATATTGGCTTTGATAAGTGGGCCTTGCTTGTGAGGTTGTGGCCTCTGTAGGTTGACCTCGAAACCCTCCCCTAAATTGTGTTTTGCGAAATGTGCCTCTGCTCTGTGGGGAGTAGAGTGCGCCCATGGCTTTTGCCGTATCAGTATCTTTTTTGAGTTTCTCAATAGCAGTGTTGACTTCCGGCCCAAACAACTGCTGTTCATTAAAGGGCATATTCAGCACGGCTTGTTGTATTTCCGGCTTGAATCCTGACGTACGCAACCATGCGTGTCTCCTTATCGTTGTCGCAGTATTTACTGTCCTTGCAGCCGTATCTGCTGCATCCATTGCTGACCGTATCTGATTATTAGAGATACTTTGTCCTTCTTCCACCACCTGTTGCAGCATTTCATAGAACACTTACCCAAAGAGTTCCAGAAAACGGCACATTTCGTCCGAATTAGCTCTATCGTATCTTGCCAAAAGTGCTTGTGAGTTGGCAATGCGCCATTGGTTTGCTGCTTGGGCTGCAACCCTTTTACCCGCAGCATCGAATTTGCGACTCTCCTTGTTTGGAGGTGGTGCGTCTCCGAGGTATGAGAGTTTGCTCTCTTGCGAGCTGCCCCGACAACCACAGAGTCTGGTGTTAATTGCTGCGTAATATAAACAGGGTCTGTTGGCGGTGGTTTGTACTTCTTCTCCATCCTTGGAGTTATGGCTCTACCTTTTACAGGATCCTGAAATATTTGTTTTGAATGTTTTAGCATTCCCGGGAGCATAGGTAAGCTTTGGTATTGGCTATGAGTGGAGGATAGTGTATTAAACAAAAAGTCATCCTCAATTGGTTCTGCATGCAAGGTGACGTTATGAAAAACAGCTGCCCTTGAGACCACCTGCGTGTAGGATGTACTGTCTTCAGGTGGTGACGGCCTCGCAGGATAACAGTCTGGGCTGTTATCTGATACAGGAGCATCATAAAGGTCCCATGTGTCAGGATCATCTTGAATCATTGCAGTATGAGTGGGGGATTGCATCAGTGGTGGAGTGGCTACCGGTGATGTGTGCATTGATGGTGGTGGAGATGGTGGAGTTGTTTGTCTTGCCACCTTTGCCTGTGGCTGCTTGTCGTTTTCTTGAAAGGCAAGTCTTCTTTTCATCTTAATTGGGGGAAGAGTGCTTATCTTCCCTGTGTCTTTTTGAATGTGGAGCCTTCTTTGAGTGTAGTCTGGCTCTACTGATTCAAGTTCTTCTCCGAACGTATGTCCTTGCATCTGGAGGACAATCCCTGTTCCTCTGTGTAGGAACTTGTTTTCGGTTCCGAGGCTGGATGTTTTGGAATCGAAACCTTTTCGGTCGCCTTTTTGGGCTCCGAGGAAAACTTTTTTATTTTCGGTGTCGTGGTGTCTCGGTGCCGAATCTGCTTGGAGCCGCTGTATCAGGCCCGAGATTGCTGTGTGGCGGTATCTCGACCGGAGTCGGATGACTTCGCCACAAGCATGCCCTTTTTCGGTGCCGATGATCGGTCACCTATTTTTCGGGATAAGCCATGGCCTGTTGGCGGTGGCGTCCCCTGGGCTTTTGTTGTCTTCTCGTGAGTTTTATGTTTCGACGTCTTACTCACGGTTTTCGGCGTTTCTTCCGGGCCGAGCTCGACCGAGTCAGAATCCTGGATGGAGAAGGATTCTTCTTCCTCCTTGAAACACCCTTGTCCTGTCGGTGCCGACGCCATCTGCAGTCTTCTAGCTCTTCGGTCTCTTAATGTCTTCCTCGACCGAAACGCTCGACAGGCTTCACAGGTATCCTCCTTGTGCTCTGGAGACAGACACAAGTTACAGACCAGATGCTGATCTGTATACGGATACTTGTTATGACATTTTGGGCAGAAGCGGAATGGGGTCCGTTCCATCAGCCTTGAAGAGACACGTGGCCGGGCCGACCAGGCCCCGACGGAGAATCGGAAAAACCCCGAAGGGCCACCGGAGCTCTTCAAAAGTCGGTTTTGATCTGTTATAACTAACCTGATACCGAACGCAAACAATATCGAAATTTTTTCAGAGATTCTAACTAACTTTCCGACCCGAAACACGGAGCGAAAAGGAACACGTCCGAACCCGATGGCGGAAAAAAAACAATCTATGATGGAGTCGACGCCCATGCGCGATGGAGCCAAAATGGGAGGAGTCCCTCGATCTCGTGACTCGAAAAGACTTCTTCGAAGAAAAACAACTTGCAACACTCCGAGCCCAACACCAGATGGCGGGATGTGCACAGCATGTGTATCTACAGCGACACATGCCATCGAATATATATATATATATATATATATATATATATATATATATATATATATATATATATATATGGAAAATGTCACTTACCCAGTGTACATCTGTTCGTGGCATGAGTCGCTGCAGATTCACATGCTTTGCACATCCCGCCATCTAGTGTTGGACTCGGAGTGTTACAAGTTGTTTTTCTTCGAAGAAGTTTTTCGATTCACGAGATTGAGGGACTCCTCCCCTTTCGGCTCCATTGCGCATGGGCGTCGACTCCATCTTAGATTGTTTTCCGCGCAGAGGGAAAGGTGAGAGTTGTGTATTATAGTAATAGTGCCCATGCAATGGAGAAACATGTATGTACATAATGTAGTTTAAAGTGATATATTTACAAATGTTTAAGATCAACTTCGAAACGGCTACAGGCTCCCGGGGAGGCGGGTGGGCGCATGTGAATCTGCAGCGACTCATGCCACAAACAGATGTACACTGGGTAAGTGACATTTTCCGTTCGATGGCATGTGTAGCTGCAGATACACATGCTTTGCATAGACTTGTAAGCAGTTATCTCCCCAAAAGCGGTGGTTCAGCCTGTAGGAGTTGAAGTTGTTTGAAACAAAGTTCGTAGTACTGCTTGTCCTACTGTGGCTTGTTGTGCTGTTAACACATCCATGCAGTAGTGCTTGGTAAACGTATGAGGCGTAGACCATGTGGCTGCCTTACATATTTCAGTCATTGGAATGTTTCCTAGAAAGGCCATGGTAGCACCTTTCTAGTTGAGTGTGCCCTCGGTGTAATAGGCAGTTCTCTTATTGCTTTGAGATTACAGGTGTGAATACATTTAACTATCCATCTAGCAATGCCTTGTTCTGAAAATGGATTACCTGTATGAGGTTTTTGGAAAGCAACAAATAATTGTTTTGTTTTCCGAATTTGTTTTGTTCTGTCAATGTAGTACATTAACGCTCTTTTGATGTCTAATGTATGTAGTGCTCTCTCAGCTACAGAATCTGGCTGTGGGAAGAACACTGGTAGTTCTACTGTTTGATTCAAGTGGAACGGTGATATGAGTTTTGGTAAAAAAATGGGGATTTGTCCGTAGAACTACTTTATGTTTGTGTATTTGAATAAATGGTTATTGAATGGTAAATGCTTGGATTTCACTGACTCTTCTTAAAGATGTGATGGCAATTAGAAATGCAACTTTCCATGTTAAATATTGCATTTCACATGAGTGCATGGGTTCAAATGGTGGCCCCATGAGTCGTGTTAAGACAATGTTGAGGTTCCATGAAGGAACTGGTGGTGTCCTTGGTGGTATAATTCTTTTTAGTCCTTCCATAAAGGCTTTTATGACTGGGATCCTAAACAGTGAAGTTGAGTGGGTAATTTGCAGGTAAGCTGAAACTGCGGTAAGATGTATCTTAATGGATTAAAAAGCTAGTTTTGACTTTTGCAAATGTAGCAAATAGCTTACGATGTCTGTAGCAGATGTGTGTAAGGGTTGAATTTGATTATTATGGCAATAATAAACAAACCTTTTCCACTTATTTGCATAGCAATGTCTAGTGGTTGGTTTTCTAGCTTGTTTTATGACTTCCATACATTCCTGTGTAAGTTTTAAGTGTCCGAACTCTAAGACTTCAGGAGCCAAATTGCTAGATTCAGCGATGCTGGATTGGGGTGTCTGATCTGTTGATTGTGTTGAGTTAACAGATCTGGTCTGTTTGGTAGTTTGATATGAGGCACTACTGAGAGGTCTAGTAGTGTTGTGTACCAAGGTTCTCTTGCCCAAGTTGGTGCTATGAGTATGAGTTTGAGTTTGTTTTGACTCAATTTGTTTACTAGATATGAAAGGAGTGGGAGAGGGGGAAAAGCGTATGCAAATATCCCTGACCAGCTCATCCATAACGCATTGCCCAGAGACTGATGTTTTGGGTACCTGGATGCGAAGTTTTGCCATTTCGCGTTTTCTTTTGTTGCAAACAGGTCTATTTGTGGTGTTCCCCAATTTTGGAAGTAAGTGTGTAGTACTTGGGGGTGAATCTCCCATTCGTGGATCTGTTGGTGATCCCGAGAAAGATTGTCTGCTAATTGATTCTGTATCCCTGGAATGAACTGTGCTATTAGGCGAATCTGGTTGTGTATCGCCCAATGCCATATTTTCTGTGTCAGTAGACACAACTGTGTTGAGTGTGTTCCTCCTTGTTTGTTTAGGTAATACATTGTTGTCATGTTGTCTGTTTTGACAAGAATGTGTTTGTGGCTTATTATTGGTTGAAATGCTTTTAACGCTAGAAATACTGCCAATAGTTCTAAGTGATTTATGCGAAACTGTTTTTGCCGAGAGTCCCATTGTCCCTGAATGCTGTGTTGATTGAGGTGTGCTCCCCACCCTATCATGGAGGCATCTGTAGTTATTACGTATTGAGGCACTGGGTCTTGAAAAGGCCGCCCTTGGTTTAAATTTATATTGTTCCACCATTGAAGCGAGGTGTATGTTTGGCGGTTTATCAACACTAGATCTAGAAGTTGACCCTGTGCTTGTGACCATTGTGACGCTAGGCACTGTTGTAAGGGCCGCATGTGCAATCTTGCGTTTGGGACAATGGCTATGCATGAGGACATCATGCCTAGGAGTTTCATTACTATTTTGACTTGTATTCTTTGGTTTGGATACATGACGTGTATTACATTGTGAAATGCTTTTACTCTTTGTGGACTTGGAGTGGCAATCGCTTTTGCTGTGTCGATTGTTGCCCCTAAGTATTGCTGTGTTTGACACGGCTGAAGGTGTGACTTTGTATAGTTGATTGAGAAACCTAGTTTGTTTAGGGTTTCTATGACGTACTTTGTGTGTTGTAAACACCGTTCTAGTGTGTTAGTTTTGATTAACCAATCGTCTAGGTACGGGAACACATGTATTTGCTGCCTTCTGATATGCGCAGCTACTACTGCCAGGCATTTTGTAAAAACTCTTGGTGCAGTTGTTATTCCGAATGGCAACACCTTGAATTGGTAATGTACCCCTTGGAATACAAATCTTAGGTACTTTCTGTGTGAAGGATGTATTGGTATATGGAAATATGCATCCTTTAGGTCTAGTGTTGTCATGTAGTCTTGTTGTTTGAGCAGTGGTATTACGTCTTGTAATGTCACCATGTGAAAGTGGTCTGATTTGATGTAGGTATTTAATGTTCTGAGATCTAATATAGGTCTCGGTGTTTTGTCCTTTTTGGGTATGAGAAAGTACAGAGAGTAAACTCCTGTTCCTTTCTGTTGTATTGGTACTAATTCTATAGCTCTTTTTTGTAACAATGCCTGGACCTCTAGTCCTAGAAGATCCATGTGTTGTTTTGACATAGTGTGTTTTTGGTGGAACGTTTGGAGGGAATTTGAGAAATTCTATGCAATAACCATGCTGGATAATTGCCAGTACCCAAGTGTCTGTTGTTACCTCCTCCCAATGTTTGTAAAAATTGCTTAGTCTCCCCCCCACAGGTGTTATGTGTTGGGGATTTGTGATTTGGAAGTCACTGCTTGTTTTGAGGAGCTTTGGAACTTCCCTCTATTCTTTTGGAATTGTCCCCCTCTATATTGCCCCCGAAAACTTCCCCGCTGATATTGGCTTTGATAAGTGGGCCTTGCTTGTGAGGTTGAGGGTTCAATAGGTTGACCTCGGTTCCCCCCTCTAAATTGTGTTTTGCGAAATGTGCCTCTGCTCTGTGGCGAGTAGAGTGCGCCCATGGCTTTTGCCGTATCAGTGTCTTTTTTAAGTTTCTCGATAGCAGTGTCCACCTCCGGCCCAAACAACTGCTGTCCATTAAAAGGCATATTCAGCACAGCTTATTGTATTTCCGGCTTGAATCCTGACGTACGCAACTATGCGTGTCTCCTTATTATTACTGCAGTATTTACTGTCCTTGCAGCTGTATCTGCTGCGTCCATTGCTGACTGTATCTGATTATTTGAGATACTTTGTCCTTCCTCCACCACTTGTTGTGCCCTTTTCTGGAACTCTTTGGGTAAGTGTTCTATGAAATGCTGCATTTCGTCCCAATGAGCCTTATCATATCTTGCCAGAAGTGCTCGCGAGTTGGCAATGCGCCATTGGTTTGCTGCTTGTGCTGCAAGCCTTTTCCCTGCAGCATCAAATTTGCGACTCTCCTTGTCTGGAGGTGGAGCGTCTCCCGAGGTGTGAGAGTTTGCTCTCTTGCGAGCTGCCCCTACAACCACAGAGTCTGGTGTTAATTGCTGCATAATATAAACAGGGTCTGTTGGCAGTGGCTTGTACTTTTTCTCCACCCTTGGAGTTATGGCCCTGACTTTCACAGGCTCCTGAAATACTTGTTTGGAGTGTTTTAGCATTCCAGGTAGCATAGGTAAGCTCTGGTATTGGCTATGAGTGGAGGATAGTGTATTAAACAAAAAGTCATCCTCAATTGGTTCTGCATGCAAGGTGACGTTATGAAAAACAGCTGCCCCTGAGACCACCTGCGTGTAGGATGTACTGTCCTCAGGTGGCGACGGTCTCGCTGGATAACAGTCTGGGCTGTTATCTGATACCGGAGCATCATAAAGGTCCCATGCGTCGGGATCCTCTTGACTCATTGCAGTATGAGTCGGGGATTGCATCAGTGGTGGAGTGGCTACCGGTGATGTGTGCATTGATGGTGGTGGAGATGGTGGCGGAGTTGTTTGTCTTGCCACCTTTGCCTGTGGCTGCTTGTCCTTTTCTTGAAAGGCAAGTCTTCTTTTCATTTTAATTGGTGGAAGAGTGCTTATCTTCCCTGTGTCCTTTTGAATGTGGAGCCTCCTTTGAGTGTAGTCTGGCTCCATTGATTCTAGTTCTTGTCTGAACTTATGTCCTTGCATTTGGGAGGACAATCCCTGTTCCTCTGTGTAGGAACCTGATTTCGGTTCCGAGGCTGGATGTTTCGGAATCGAAACCTTTTCGGTTGCCTTTTTGGGCTCCGACGAAACTTTCTTTATTTTCGGCGTCGTGGTCTCTCGGTGCCGACCCATTTCAGTGCCACTGTCTCGGTGCCGAACTTGCTCGGAGCCGCTGTCTCGGGCCCGAGATTGGTGTGTGCCGGTATCTCGACCGGAGTCGGATGACTTCGACACAAGCGTGCCCTTTTTCGGTGCCGATGATCGGTCACCTATTTTTCGGGTTAAGCCATGGCCTGTTGGCGGTGGTGTCCCCTGGGCTTTTGTGGTCTTCTCGTGAGTTTTATGTTTCGACGTCTTACTCACGGTTTTAGGCGTGTCTTCGGGATCGAGCTCATCCGAGTCCAAATCCTGGATAGAGAAGGTTTCTTCTTCCTCCTCCAAATGCCTTTGTCCTGTCGGCGCCGACGCCATCTGCAGTCTTCTCGCTCTTCGGTCTCTTAATGTCTTCCTCAGCCGAAACGCTCGACAGGCTTCACAAGTATCTTCCTTGTGCTCTGGAGACAAACACAAGTTACAGACCAGGTGCTGATCTGTATACGGACACTTGTTATGAAATTTTGGGCAGAAGCGGAACGGGGTCCGTTCCATCAGCCTTGAAGAGACACATGGCCGGGCCGACCAGGCCCCGACGGGTGAATCGAAAAAACCCCGAAGGGCCACCGAGCTCTTCAAAAGTCTGTGTCGATCTGTTGTAACTAACCAGATACCGAACGCAAACAATACAGACGAATTTTCAGAGATTCAAACTAACTTTCCGACCCGAAACACGGAGCTAAAAGGAACACGTCCGAACCCGATGGCGGAAAAAAAACAATCTAAGATGGAGTCGACGCCCATGCGCAATGGAGCCGAAAGGGGAGGAGTCCCTCGATCTTGTGACTCGAAAGACTTCTTCGAAGAAAAACAACTTGTAACACTCCGAGCCCAACACTAGATGGCGGGATGTGCAAAGCATTTGTATCTGCAGCTACACATGCCATCGAACATATAAATATATCTATATAAGAATAATAGAAAAGGCTGCGTGGCAGAAAATTGTGACACAATCTGTTTTGTTGTTGTTTTGAGGTCTACAACCTGTTAACACAATATGAAAAATCGAATAATTTGAAGCACAATCTTAGAGTAAACCACACTGTGATATAAAATTAGATATTAACGAGACTGAGAACCAATATCGAACATACCTTGAGTGTGGTGGTGGGATGTTTAAGAGGCTAACCTTAACTAAATAAATGCCTCAGTACTGCCTGTCCCACTCCTGTATCGACGTTACTAGTTTCCTCGAGACAGTAGTGTTTTGTAAACGTATGCTGGCTGGACCATGTGGCTGTTCTACAGATGCCATGTAGTGGCACCCCTGCAAAGAGTACAGCTGAAGTGGCCATCGATCTTGTAGAATGGGCTCTCACCTTGCTGTGGAGCAGTTTACCTGCTTTTGCATGGCAGAATTGAATTGCCAGGCCAATCCATCTTGCTATAGTCTGTTTGGACACTGCATGTCCCTTTCTTGTTCCGCCAAATGCAACAAATAATTGGTCAGACTGGCGGATGGTTTGTGTTTTCTGTAGATAAAACTTTAAACACCTTTTAATATCAAGAGAATGTAATGTCCTTTCGGCTACTGTTTGCGGATTTGGAAAAAAGGTTTTCAAGATGACTGGTTCATTCAAGTGAAACCTTGAGGGAACTTTCGGGATGAATTTAGGATTTGTTCGCAGGATCACACCAGAGTTTGTGAATTGGAGGAAAGGCTGTTTGACAGTGAAAGCCTGAATGTCACTGACTCTTTTGGCTGAAGTAAGAGCTAGTAGTAACGCTGTTTTCCATGAGATGAATTTTAGATCAGCTTTGTGGATCGGCTCAAAGGGAGCTTTTATGAGCTGCATTAATACAACATTTAGGGACCATAACGGCGGAGGTTTTCTAACTGGCGGGAAAACACGAAAAAGGCCTTTCATGAATTGCTTGACAATTCTTGTGGAACATAATGAGACCCTGTGTGGTGATCTGCGGTACCTCGAGATTGCTGCCAGATGCACTCGAATGGAGGAATATGAAAGTCCTGATTTTGCCAAGAGCAAGAGATATGGAAGTATCTGCTCTGGAGGAGCGGACAAAGGATGTATGTCTTCTGCTGCACACCATATACAAAAACATTTCCATTTAAGTCTATAGGTTTGGTTGGTAGTGTCAGCTCTAGCTTTTGCTAAGATGTCTCTACACTCCGGGGAAATGTTGAGATTCAAATATTCATTGTATTCAGGAGCCAAGCCGACAAATGAAGAGATGACGGATCTGGGTGCCTGACTTGTGCCTGGTGCATCGTTAAGAGAGTCGGACTCTGTCTGAGTTGCAGATGAGGAGAGAATTAGGAGCTCCATGTACCAGACTTGTCTGGGCCACCTGGGAGCTATGAAGAGGAGGCGACACCCCTCCGTCTTTAGTTTGTTGATGACTCTCGGGATGAGCGGGATCGGAGGAAAAGCGTAGGCATAAACCCCGGACCATCTCATCGTAAACACGTTCCCCCACGAATCTTTCTGGGGAAGCCAACTTGCGTAATACTGGCATTTCTTGCTCTCGAGAGTGGCAAATAGGTCTAGGTTCGGTTTGCCCCATAATCGAAAAAGGCGGTTGAGAATTTTTTGGTCTAGCTCCCACTCGTGGTAAGGAATCACAGGTCCTGCTAAGGGTGTCTGCTAGAACGTTGGTTTGTCATGGCACATGCTCCGCTTTGAGTGAAATATTGTGCCTGATGGCCCATGTCTAGATTTGTTGCGCTAGCTGCGAGAGTTGTAGGGATCTCGTGCCTCCTTGCTTATTTAGATAAAACATGCTGGTTGTGTTGTCTGTCCTGATTAAGACGCTTGAATTTTGTAGCTTTGGCAAGAAAGCTTTTAGAGTTGAGTGTATCGCTTTGAGTTTTAGGTAATTGATGTGGAGGTGAACCTCTTTTGCATTCCAGGTTCCGCTGATTGTCAGGCCCTGGCAGTGTGCACCCCATCCTTCGAGAGAGGCATCCGTTGTTACTATGTAACTGGGTGTTTGATGAAGGAATGACAGTCCGTTTGACAAATTGGTTAGAGTCGCCCACCACTGCATGGTGTTTTTCATTAGAGGTGTTATGTGAATCTTGTCTTCGAACGAACCGTTGATCTGGGTTATTGTATGTCCAATTGCTCTTGCAGGGGTCGCATATGGAGCCTGCAATCTGGGACTAGCGGAATGCAAGATGAGATCCCTAGCAATGATTTGTAGATGCAGACTGAAACAAACTTTTTTGTGGAGAGCCTGCCTGCTAAGGAGGTTAGTTTTTGTTTCCTCTCGTGAGATGGGTACGCTTTGTTGTGGACTGTGTCTAGTATTGCTCCTAAGAAGTTTAATACCTGTTTGGGGTGGGGCTGATGTTTATGGTAATTGACTACAAACCCCAGGCTGTTTAACAATTGAAGGCAGTAGGAAATATGACGTATTACTTGCAACTTTGAGGGTGCCTTTATGAGCCAGTCGTCCAGGTAAGGAAAGACCTAGATACCCAACTGGCAGAGATGTGCTGCTACCTCAGCCAACATTTTTGTGAAGATTCTCGGGGCCGATTTGAGACCGAATGGGAGAACTCGAAATTGGAGGTGCATACCACCCACTCGGAACCTTAGGAATTTGCGGTGGTTGTGATGTATGGGAATATGAAAGTAAGCATCCTGGAGGTCTAGGGATGCAATCAGATCTCCAGCATTTAAAAGACGCAGGACATCCTGAAGTGTTACCATCCTGAACGACTGTTTCTTTAGAAACTTGTTTAGTGCTCTCAAGTCCAGGATGGGGCGCCAGTCTCCTGAGGGTTTCTTTACAAGAAAGAAGTGGGAATAGAATCCTCTGTTCTTTTGAGAAAAAGGGACTGGCTCTATCGCTCCTTTGCTCAGCATCACTTTTACATCCTTGAGGAGTTGGTTCATCCTCGGGGGTGGTGGGCCCGATGGAGGAACAATTGGTGGTGTTTGCGTGAATTCCAGAGTATGACCTCTGGCCACTACCTCGAGTACCCATCTGTCTGATGTTATAGCCTCCCATTGGGGGAAATAGGAAGTGATGCGACCTCCGACCCTCGATATTGGTGGGTGGGGAAGTGCTGAGATGACTGGCGGGTCATTGTTTTCTGCCCGTATCTCTTCCACGACCAGCTCCTCTTCCTCTAGTTGGATGTTTATAAGCTGCGGCCGGTGGTAACCTATAATGCTGCTGTTGCTGGTGGTACTGGTGTCGTGATCCTGTGGAGGAAGACTGATACTGGGCTCTGTACTGTTGGTATCCCCCTCGAAAGGAGTAACTTCCTCTTCCCCTTGCTCCACGAAAAGGTTGTTTTTTATATTGAAAGGTACCTAGAGATTTTGCCGTATCCGTATCAGTTTTGATGGCCTGTAACATGTCGTCGACATGCTTTCCAAACAAACTTTCTCCATCAAAAGGCATGTCGAGAACACAACTCTGGACTTCCGGTCTAAATGATGTGGCCTTAAGCCATCCTTGCCTGCGCAGGACTGCTGCGCCAGCCAATTGCCTAAAGCCAGATAGAGAAATGTCTATTGCGCTGTCTATAATCTCTGCTGCAACCCTTTCTCCCTCCTGCAACACCTTTTTTGCTTCCACCTTGACGTCTTCTGGCAGGAGATCCAAAAAGGCAGACATGCCTGCCCACATTTGGCGATCATATCTTCCCAGGATGGCGAGGGAGTTAGCCGCCTTAACAGTGACCTCTGCAACAGAGGAGAATTTTTTTACTGATGTTGTCTAATCTCCTCCCTTCTTTGTCTGGGGGAGATGCTATAGGTGCGGAGGGGTTTCTGGAACGTCGCTGCGCCGCCTGTTATATCACAGAATCAGGTTTTGGCTGTGACACTAAACAGGCCGGAGAATCATCTGGGGCCTTGTACTTCTTCTCTAGTCTTGGCATTTGTGAAGGCACTGTTTGCAGGATTTTTCATTGCCTTCAAACCCTCCTGCCATGAGAAATCTACTATGGGTATAGCTCTTACTGATCTCTTTGATGGCTCTTTGAAGTTGTACAGAAAACATTCTGTTTCATGAGAGACAATTGAAAAACCAAAACGCTTTGCCGCTCTATCAGATTATGAAAACCTCCTATGTCTTCTGGAGGCGAATCTACTGGACCTGCTGGAGGAGGAGATGGTGTGGGGATGAGATAATCATCCCATTCACTAGTCACAGAATCTCTTAGCTCACCCTCTTCCCTTTCATCGTCTGACGAGGGATGAGCTTCCTGAGTTTGGCTAGTCACCGGTATGCTAGCCTGTGGTGTTTCCGGAAGATTAGTAGACTGGGTTTGACGAGGTGTCTGGTAGCTTTCAGGCCTAGGTGGCGTGGTCTGAGTTGATGGTGGAAACCTTTTATAGTAGTCATTAAGCATATATTGTAGGTCTGCTACAAGTGTGCTAGGCATGGAGAGGGGCGATTGTTCTGCCTGTGGGTAGGATGTTGAGGCATAACTAGGCTGGTAATGCAGCTCGTCCTCATCATCAAAATCTTGGCATTTGACATGGAGTTGGGACGGGCTACTAGCTGCCCCAAACATTCCGTCGTTTTGGGAGTATGCATCATCGTTATCATCATCTAAGATGTTGTGGGGGGTAAGGTAATACCTTACTTGGTGAGGTATGCATTGGCAGAATATCAGAAGCTTTGTCCCCCATGGTGATAAGTGAAAGGGGTAAAAACCTGGTGGAGTCGTCCTGATAAGGCAGACTAGTTGACGAATGGTGCGGTGGAGTATCCAGGTATGTCGATGGTTTATACACTGTTAATGCTGTGGACGATATGATCGTTGACGGTTCTCTCGTCAACGACTGTTCCGTGACAGACAGCGTTTTTGTCGACAGGTCCTTCGCCGACAGGCCCTTCATGGACGAATCCTTTGTCAGCGGTTCCTTCGTCGACCGTTGTTTCGTCGACGTATCCTCTGTAGGTGTCGTCGTCGGCAGTGCCTTCTTAAACCTCATTGAGAGGTGTTTCATAGATGGGAGTGCCCTGGTCGATTGGTGAACCCAGGAGGCCTCCGCCGTCGACTATGTATTTGCCGACGAAGCCTTTTTAAAAAACTTTGCCGTAATTATCGTCGACGACATCTTAATCATCGGTGAGACCGCTGTTGTGAACGTCGACGACACTGTAGTAGATGTCACCGTCGTCGACGGGTGTTTTTTCCCTGAAGAGACTTTTTCTGGCTCTTTCTGGGGTGACAGAGACAGGGATGTCTTTTTTGAGGTGCTTTTGCGATGCAAAGGCGTAGTAGGCTCTGAATGAACCTTTTTTGGCAAATTCTTTAGTGTCTCTGAATGGGAAACATCCTTTTTTGTCTCAGTAGAGACCTGTTTCGTTTTCTTGGGCATCTTCCTTGGTGGCTCAGACACTCTCCTCTCCCTCTCTCACCTGTTCTTTTCTGAGGGCGAGAAGCATGAGATGACGCTTCACTGTCGTCTGAGGAAGGATGTTCTATGGCTTTCTGTTTCTGCAGCCGTAAGAGAAGTCTACCCTCACGGTCCTTGAGTTTTTTTTTTTACTAAAGGTGCAACAGATTTTGCAGTCTCTCACCTTGTGGTCTGGATGGAGGCAGTAGATGCATTTCTTGTGGGGGTCATCAACATGCAGTCTCTTCTTCCCACAATTGTCACAGTCTCTGAACAGACCCTTCTTTGTCTTTTCAGACATGATAAAGCTGTAATGAAAATGTCACTTACCCAGTGTACATCTGTTCGTGGCATCAGTCGCAGTAGATTCGCATGTTCTGCAATAGCTCGCCATCTGGTGTTGGGCCGGAGTGTTACAAGTTGTTTTTCTTCGAAGAAGTCTTTCGAGTCACGGGACCGAGTGACTCCTCCTTTTGTCTCCATTGCGCATGGGCGTCGACTCCATCCTCGATTGTTTTTCCCCGCAGAGGGTGAGGTAGGAGTTGAATTGTAGTAATAGTGCCCATGCAATGGAGTGACTAAGTATGCACTTATTTAAGGTTGAGATGATACATATATAAATAATTGAAGGTAACTTCCAAACTGCTACAGGCTCCCGGGGAGGCGGGTGGGCACATGCGAATCTACTGCGACTGATGCCACGAACAGATGTACACTGGGTAAGTGACATTTTCAGTTCGATGGCATCTGTCGCTGTAGATACGCATGTTCTGCAATAGACTAGTAAGCAGTTATTTCCCCAAAAGCGGTGGATCAGCCTGTAGGAGTGGAAGTAGTCTGAAATAATGTCCTTAATACAGCTTGACCTACTGTGGCTTGTTGTGCGGATAACACGTCTACACAGTAGTGCTTGGTGAATGTGTGAGGCGTAGACCATGTGGCTGCCTTACATATTTCTTGCATTGGGATGTTTCCTAGAAAGGCCATGGTAGCACCTTTCTTTCTGGTTGAGTGTGCCCTTGGTGTAATGGGCAGCTGTCGTTTAGCTTTAAGGTAGCAGATTTGGATGCATTTAACTATCCATCTGGCTATACCTTGTTTTGAAATTGGGTTTCCTGCATGAGGTTTTTGAAATGCAATAAAGAGTTGTTTAGTCTTTCTGATGTTCTTTGTTCTGTCAATGTAATACATTAATGCTCTTTTGACATCTAATGTATGTAGTGCCCTTTCAGCTACGGTATCTGGCTGTGGAAAGAACACCGGAAGTTCCACTGTTTGATTTAAATGGAACGGTGAAATAACCTTTGGCAAAAATTTAGGATTGGTCCTTAGGACGACTTTATTTTTGTGTAGTTGTATAAAAGGTTCCTGTATAGTAAACGCCTGAATCTCGCTTACTCTTCTCAGGGAAGTAATGGCGATGAGAAATGCCACCTTCCAGGTTAGGAACTGTATGTCGCAGGAGTGCATGGGTTCAAAAGGTGGACCCATAAGTCTAGTTAGGACAACATTTAGGTTCCATGAAGGAACAGGTAGTGTTCTTGGTGGTATAATTCTCCTAAGGCCCTCCATGAATGCTTTAATGACTGGTATTTTATATAGGGAAGTTGAATAGGTAGTCTGCAGGTATGCAGATATTGCTGCAAGGTGAATCTTAATGGAAGAGAAAGCTAGGTTAGATTTTTGTAAGTGAAGCAAGTAACCCACTACATGTTCTGGAGTTGTGTGTAATGGTTGTATTTGATTAATATGGCAGTAGCAAACAAACCTCTTCCATTTACTTGCATAGCAGTGCCTGGTGGATGGCCTTCTTGCTTGTTTTATGACTTCCATACATTCTTGGGTAAGTTGTAAGTGCCCGAATTCTAGGATTTCAGGAGCCAGATTGCTAGATTCAGCGATGCTGGATCTGGGTGTCTGATCTTTTGGTTGTGCTGTGTCAACAGATCTGGCCTGTTGGGCAATTTGATGCAGGGTACCACTGATAGGTCTAGCAGCGTTGTGTACCAGGGTTGCCTTGCCCAAGTTGGTGCTATCAATATGAGTTTGAGTTTGCTTTGACTGAGTTTGTTTACCAGGTAAGGAAGGAGAGGGAGAGGAGGAAAAGCGTAAGCAAATATCCCTGACCAGTTCATCCATAGGGCATTGCCTTGGGATTGTTTGTGTGGGTATCTGGATGCGAAGTTTTGGCATTTTGCGTTCTCCCTTGTCGCAAACAAGTCTATCTGAGGTGTTCCCCAGAGTTTGAAATAAGTGTTCAGTATTTGGGGGTGAATTTCCCATTCGTGGACCTGTTGGTGATCTCGAGAGAGATTGTCTGCGAGTTGATTTTGTATCCCTGGTATAAACTGTGCAATTAGGCGAATTTGGTTGTGAATTGCCCAATGCCAAATTTTTTGTGCTAACATGCTTAACTGCGTGGAGTGCGTCCCTCCCTGCTTGTTTAGATAATACGTTGTTGTCATGTTGTCTGTTTTGACGAGAATGTATTTGTGAACTATTATTGGTTGGAAAGCTTTTAGTGCTTGAAAAACTGCAAGAAGTTCTAGGTGATTGATATGCAGTTTTGTTTGATGTACGTTCCATTGTCCTTGTATGCTGTGTTGATCGAGGTGTGCTCCCCACCCTGTCATGGAAGCATCTGTTGTTATTACGTATTGTGGCACTGGGTCTTGAAAAGGCCGCCCCTTGTTTAAATTTATGTTGTTCCACCACAGAAGCGAGAGGTAAGTTTGGCGGTCTATTAACACCAGATCTAGAAGGTGACCCTGTGCTTGAGACCACTGTGATGCTAGGCATTGTTGTAAGGGCCTCATGTGCAGTCTTGCGTTTGGGACAATGGCTATGCATGATGACATCATGCCTAGGAGTTGTAATACCATCTTTGCTTGTATCTTTTGTGTTGGATACATGCGTTGTATGATGGTGTTGAAATTTTGAATTCTTTGTGGACTTGGAGTGGCTACTCCTTTTGATGTGTCTATTATGGCTCCCAGGTATTGTTGTACCTTGCGTGTCCGAATCTTGGATTTTGTGAAATTGACGGTGAACCCTAGTTTGAAGAGGGTTTGTATGATATGATTTGTGTGATTTGAGCACTCTATTAACGAATGGGCCTTGATTAGCCAGTCGTCTAGATATGGGAACACATGTATTTGCTGCCTTCTGATGTGTGCAGCGACTACCGCTAGACATTTGGTAAAGACTCTTGGTGCGGTTGTTAATCCGAAAGGCAGTACCTTGAATTGGTAATGTATTCCTTTGAATACAAACCTTAGGTATTTCCTGTGCGATGGGTGAATTGGTATATGGAAATAAGCATCCTTGAGGTCTAAAGTTGCCATGTAGTCGTGCAGCTTTAGCAATGGCAATACTTCTTGTAGTGTGACCATGTGGAAGTGGTCTGATTTGATGAAAGTGTTGACTACTCTGAGGTCTAGGATTGGTCTCAGTGTTTTGTCCTTCTTTGGTATCAGAAAGTACAGTGAGTAAACTCCTGTGTTTATTTGTGTGTTTGGCACTAATTCGATTGCATTCTTTTGCAATAGTGCCTGCACTTCTATCTCTAGGAGATTGGAATGGTGTGTTGTTAAATTTTGTGCTTTTGGTGGTATGTTTGGAGGGAACTGTAGAAATTCTATGCAGTAACCATGTTGGATAATTGCTAGAACCCAAGTGTCTGTAGTGATTTTCTCCCATGCTCTGTAATAATGACCTATTCGTCCCCCCACTGGTGTTGTGTGGAGGGGGTGAGTGACATGTGAGTCACTGTTTAGTAGTAGGGGTTTTGGGGCTTTGGAATCTTCCTCTATTTCTAGGGAATTGCCCTCCTCTATATTGTCCCCGAAAACCTCCTCTATACTGTCCTTGGTAACTGGACGGTGTGGCTTGTGAGGTGCTGGCTTGTGTGCTTTGACCCCGAAACCCCCCTCGAAAGGGCGTTTTACGGAATGAGCTGTAATTCCCTCTGCTCTGCGGGGAGTAGAGTGCGCCCATGGCTTTGGCAGTGTCCGTATCTTTTTTGAGTTTCTCAATCGCTGTGTCCACTTCTGGACCGAACAGTTCTTTTTCATTAAAAGGCATATTGAGAACTGCTTGTTGAATCTCTGGTTTAAATCCAGACGTTCGGAGCCATGCATGCCTTCTGATAGTTACAGATGTATTAATTGTCCGTGCAGCTGTATCTGCAGCGTCCATGGAGGAGCGGATCTGGTTGTTGGAGATGGCCTGTCCCTCCTCAACCACTTGTTTTGCCCTATTTTGGAAGTCTTTGGGCAGATGTTCAATGAGATGTTGCATCTCGTCCCAGTGGGCTCTGTCATAGCGCGCAAGTAGTGCCTGGGAGTTCGCGATGCGCCACTGGTTTGCAGCTTGTGCTGCGACTCTTTTACCAGCTGCATCAAACTTGCGGCTTTCTTTATCTGGGGGTGGTGCATCTCCAGATGTGTGAGAGTTGGCCCTTTTCCTAGCTGCTCCTACAACAACAGAGTCTGGTGGCAGCTGTGTTGTGATGAAAGCCGGGTCTGTAGGAGGCGGCTTATACTTTTTTTTCCACCCTTGGTGTGATTGCCCTACTTTTGACCGGGTCCTTAAATATGTCTTTTGCGTGCCGGAGCATACCAGGGAGCATAGGCAGGCTTTGGTAGGAGCTGTGGGTGGAGGAGAGTGTGTTGAACAGGAAATCATCCTCGACCTGTTCTGAGTGGAGGCTTACGTTGTGAAATTGTGCTGCTCTAGCCACCACCTGAGAGTACGCGGTGCTGTCTTCTGGTGGAGATGGTTTTGTAGGGTATGCCTCTGGGCTGTTATCTGACACTGGGGCGTCGTATAGGTCCCATGCGTCCTGGTCTTGGTCACCCTGGCTCATGGTGGTGTGAGCTGGGGAGTGTGATGGCGTTTGTGCTGGTGAAACGTTAATCACGGGCGGAGGAGAGGGTGGTGGTGTAACTCTTTTCACCACTTTTGGTTGTGGTGCTTGTTCCGTCTGGAACTCCAACCTTCTCTTTCTCCTAATGGGGGGAAGGGTGCTTATTTTTCCTGTCCCCTGCTGAATGAAGATACGCTTTTGCGTATGGTCCGCATCAGTTGCTTGTAGCTCTTCCTCAAACCTATGCTTCTGCATTTGGGAGGTTAGCGAGTGCTCTTCTGTATAAGAGCCTGAAGCTGGGTCGCTTGCAGTTTGTTTCGGCGTCGAAACTGTGTCTGCGTGTTTTTTCGGCTCCGAGGTGACTTTTTTCCTTTTCGGGGCCGAAACCTCTCGGCGTCGATCTGTTTCGGTGCCGCTGTCTCGGCGTCGAGCCGTGTCCACACCGGCATCTCGGTGTCGAGGCTTGTCTCCAGCACTTTCTCGGTCCCGAGAAGGCTGCGTGCCGGTGTCTCGACCGGAGTCGGACGATCTCGGCACTGTTTGGGCCTTTTTCGGTGCCGACGGTCGGTCACCGATTTTATGGGTTGAGCCATGGCCTGGTGGCAGTGGCGTCCCCTGGGCCTTGTAAATGTTTCTTTGTGTGGTTTTCGACGTCTTACTCACGGTTTGTGTATCGTCGAATCCTTCGGAGTCTGAGTCTTGGATCGAGAAGGTACCTTCCTCTTCCTGTTCCTCGAACTCCCGTCGGGCTGTCGGTGCGGACGCCATTTGAAGTCTTCTGGCTCGACGGTCTCGGAGTGTTTTTCGGGACCGGAACGCACGACAGGCCTCGCAGGTGTCTTCGCTGTGCTCAGGTGACAGGCACAGGTTGCAGACCAAGTGTTGGTCTGTGTAGGGGTATTTATTGTGGCATTTGGGGCAGAAACGGAACGGGGTCCGTTCCATCGGCGTTCTTCAGCACGCGGTCGGGCCGACCAGGCCCCGACGGAGGATCGAAAAATTACCCCGAAGGGCACCGGAGCTCTTCGATCTTCGATGCGGTGTTGAGTGTAAGTATGCCGATCCCGAACGCAACAATACCGACGAAAATCTTCCGAAATTAACTATTTTTTCTGTTCCGAAACTCGGAGCGACAGGAACACGTCCGAACCCGATGGCGGAAAAAAAACAATCGAGGATGGAGTCGACGCCCATGCGCAATGGAGACAAAAGGAGGAGTCACTCGGTCCCGTGACTCGAAAGACTTCTTCGAAGAAAAACAACTTGTAACACTCCGGCCCAACACCAGATGGCGAGCTATTGCAGAACATGCGTATCTACAGCGACAGATGCCATCGAACAACTAGTTTCCTGAGAGAAACAATCTTCAGTCAGAAATAAGGTAAACTGAGCAGAGCTCAGGGAGACTCCCTTCACACGACGTGCAGTAGAAAATCTGAGGGAATTCAGCCTCTGTTGGGAGTGTTTGGGAGGGGCACAAAACAAAGTGATAGACTGTAAAATACCCTATGAGGCCTACCAGGGCCTACTGGTTTTACACTTACTGCTTTATGTATTTAAATTTACCGTGAGGCTCCCACCTCGATGACGGGGATGATTCAAGCATGTGAATCTATGAAAGATCCAATGTTGGAGAAAGTATGTACAGGAGAATGTGAAAAATCGATGTGAAACAGAAAAGATGACGTGTGAGGATTTTAGAAAAAGATGGAGAAAAAAAATTCCAACAGGTTGAGAAGCTGCAGGAAAAAGTAATGCGAAGGGCAGACGTTTTGATTTCACATTATCACAACAAAATCATTGTTATTTATTTGATACAGCTAAAAAGCATTGGCAAAGCCAATAGATCTGGCTTGTTTTGTGTTCATTCCTTTGATAAGGTCCTCTCTGATGATGGCATTTAGTTCAAGAAAAAGGCAAGATGCTGGCGTCAATGGTTCAGGTTCTGGCATGGGTAGTGAAGCAGATGTGCGGCCCTTACCGTGTCTAGAGGATCCAGCTGGACCCGAAGGTGGAGTTCCAGGTGGAGCTCCTTTTGGTGCCTTGGGGCATACTACGGGGAGCCAGCAGTATGCTGAAGAGATGCAGTACTTGCTGAGTTGCTGCAGTATTCCCCAGGGACCTGAAAGTCTGTTGCCCTGGAACTAAAGTTTGTATCAATTCTAAAGTAAATCGAGAGGCATATTTAAGGCTTCACACCTTCTCAGGAGATCAAGAGTGCCTTTATTTATTTATTTATTTATTTTAAGACTTTGAGTGCTTCTCTTTTGACTTACTCTAGGACTTCAACCATTACAGGGATGTGTCCTGGGAACAGGATCTTCCATTCAATTGGTCACAGTATGGAATCTTCCAAACCCTGTTGACGTATACCTCTACCTCGAGGTTTCAAATGGCCTTCAGATTTTACAAGGCACAGTCACTATAGGATTTGGAGTTGTGGTTTGACCTCAAGCACGAAAGGCAAATCTGATCAGATCTGTCACATGCATTAGCTTGGGACAGTCCCTACTAGGTTTAAACTCTAGTTTGAGGGATGACACTGCTCTTGCACACTGAGTTTTTATTTTGTAGAAGAGTCTTGTGAAAAGATTAGGGTTCGTTTCTGATCCACATCTGGTGGCGGGGAAAGCAAGGAACTAATGTCGGCAGGCAGCATGAGTGGCACTTAAAAACGGTTCCGCACGTCACTTCCAGAGCAGAAAGATGTTGGTTTGGAGCCACCTGACGCAGTGCAAAAGGACAGCTAAAGATTTTCTAAAGCCAATCTGACAGCTGGGAAACATTCAAATGGTGAGGTTAAAAGTATCCATCAGAAAACATTGGGTCAGTGGTATCGTGGAGATCTTACTTTCCAGGGTCTTATGGTCAGCTTCTAAGTGCTCTGAGTACCTATATCTGCTAGAAAACCCAAATGCTTGGAGACTGTTATACCCAAATGTAGAACTTAAATGCTCCCACAGTTGCAACACTGGCCACTAGGCCCTTCTTTATTCAAAGTATTATTTAATGGTTACTTGTAGCTCCTCTCAGATCATCAAATCTCTTAGTGCTTCAGTGACAAACCTCCACTGTGCAGTGCCTATCTAGAATGCCGGACCCTAAGTTTTACCAGCACTGGTGAGTGGGCTGATAGGGTACAAGTTTGATGTAGGATACCAGTCACACAAGAGCCCATGTTTCATGACATGAGCCAGTTATCAATGCATGACATTAAGTTATGTGGGAATGAGTATTCTGATCCCGAAAGGTTATGCTGTCGCCGTGTCAAGTAGACTAAGAATGCCCATTATGTCTTCTAATAATGCCACAGCCTGTAGGAAGCTGGCTTTCTACATGGTACACTAGAAAGAAGTACACCATTGAGAGAGTCCAGTGGGTCCACAACTGGTTGAAAGATGCAAAAGTAGATAACACTAACACTCTTTTGTGGTAATGAGAGCGAGCAGTTAGGCTTAACAGAGGTTGGTTCCAAGCATTTATTGTAGTCAATGAGACACACACTCAAAGAATAAATCCAAGACCAATTGGGAAAATGTATACTTTATACATATATTTTATAACCAAGACCTTCTCAAAAGAGTAGGCAGTTTTTGTGCTATCTAAAAACAGGCTGCACAGGGGGCTCTGAATTGGGATCTCTGGTGGCAAGGGGCCTTAGAGAAAGGGGGCACAGCAGTTTGTTTGGCACCCAGGCAGGGCAGCTCAGGTGCTGAGTAGATTGGGCAGCTGGGCTCTGAGCACAAAAGTGTTCCTCGTTGTCAGAGTCAACCAGGTGGCAGGGGCAAAATAAGGACTGCTGGGCCACTCACAAGGTGGGTCTCAGATGCAGACATCCCTCGATGGCTGCTTGGCCCTCCAGCCTGAGAATCCAGACTGGACTCTCACTGTTAATGCTTGGTGCAGGGCGTCTGGCACCATGGGAATTGGTGCTGCTCAGCCCTGGTGGGTCCTACTGTCATCACATTTGGTGGGGGAACAGCCCTGGTCCTCCAGAGCACGAGTACTCTTTCATGGGCATCAGTCGGGGAGCTGCAAGGCAGTAGACCAGACTCTGCTCTGTGGTGCCCGTGGGCTGCAGGGAAGTAGCTCCTCTACTCCAAGTGAGACTGGCAGTGGCTTTGAAGGGCTGGCAGGCTACCCAAGGCTTTGGAAGTTCTTCAGCTTGCAGGATGAGTCATGCTGTCACAATTGTCGAGTTTGGTTCAGGCAAGGCAGAATTTTGTGCCAAAATGTCCAAAGTTCCTCTGCTGTTCTCACCAGGCAGTGGCCCTTCTTTGTCCTCCTTGATCGGTCGAATCTGAGTTCTTGGGTTCAGGGGTCCCACCTAAATACTCAATTTAGGGTCGTTACAGGGAGTGCCAGGCAGCAGCCAGTGGGTAGTCTACCTTTAGGGTGACTACACCCTCAATATGACCACTTCTGTCAGGAAGTGGGCATAACTCTGACCCTAGAATACTACTTCCATTCAAAACAAGATGGAGGAATTTGAAAAGTGGTGCCCACATCAGCTGGTCCGCTTTAGGGTTGGGACTGGCATGAAGTGGGCACACCTCCTACTCTGACAAATATTCCCACCTGTTATTCCACCAAAAGTGGGGTCAGGAAAGGTGGTGGTCATCTCCGCCATCTGGAGAGACCTGGGTCGCATTACAAAGCGGGTTGGCCTTTGAAGTTTTCAGCTCTGGGATGTCCATCCTGCCCGAGAAAGGTGATGATGCCGCCCTGAGCAGGCTTTTGTTCCTGGCCTTCAAGAACACTGGCTCTCACCTCAGGTCAGAAATCTGTATAAGGTGGGTGTTCTGGTTTAGACCAGTCAGTCAGCACACTAGCAGTCGGATAGGTTTTCAGGGGGCACTCTAAGGTGCCCGCTGTGTGCATGCATTAATGTACAAGTTACCTACCTTCGGTAACGATTTATCTGGTAGAGACATATTCTAGTTGAAGATTCCTTACCTTTGAATTCCCCCAGGTGTCAGTCTGGATCCGGAGATTTTTCTTCAAGCAGTACCTCTGTGCGCCATCAGGTGGCATCGGTCGACTCCGTGGGCGTTGTGATGACATCGTGGTCGTATATAGGTGCCACCCCGGCGTGCGGACGTCAATTTCTTTTCACGACTTTCCACGCCAGTAGAGCAGAGCCATGAAGAATACTGACAGTGGTGCACCAAAACTAGGGCCCTTTAAGGAAAGTTCCTGTCTCTAGAAATCAGTTTGCGGTACGGGGAGGATGGGCGGGTCGGTAAAAAATCTAGAATATGTCTCTACCAGATATATCGTTAACGTACTTGTACATCTGATAGAGACTTCTTGTTGTAGATTCCTTACCTTTGAATAGACACCCAAGCAATACCATCCCCGGCGGTGCGTTGCGAACCAAGATCACACCAAGAAGTCCTGCAGGACCGAACAGCCAAAGTAGCCATCCCTGCAGACCTGACTGTCCAGGCAGTAGTGTTTGGTAAAAGTGTGCAGAGATGCCCACGTTGCTGCCCGACAGATGTCCAGGACTGGAACGCCCTGTGCTAGTACTGTGGTAGCAGCAGAAGCCCTGGTGGAGTGGGCACCCAAACCTTAAGGAGGTTGCTTCTTAGCCAGAGCGTATCACATTTTTATGCATAAGATCATCCATCTTGAAATGGTCCTTTGCTGCACTGCCTTCCCCTTCTTTGTACCCACATATCCCAAAAAGAGTTGATCGTCCACTCAGAAGTCTTAGGTACAATCAAGGTAGAACGTCAACGCTCTTTTTGGGTCCAGAAAGTGGAGTCTCTCCTCTTCACGTGAGGGATGTGCATAAAAGGCAAAGTGATGGACTGCCCGATATGGAAGGGTGTCACTACCTTAGGTAGAAAAGAAGCACTTGTGCGAAGTACCACTATGTCAGGATGTATTGCTAGAAAAGGTGGTTTAGATGAGAGCTTGGAGATCACTGATTGTGCTCTCTCCCTCTAAATTTGGTTGCTTAGGACTTGCACACCCCACAATTGGCATATTGGGGCCCCCACATATAAGTCCCTAGTATGTGGTACTTAGGTACCCAGGGCATTGGGGCACCAGGGGTCCCTATGGGCTGCAGCGTGTATGATGCCAACCATGGGAGCCCATGCACAATGTGTCTGCGGGCCTGCCATTGCAGCCTGGGTGAAAGGGTGCATGCACCCTTTCACCACAGGTCACTACACCAGGTCACTGAAAGTGATCCTTACGGTAGGCCTCCCTAGCCCAGAGGGCAAGGTGCAGGTACCTGTGTGTGAGGGCCTAGCAACTTTTTCTTCTTTTGCATTTGCCAAGGCTTGTTGGCAGTTCTCCGGCACCACTGACCCACTGCAACCCGACAGCCAATATGTGACACGATCTGCATCGCTTCAGAAACTCCACTTCATCTCCTGCGTTGCACAGCTGGTCATCTTCTCCTGCTGACGTGGTCCTGCATCCACCATCCACAGAAGGGTGGGTAATGGCTCCTGCCACAACCGGACACTTCATCACGAACTGGACTTGGTCCCCTTCCTTTGCACATCCTCTTCTGCCAGAATACACCTTTGGGTCCTTCCAGTCTGGTTTGGGTCTTGCACAATTCTTTTTCCAAGTCCTCCTGTTGGTTTTTGGGAAAACCAGGTACTTACCTCTGCCCTCCAAGTCGCTGGGGTCACTCTAGCACCCACCTCTTGGGGTTCCTAATTCCTCCAGCTCCCCTCTAATGATTCCTTCCTTGGGTGGGGGACTGTAACTCACATTCCACTTTTTTAGTATATGGTTTGGCCCACCCCTAGGGCCCTTACAATTTTCTATTCCTTTTGTCAATACTCGTTGCTTTTATACTCCTTACCGGTTGCTATTGTGAATATAGTTAGTGTGTTTACTTAGCTCCAGTTGAGGGACTGCCTAGTAGTATTCTAGTATTTGTGTTACCATAATAAAGTACCTTTAGTCTCATAACACTGTGATTCTTTCATGTATGGGAGTTCTGTGAGACTTTAGTGGTATTGCGTAAGCTTTGCATGTCTCCTAGATAAGGCTTGGCTGCTCATCCAGAGATACCTCTAGAGAGCCCTAGTTCCTAGACACTGCCTACACTTCACTAATAGGCGATACCTGGACCTGGTAAAGGTGGTACCACCATAGGTGCTGACCACACACCAGGCCAGCTTCCTACAGTCAGAAACAAAGCCTGCTCTGGGAGAGGTGTCTACACACTGCACCCAATAAGATGACCTGCGAATCTTCACTCCAAGGCAGGGGGCTTCAAAGAAGCCTACCGCCCCCGGTATGCAGATCTGGTTTAACTCAAAGGAGAGATGCTGACCTACCTGCCCCAGGGCCCATTTGGCAAATAGACAGGTGGGAATTCTAGTATTCAGAGGTGTGTCGACACCCCATGTAATTCCAACCCCTAAAGTGTGCTGCCTAATAGGGACACAACATTTAGAAATCTGCCATCTTGGTGTTGGCAGATTTAGGAACTGGGGGACAGGGTTATACCCATTAACCACAGGAAGTGGTCATATAGGGGGTGTAGTGACCACAGGGCTAAGTAGCCCCTTAGCTACTACCCATACACCCCAGGAAACTCCACTAAATTCAGATTTGGGGGGCCCCTGGCACCAGAAAATCAGACTCCTACTAACCTATGAAAAAGAACGACACCCATATGCTGCAAAAGCAAAGACTGAGGAAGAAGCGCCTGACTTGGCCTCAGCCCTGCCAGCCTGTGTGCTGTTGCAGCCAATTTGCACCCAAGTTGAGTCGTCCTACAAGCTGTTGTGTCTCCAAAAGCCTGGGAGGACTGCCTGCCTTCAACAAGGACACAGAAACTCCTGTGGAGCAGCAGAGCTACTTCCCTGCACCCTGCAGGCACCCCAAGAGACCTGAGAGGTCTCTGGACCGCAAACACCTGACACCAGAAAGCACCACTTTAGTTGTGCCGCCTAGCCTGAGGTGAAGTGGGTCAAGGGTGCCAACAAGGTCCACAGCACTCCAGAGACAGAGCCCACCTAGGAATTGCCCACTGTAGACCTCCCCCACCCTCCCATCCCCAGCCTCTGCCCGCAGGCCCCCTCAACCCGAGTGCTCCCGGTGGAGAAAAAACAACACCTCAGGACAGAGAAGAGGACCTAAGGTGTCCCCACATCCACAAGCGTCTCAAGAGTTGAATCCACCTATTTCTCCTCAACTGGACTCCCTGACCCAATGCTGCATCCTCTTTTTAACTGGACCGATCCACACTGACTAACATTGGGCACCCGAAGTCCCGGTTCCACCCACTGAGACCTGTTGGTGTGACCCCGCCCAATACTCACCTTAAGCAGACGAGATTTGTCTCTTAAGTCACTGTACTATACCTGAATGCAGTACTTGTTTTTCCTCCACAGGCTAACACTGCCGCTTCAAAAAAAATTAAACTGGAAAGTATTTTTCTTGCAAAACGTACTTACCTGATCGTATTGATTTTGGTGCCTAAATATATATATACTTGTAATTTTTGTAAATTGGTGTTGATCTCCTTATTGAGTTGTGTCTCTCATTTACTGACTGTATGTATTTGCAGATCTCACACTGTTCTCTGATAAAGTCTACGGCTGCTTGACCACAATACCCCCTACAAGAGCACCTGGGGATTACTAGGCCCAAGTAAAGGAACCCCTAGACTTTTTGAACGATATACAACTAATTTTGATATCATATGAAGAGCCAGCTTCCTACAAGGGAGACATGCAAACAACTCCCAGGAAAGGACACAATACAAACCTTTGTGGAGGAGAGTTGTTACCTCTCACTAGCACAAAGTTTACCCAGGTATGTTGGCTCAAAAAGCAAGCTTCAAAGTAAAAGCCACCTTTGAAGAGCAAATGCTGAACAGTTGGTAAAGGGGCTGCTGTTTTGTTTAGGAAGACAGGCTAGCACTCCAGAAGAAGAGGGGAAACTATCTCCTAAACTGGTTTCGGAGAGGAATGGAGCCCCTTGGTAGCCACACCACAAGGTCGGGCAGGGGATCTTTGCACGTCAAGAGTGGAGTTCTGCCATATTTAGAGAAGGTACAATGGAGATTTCTGGAACAGCCAGATGCCAAACTTTAGGGGAAATGGTCATCGGGAGGGCATTTATTAGCCCCTTGATTGACTGCATCCACTCCGAGGGCATTTTCTGGGCATAAAATGGGTTTCCGGGGACCCAGAACACAGCTATTGGCTTACTGGAAAGGACTGAAGCGGCTCCACCGATAAAGACTGCACCTGAATCTGGTGACTAGCAAAAGAGAATTGACTGTCTCTTGTGTCCTGCTCATAGTGAAGTCGTTTACCAAACCCAGCCAAACCAAGAGAACCCAAGGATCAATTGGCTGACGACCTGTTCAAAGCTCAGGGTCACAATAGATGAAGAAGCCTACTGGGGTGAGTTAGTACTCCAGATCTTCTAATCAACGCTGTGCAACACCACAGACCAGGAACCAACGCTCAGTTTCCCCTGGGCCTGCTGAACCTGGGAGGATAGTCAGAATGCAGCTTGGCCATCCATAAGGCAAGCAGTTCTCCAAGGAAGGATTCCACTGTGACCACGATCCCGGGCGACTGATATCCCATTGGCGACTGGACTTCTGCTTGGACGAAGAGCACTTGGAGGGACCTGGACCCCCTGTGGCCAGGATCGTCTCACCAAGCCTGTGGACCGAGTAACTATAGAAGTCTTGCTAACCAGGCCCCAGCACCAGTGTTCTTTCCCTAACCTGTATGTAAGGAAATGCCTCCTTGGCATGGTTACCCCCTGACTTTTTGCCTTTGCTGATGCCAAGTTATGATTTGAAAGTGTGCTGAGGCCTGCTAATCAGGCCCCAGCACCAGTGTTCTTTCCCTAACCTGTACTTTTGTTTCCACAATTGGCACACCCTGGCATCCAGGTAAGTCCCTTGTAACTGGTACCCCTGGTACCAAGGGCCCTGATGCCAGGGAAGGTCTTTAAGGGCTGCAGCATGTCTTATGCCACCCTGGGGACCCCTCACTCAGCACAGACACACTGCTTGCCAGCTTGTGTTGCTGGTGGGGATAAAATGCCTAAGTCAACATGGCACTCCCCTCAGGGTGCCATGCCAAGCTCACACTGCCTATAGGTATAGATAAGTCACCCATTTAGGGGCTCCCAGAACCCAGCAAGACAGATTCCTGCAGCCTAAGACGAAGAAGGACTGCTGAACTGACAAACCTGCAGGGAAGACGGAGACACCAACTGCTTTGGCCCCAGCTCTACCGGCCTGTCTCCCCACTTCAAAAGAACTGCTCCAGCGACACGTTCCACAGGGTCCAGCAACCTCTGAAGCCTCAGAGGACTACCCTGCATCTAAAAGGACCAAGATCTCCCGAGGACAGCGGCCTTGCTCCACAAAGACTGCAACTTTGCAACAAAGAAGCAACTTTGAAAGAACACACGTTTCCCGCCGGAAGCGTGAGACTTTGCACTCTGCACCCGACGCCCCCGGCTTGACTTGTGGAGAACAAACACTACAGGGAGGACTCCCCGGCGACTGCGAGCCCGTGAGTAGCCAGAGTTGACCCCCCCCTGAGCCCCCACAGCGACGCCTGCAGAGGGAATCCCGAGGCTCCCCCTGACCCGACGCCTGGAAAGGACACTGCACCCGCAGCCCCCAGGACCTGAAGGATCCGACCTCCAGTGCAGGAGTGACCCCCAGGTGGCCCTCTCCCTTGCCAAGGTGGTGGCTACCCCGAGGAGCCCCCCCCCCCCCCTTGCCTGCATCGCTGAGGAGACCCCTTAGTCTCCCATTGAACTACCGTGCCGCTGAGGGTGTACTTTTTGTGCTGACTTGTGTCCCCCCCCCCCGGTGCCCTACAAAACCCCCCCTAGTCTGCCGTCCAAAGACGCGGGTACTTACCTGCTGGCAGACTGGAACCGGGGCACCCCCTTCTCCACTAAAGCATATGCGTTTTGGGCAACACTTTGACCTCTGCACCTGACCGGCCCTGAGCTGCTGGTGTGGTAACTTTGGGGTTGCCCTGAACCCACAACGGTGGGCTACCTTGGACGCAACTTTGAACCCTGTAGGTGGTTTACTTACCTGCAAAACTAACAAACACTTACCTCCCCCAGGAACTGTTGAAAATTGCACTGTCTAGTTTTAAAATAGCTTATTACCATTTGTGTGAAAACTGTATATGCTATTTTGCTAATTCAAAGTTCCTAAACTTCCTAAGTGAAATACCTTTCATTTAAAGTATTGTCTGTAAATCTTGAACCTGAGGTTCTTAAAATAAACTAAGAAAATATATTTTTCTATATAAAAACCTATTGGCCTGGAATTGTCTTTGAGTGTGTGTTCCTCATTTATTGCCTGTGTGTGTACAACAAATGCTTAACACAACCCTCTGATAAGCCTACTGCTCGACCACACTACCACAAAATAGAGCATTAGAATTATCTCTTTTTGCCACTATCTTACCTTTGGAACCTTTGGACTCTGTGCATGCTATTTCTTACTTTGAAATAGTACATACAGAACCAACTTCCTACAGTGCCCAAAAGGACATTACAAAATACAGTCTGTTTCAATAAATTGGTCTTAGATTTCTTCAGTGTCTCGTTTGTTTCTTTAATTGTTTTGGTGCTGTTTAAATGCTTTACACTTGTTCCTTTGTGTATGCCTGACTGCTCAGGGCCACAGCAACCCTGGGTTGAGCTAAAGGTCTAACAAACGAAACCTGCTGGTCCTAATGGGGCTGGTAAGTATTACACGGTGAGGTCACACAACACCACCATATAATACACCCCAGTTCCTCACACCAGAGAATGAGCACAAGGTCAGAAATCTGCTGTTACAGTAGACTGCAGAAAGAGGACAGCTCAACATTCTTCGGCAGACTAGTTTTTCAGAAATTGAATGACTGCAGAAATAGCTCAACTCTGCTTGCAAAACGGTGTCCAGTGTAATGCTGTGCACACTCATGCAGCAGGGTGTGAATGCAAAACACCTTTATAGCCTTCCCCCATGATGCTCGAATCACACTCCAAAATGCCCACACTCATCACAAGAATTTCAGTTAGGAAGCCTTCCTACTAAACGTGCTGTTAAAAAAAATGAAAACAAACTAAAATTACTGCCAAAAGTTACCATTTTCAGTGAGGTTGGAGGTACAAAGCTAAGCTCTGGTCAGAACACTTTAAATGGAAGAGAAGCACTCAGGAACTCAGATTGTAGAGGTAAACTGGGAGAAACACTGCATAGACGAGAAGTACAGGGCAGGGTGGCACATCTTCATTCCTCCCAACACACAGTCATTGTCAATAACATACATAAAAATCCAGTATAAAAGTCCATTTGCCTCATTGATTTTAGTGACATAATTAATCTGTCATTGTAATTTCTGACAGAAGGCAGGCTCCTATTAATATCTATTAATGAAATTGTGTTTTGAAACCCCAAATAAACTTGCACATCATTAAAAATAATTTCCTAGACTTATATGCATAAAGTGTCTATTAGCAAGTCAGACTTTTCAGCACTGTACTAAGGTTTAGAAAATAACTGAAAATATCTGTTTAGTTTACATGAAAATGGCCTATATTAAGGAGAAATATGTCAACGCAACCGAAGCAGCTTGCAAATTAAGATTTTACAGAAAATAGCTTTTTCACGTTTTAGGTCCAACTCTGGTAAATATATTCCATTTGTAAATAAGAGTGTGTTCAATCCAAAAAATAAAAAATCCTCTGTCAGGTTACTTAGAGGCAACTTACAGGTAGTGGCACTCCGAACGCAATAGGAGCATATTGGCTGAACAGGTGCATGGGCACAGGCACAAAGACTGGCACGGGAACTGGCACCGCCACGATCTGTGGAACAGGCGGAGAGGGAGGAGGGACCTCCTTTTTTTCCTCCTCCTCTGTAGAAGAAAGTGTTGTGTTACTTTGCTAGTAAGTGATACAGTGGTGTTAATCAGACAGATTTTTGTTCTAGATCTGGCTAACCAAATGGCAATCGAGGGAAGCAGAGAAATCAATTTCCTATTCAATGCAGACAGTATTTTTTGTTAAAATATAAGAAAAGTTACACGTACAAGCAAATAAAGGCTTTAAAAGAAATACTAATAAATGATTTAGGAGTGTTGCAATACTTTGTCACCAGCAAGCTTAACTACTTTTAACGCTGATATCCATTAGTCAAGTCGTTTTAATTCCCAGTGATGAAAGAACTGTTTTTGGGATGCTCACTGCGATGCAACAAGGACTTAATGTTGTATGATGTTCAACGTCTGGTTGCACCAGGAATTACCTGAGATGTATGCTTCAATGCTGTTTCATAAAAATTTTCCACATTGTGGCAAAAATAATGAATTAATACATTTCATATTGGTAGCAGTAATATAAAGGCTTCTAGCAACATCATCATGTGAAGCGACCACCACATTTTAACGATATGAGCCAACTACTTCACTTTGATGGGCACCGGGTCACCAACAACAAACAGCACAACAAAAATAGAGATTTAATTGAATTACTTTAGTCGGTGGTTCTTTTCAATCCTTAAAAACAACTGGAAACGACTAGCATTAGTGACAATGATACAAATTCAAAGCGAACTTATTTAGGTTTACAACAGCTGTGTACACTGAACTGGGAAAATAATTGGCACAGTCTGCTTCAGTCAAGAGGATACAATTTCTCATTTAAAAGTAGAAAACAATTGCAATTAGCATTAGGCTTTGACAGTCTTTCACCTGTCTGACACTCCTTGTGTTGGGTGTGTGGTTTGCAGGAGGTGGCTTTCGTCTGTGTGATCGGCTTGCAGAGCAGAGCTTTATTCTTGAGAAGCCTAGGAGGGTGTGCAGGTAGCTTCAGAGCGTCAGTCTGTGTACTAGCCTATTTAGAAAGGAAATTACAAATCCAAATGAAATCCTTAGCATCAATTAAACTGTCCACTTTAGATTAACCACCTATTTGCAATCAAAAATGTTGTCTACCTCAAACAATAGGTGTACAGCTTGAAACTATACAGGATTCAAATGTTGTACATTCTTGTGACATTTTGTGACTGAAACTGTCTCAATTCCTGTCACCCCTCTATTTCTTCTTTTGGGTGTCAACTAAAGGGTACGATGCAGCCCTCTTTGAAGCCCAGCACAAGCCCTAACGTCCTAGTCCGTGGTCGCCATTTTAATAATTTTTGCCCTCTGCTGTGGTTACCTGTGTATAGTAGGAAGTTATTTTATTGATTCTGCGGCTCTGCCTCTTAGCTTACCAGTCATTTCAGTGGGAGGGTTACAAGTCATTCCAGAGCCGCTTCAAGCTGCAAAACTACTGCTACAGGTAGGTAAACTCAATTTACAACGTGAAACTTTTCTGGATGCACATGCAGTGAATAAGTTACTTACCGTGGGAAAATTAGGTGAAGTGTATGTGTGGCTGCAAAAAAATGTGTTTAAGAACCTTCTGACCTGTACCTCCAAGTTTGCATAGGTAGTCACAAAATGTTTCATAAATGTGTGGACTGGGGATCCTTGTGTAGCCATAAATATGTTTAGTGATACATTTGCAAGAAAGGCCAGTGTACCTCTTTTTCCTTGTGGAATTAGTCTTGGGCTTGTTATAATGAGTCGTACCCTTAATGAACAAGTTACTTACCTTTATCTGGTAGAGATTATCTAGCTGCAGGCTTCTTACCTTTGAATTTCCTGGTGTCAGCTTCCAATCCAAAATTATTTTGTTGAGCAATAACCTGCACGCGCCGTTGGGTGACATCGTCCGGATCCGTGCGTCTTGTACGGCTCTACGTAGCTTAGCAACATTGGAGCAGTCTGTGACGTCATGGTCATCTATTAAGGCACCATCCCGGCGCGCATTCGTCAGTTCGTATATTCACAACACTTCCACGCCAGAAGCACAGTGTCATGGATAGAACCAACATTTTGCCTGTGCAAAACTAGGGCTCTGAAAGGGATAAACCCTAATTCTACTAGACATATCTGCAGAGCAGGGGGAGGCATGGGTGTGTGTGTAAGGAATCCGCAGCTAGATAGAGTCTACCATATAATGTGTTACTGAAGGGAAGTAAGTTCTTCATGTGATAGTGACTTCTAGCTGTAAATTTCTTACCTTTAAACAGATACCCAAGCCATATCCTCTTGGCGGACTGAACGGGCAAAGTGCCCGTCTCTTCGTACCCGACTGTCCAGGCAGTAATGTTCTGCAAATGTGTGCAAAGACGCCCACTTTGCCACCTGACAGATCTCCAGGACTGGTACGCCGCGAGCTAGCCCAGTGGTAGCAGCTTTGTCTTGGCAGAATGAGCTCGCAAGCCCTCAGGAGGCTGCTTCTCGGCCAATGCGTAGCAGATTTTGATGCAGAGATTGTACCAGTGCAAAATGGTTTGCTTCTGCACTGCCCGGCCATTCTTTGCTCCAACCTACCCCACAAAGAGTTGGTCATCCACCAAGAACTCTTCTGTGCAGTCAAGGTAGAATGACAACGCTCTTTTTGGGTACAGTCAATGGAGTCGCTCCCCTTCTTTAGAGGGATGCGTTGGAGCAAAGAAGGTGGGCAGGGTGATGTTCTGACCCAGATGAAATGGGGTCACCACCTTTGGGAGGAAAGAGGCATGAGTTATGAGTACCACCTTGTCTGGGTAGATAGTGAGATACGGTGGCTTTGATGACAGGGCTTGCATCCCACTCACCCTCCTGGCAGATGTTATTGCCACTAAGAAGGCTGTCTTGATGGTGAGCAGCCGGATGGGACAGTTGTGCAAAAGCTTGAAGGGAGCACACATCAGAAATATAAGTACCATTGAGGCATAACAAAGGGGTAGGGGGAAACATATGTACAAGCCCTTTGAGGAATCTATGCACAATGAGGGATTTAAACAGAGAAGGTCGATCAGGCAGCCGAAGAAATGCCAATAAGGCAGAACGATAGCCCTTGAGAGCCCCCAGGGCAGAACCCTGCTGGCCTAGGGAAAGAATGAAGAGAAGAATATCAGAAAGAGGGTCAACAGACCTTTCTGTACAAGAATATACAAAGCGTTTCCAACAGCAGGCGTACACCGTTTTAGTGGAGAAAGGTCTGGCTGCCAAAATAACAACTTTACAGACTTTGGGAGAAAGGTCAAAAGCCAACAACTGCCGCCACTCAATCTCCACGCATGAAGGCGCAGAGTTGACAGGTTCGGGTGTAGAACCCTCCCCTGCTGCTGTGACAAAAGATCCTCCCAAAAGGGCAGCCTGAACAGAGGATTGATGCTCATTTCGAGAAGCTTGGGATACCAGACTCTTCGTGCCCAATCCGGAGCCACTAGGATGACTTGGGCCCGGTCATTCTTGATCTTCTTGAGAACTCTGGGCAGGAGTGGTACGGGCGGGAAAGCGTCCAGGCGGCCTGAACTCCACTTGCGACAAACAGTCACCTAGCAATTGCTGCCTTGGAAACTCCAATGGGCAATACTGCTGACATTGCGCATTCTCTGCCGAGGTGAACAGATCTAACCAAGGCTCTCCCTACTGCTGAAAGAGTCCTTACTGCACCTCTGGATGAAGATACCACTCGTGATCTGCTAGGCATCAACGGCTGGGTACGTCTGCCCTGGCGTTCAGAGAACCTAATAATATTAATACAGTACACTGTTCCACACAAAAGTAAAGAAACACAACTAATCTACAGGGAAACAGTAAAAATCTGGAACAAAGCAGCCCTCACACATCCCATAGGATGCCAAGCTTCATCACTGGGCAAAGCTCCTCATCAGACCAGCACTGCAATGTCTGATGGGCCACCCTTTCAAAGAAGAAGGGTTGGCACTTAACCGGGGAACATATTTCCAATGATGCGCGTGCCTACAAAGGACACACACTAAGGATGTGTACAGGAGAAAAGAAAATACAATTGACTCTGAACCACAACCATCACATTAATAATTCAGTAAAGAAAGGCCCAGGCCAAGATTAAAAACAAATAAGGGGAGTGCTGGAGGAAGGACTGCACTCACACTCAGCTAGAAAGATGAAAACCTCTTTGAGTCTGAAGGTGGGTGACGAGACCCTGGGGCGTAGAAGCCTTCAACAGTCGTCGAGGTAGTGGAAGACTGAAATCCCCAACCTGCAGAGTTAAGCCGCTACCACTGCCATCTCCTTGGTGAACACCAGAGATTCACTGCTGAAACCGAAAGGGAGCGCAATAAACAAAGTGCTCGTGGCCCACCTTGAACCACAAGTAACACCTGTGGGCGGGCAGGATGGGGATCCTGCAAGCCCAACACTACCATCCCAGTCATCTTGGTCAGGGGCAGACAAGACCTGAACAAGAGTGAGCATCTTGAATTTCTCCTTTTTAAGGAATAGATTGACGTCCCTTAAATCCAAGATAGGGCGAAGACCCTTGTTCTTTTTTGGAATCAGAAAGTAGCAGTGTAAGAAAATGCCTCCTTTGCATGGTTACCCCCTGACTTTTTGCCTTTGCAGATGCTAAGTTATGATTTGAAAGTGTGCTGGGACCCTGCTAACCAGGCCCCAGCACCAGTGTTCTTTCCCTAAACTGTACCTTTGGCTCCACAATTGGCACAACCCTGGCACTCAGGTAAGTCCCTTGTAACTGGTACCCCTGGTACCAAGGGCTCTGATGCCAGGGAAGGTCTCTAAGTGCTGCTGCATGTCGTATGCCACTCTAGGGACCCCTCACTCAGCACAAGCACACTACCTCACAGCTTGTGTGTGCTGGTTGAGAAAATGACTGTCGACATGGCACTACCCTCAGGGTGCCATGACAACCTCACACTGCCTGTGGCATAGGTATGTCACCCCTCTAGCAGGCCTTACAGCCCTAAGGCAGGATGCACTATACCACAGGAGAGGGCATATGTGCATGAGCACTATGCCCCTACAGTGTCTAAGCAAAACAGACATTTTAAGTGCAGGGTAGCCATAAGAGTATATGGTCTGGGAGTTTGTCAAACACAAACTCCACAGTTTCATAATGGCTACACTGAAAACTGGGACGTTTGGTATCAAACTTATAAGCACAATAAATGCACACTGATGCCAGTGTGCAACTTATTGTAAAATACACCCAGAGGGCATCTTAGAGATTCCCCTTGAAATCATACCCGACTTCCAGTGTAGGCTGACTAGTTTTTGCCAGCCTGCCACACACCAGACATGTTGCTGGTCACATGGGAAGAGTGCCTTTGTCACTCTTCCCAGGAACAAAACCTGTACTGGGTGGAGGTGCTTCTCACCTCCCCCTGCAGGAACTGTAACACCTGGCGGTGAGCCTCAAAGGCTCACCCCCCTTTGTTACAGCGCCACAGGGCATCCCAGCTAGTGGAGATGCCCGCCCCTCCGGCCACTGCCCCCACTTTTGGCGGCAAGGTTGGAGGAGATAATTAGAAAAACAAGGAGTCACCCACCAGCCAGGACAGCCCCTAAGGTGTCCTGAGCTGAGGTGACCCCTGCCCTTAGAAATCCTACATCTTATGGATGGAGGATTCCCCCAATAGGAATAGGGATGTGCCCCCCTCCCCTCAGGGAGGAGGCACAAAGAGGGTGTAGCCACCCTCAAGGACAGTAGCCATTGGCTACTGCCCTCCCAGACCTAAACACACCCCTAAATTCAGTATTTAGGGGCTCCCCAGAACCTAGGAAAACCAGATTCCTGCAACCTAAGACGAAGAAGGACTGCTGAGCTGAAAATCCTGCAGAGAAGACGGAGACACCAACTGCTTTGGCCCCAGCTCTACCGGCCTGTCTCCCCACTTCAAGAAAAACTGCAACAGCGGTGCTTTCCACAGGGTCCAGCGACCTCTGAAGCCTCAGAGGACTACCCTGCATCTAAAGGGACCAAGAACTCCTGAGGACAGCGGCTCTGCTCCAAAGAAGAAACATCTTTGCAACAAAGAAGCAACTTTTAAAGAACACACGTTTCCCGCCGGAAGCGTGAGACTCTGCACCCGACGCCGCCGGCTCGACTTGTGGAGAACCAACACTACAGGGAGGACTTTCCGGCGACTGCGAGCCCGTGAGTAGCCAGGGTTGACCACCCTGAACCCCCACAGCGACGACTGCAGAGGGAATCCAGAGGCTCCCCCTAACTGCGACTGCCTGCTTCTAAGAACCCGACGCCTGGTAAGGACACTGCACCCGCAGCCCCCAGGACCTGAAGGATCCAACCTCCAGTGCAGGAGCGACCCCCAGGTGGCCCTCTCCCTTGCCCAGGTGGTGGCTACCCCGAGGACCCCCCCCCCCTTGCCTGCATCGCTGAAGAGACCCCTGGGTCTCCCATTGAATTACAGTGCAAACCCGACGCCTGTTTGCACACTGCACCCGGCCGCCCCCGTGCCGCTGAGGGTGTACTTTTTGTGCTGACTTGTGTTAAACACCCCTCCCCCCCCCCTTATTGCCATTTGTATGAAAACTGTATATGCTATTTTGCTAATTCAAAGTTCCTAAAGTTCCTAAGTGAAGTACCTTTCATTTAAAGTATTGTTTGTAAATCTTGAACCTGTGGTTCTTAAAATAAACTAAGAAAATATATTTTTCTATACAAAAACCTATTGGCCTGGAATTGTCTGAGTGTGTGTTACTCATTTCTTGCCTGTGTGTGTACAACAAATGCTTAACACTACCCTCTGATAAGCCTACTGCTCGACCACACTACCACAAAATAGAGCATTAGAATTATCTCTTTTTGCCACTATCTTACCTCTAATGGGAACCCTTGGACTCTGTGCATGCTATTTCTTACTTTGAAATAGTACATACAGAGCCAACTTCCTACAAAGTCTCCATGTGAGAGTAGAGTGTGCAGGCTGAATGATCTGTGTGTGTAGTGGGTCAGTGTGTCAGGATGAGCAATGCATCTGTGAGTGAAGTGGGAGCAGTGAGCACATATGAATGAAGTGAGGGGTGCGTTTGTGAGTTCAGGGTGAATGGTGTGCTTGTTGAAGAGCAGTGTGACTGTGCAAGTGCAGGATGAGGGATGTATATTTATAAATGCAGCAGGATGGGTGTGTTTGAGTGCATGGTGAATGGTGTGCTTGTTCGATTGCAGTAATAACAAATAGTTGAATGTGAGTGCAAGGGAGAGCTTTTTGTACAAGTGCATTGTGAGTTATGTAAGCATCGGAGTGCAGAGAGAGTGGTGTGCCTGTGTAAGTGCAGGGCTATCTGCACAAGTTATTTTTTATGGATGAAGGGTGTTACCGGGTAAGTGGTGCCTTTGTGAGTGCCAGGTGAGAAATGTTTCCTTGAAAGTGCAGGGGGGGGATTATTTGATTGAGAGTAGGATTTGTGCATATGTGAGTGTGAGGTGTCTCTGACTGCAAGGTTGCACTGTATGGGTGCAGCATGAGAGCTGTGCCCTTGTGAGTGCAGTGTCCGTATTTGAATGTGTGTGAGAGGTGTACCCTTGTGAAAATAGGATGTGAGATGTACCCATGTGAGTGTAAGCAATGTGAATGCAGAGTTGTGGAGGGGAGTGGACTGTCCATACAGTATACCTCTGTAAATGCTGAGTTGCCCCTGTATGAGGGGTGATCCTCCAAGTACAGTTTAAGTGGAGTGACTTTGTGATTGAAGAGCGAGTGGTGTGAACAGAGTGAGTGAGGTGACTAGGGGGAGCGGCGTGCTTAGGGGGAGCTGCATACCTTCCTGAATGCAGGCACACAAAGGCCAGACCCATAAGCATTGCCAATGCGTGCTTTCCTTTGCAGCAATGCAGCCATTTTGTCCTTGAGCTGCCATGCGTTTTTTGGCATCCACTGTTGATCTGCTCTTTTTTCATCAGTATCAGTATATTCTTTCCCTGGTGTTATTTTTCCTTCCTTCCATCTTTATCCCCTTCTGGAGATGAAAAAGATGTGAAGGTTTGTCCCTACTTGTGACTTTTGGTTTCAACCCAAGAGGCCCCTTGGTCTTTGGTGCCAAATGGACTGTTTAGTGAATGACAAAGTATAACACTTTCTGGTATCTTTAGGTCCAATGTTTTCACTCAACGACTATAGGACATTGTGGGAACAAGCTTTTGTTGGGCATCACCACATGCTCTTTCAGTGCCTTTTGCAGTAAAGTCCAAGTTTCAAAATTTATTGAAGCCAAATTCTCAGCTTCTGATCAAGGGTCTCTGCGCTTCTGTACCAAGCAATTTGTATTGGTGCCCATCTGTGTCAGTTTGTGATGGCAATTCAGACAATACATCAAAGGAGCATTTTCCATAAAAAATGTTATTCAGTAGAGACCAGGTGATAGCCAACACCCTCAAATAAGCATTGTCCAAATCCATGTAAAGTTACACATTTTTGTTTAATTTTCAGCACTCTTCTTGAAAGTCCATTTCATTCATTGTTGATATCTCATCTCGATCCCGTAATACGAATCTCAAAGGCATCTCAAAACCCTTTTCTCCACCACCTCTGTCAACCTGGAGCTCTCGAACTACTGATTTGAAACCACATGACGAAAAAAACAAGGCTAAAAGTGGGGACCATGTACTGGGGCATTGTGGGCTCATACTGTTTCACCTCTGGTCAATGGCCAAAAAGGGGGGAAAAAAAACAACCAAAAAAAAGAATATGAACGGATACAGAGCCATACACTAGAAGATGGAGTACTGTACAGCACATGCATCCAAAAAAATAAGAAAATCCGATTTTTTATTACTATACCAGTTTTACTCAAAAACTGCAAAGCAATTTCAAGTCAACAAGGGCAGAAGGTGACCAGTTATGTTGTAACTCAAACAGTTAAAGTAGTACTCTTGCATCAGACGTTCAAAATTTAGAAAGTAGAAGAAAATATAATCTTTACAATTTAAAAAACACTTACATCTCCAATGACCTTCGCTGTAACGGGGGGAACAGCACCTTTGAAAAGAAGGTCAAGATGACATCTGTTAAGAATATCCATAGTTCTTGAAACAAAGCTTGTTTAAAATCAAACACTTAATCTAATGACCATACAAGTATCTGTTGTATAGTTGTGTAAGGTAGAGTCAAAAATAAGTTGGCTAATCAAAAGATCTTTTATAGTCAGTGCTGGGGTCTTTACATGGTCAAATACTGACATGCTGATCGACCGTTTGGTCTAAAGTTATAAAAAATACGGCTCTAACACTAAGCAAATTGGCTCCTTTAAATGTCTACTTAAGGATAAAGTGTTTTCGTTCCTAATGTGCCATTTCAACTTACGTTATTTTTTTTTATATTTGCCATCACAAGGTTTTTAGATCCTTTCCTTTCTTTCCAATAAGCCAAATTAACAAGTTACTTACCTTCGGTAATGCATTATCTGGTAGAGACAGGATCTAGCTGCAGATTCCTTACTTTAGAATCTTCCCCAGGCGTGAGGTGGTATTTGTAAACACTTTGCCCATAGTATGTTTGCGTGCTGGAAGAGGGCATTGCGCAACTCTGTATCGACGCTGTCCACCAGATGTGATTTAAGCCGAGTCTATATAAATACATCCCACCAGCCCCGACGTAAGTTTCTTCTGTGACTATTTTCTGCACTCAAATCGTGGAGCCACATATGGAAACTGCCCATCTAAACAGTGTGCTAGAACAGAAAACACTCCTTTGTCAAGTAATCACCAAATTTTTAATAAGAAGACTCAGTTCGCAGAGTGGGGAGGATGGGCTGGTTGTTAAGGAATCTGCAGCTAGATCCTCCCTCTACTAGATAATGCGCTACCAAAGGTACATAACTTGTTCATCTGATAGAAACATCTAGCTGCAGATCTATTACTTTAGAACCAGATACCAAAGTCATAGTAACCCGGAGGAGGAACTGCAAACTGAGACCTTCAAAAAAGTCTCAGGGTATCCGAAAATCAGTCAAGAGCATAAGAAAAAGAGTGGAAAATCATAATAATCAAGGTGAGTAAGAACATACTCTACGACATCAAAACCTATAGAAGGAACCACTGGTATATAAAACCTGAAATCATGAAAAAACATGGGATAAGATCATCCATGTTAGTATACTGAATGTGTGTCATAAGTGACCCAACAATATGGGGCATGTATAACCAGAAGAAAACCGGTCTAGTGCAACAGAAATAGACAGTGCATTCATAAGAATACCTATGAGGAAAAACATACTCTCTACTAAACTGTGTAAAGGACCACAATAAGAAAGTCATATAAACGTTAACAGCATGGAGAAAGCATCACCATGATTAACACCATTAAAAATCTGACCCTAAAACAAAACAAGCCTAGAAAAGTTCAAAAAGACCAGGCAATCATAATAATCTAAGTGAACCCTAACAAATTTCACCACAAAAGGCTTGTAAAAGGACCACGTATAAGGAGTTACACATTCAAAAACATAGAATAATGGAAATCCATGTTAATATGACTAATTGCTGTTTGAGGCGAAGTGACAGAATGAATATCAGTGCACAAAAACACCATCAATACAGGGGAAAGAACCACAGCAATGATATAAAGATAATAAACACATGCCAAATGAGGTAGTGAATATTAATATATTCTTATATGTAGACCACAACTGCATGTTCTACCCTCTTGGAACACAGAGCAGCATAGCATGCTAATTGAGCAATACCTCTTACCCTCTTAAAGGTATTTTCTAACCAGATCTACATTGTAAGACACACTGAGTGTATCTTCTCTTGCAGAGAAAACAACTGTCATCTTTAAAAAAAAGCTGGAGACAGCAATAGCAACCAGTTGGCATATAAATACAGTTTTCCCCAGGACAAGTGTCTAGATATGATAAAAACATCTTCAAGATATTCTCAATACATACAACTACTGACACAGGAATATAATAAACAAATGCCTATGTAGAAACCAATGAAATGTATATATATACACATTTTTTATTTTTTTTCTTATACATATATAATATATAGATTTTTTGTTTTTGTTAAAGGGGGCCTTGATAGAGTGACTGAAACAAAGGTGAATATATGACTGTTTTAATTAACACGCATCTACGGATTAACTAGAAAAGTTGTCAATGACTCAAAAACAGATATGTACAACATTCTTAATATAAAAAAATCCGTCCAATTTTGTACATTTCATCATATGACAAAATGTTCAAGTTGTGGACCCAACCCACTCAGATCTTGATAAAAATAGTTGTACCTAGATGAGGCATTAACACCTAACACAACAGAGATTGATATCTCAAGAAAAGAAGAAAGTCTTGAATGCAAACGCAAAAGCGCAGAGTAACTCCTAAAGAGTTAATTATATTAATTTTTCTATACAAGAGACTGAACAGAATCTACAGAGAGATAAACGCCTCAATGAAGACCTATGATAACACGACATAAGCCAGGAAAAAGAAAGTATAATCTTCAAAGAACATGACTATACAATTGTCTACACCAAAGTGTAGAAAATCCATCAAACTGTGAAGGCCATTTAATACAAAACATTTAAGACCAAAACAAAAAAAGTCTTAGAAAGTCCCCAAGGTGATACTTTGTAATGTATCAAGTCCACCAAAAATAGAAAACTGATACTGCCATATCATAGGTAAATGAAGAAAGTACATAATACATAGTATAGATCAACAGTCACCTTGTTTGATAGTACAAGAAGGGCATAGTAAACAGACACCCTTAGTGCTATATAATTCTTATAAAGAACGTAAGGCCATACTGAATAATAAGATTATCCAAAAAATGTCTGTGACAGACATTAAATAATGTAAACAAACTTGAAGTGGAGAACGCTTTCACACCACTAATAATAACAATAATAAAAGTAGCTTTGAAGCCCTCCAGGCATGAAAACCCCATAGAGTCCCAGGATAATATACACCCCAACACTCAACCATGACAATTTAAGGAAACATAACACCTGCCAAAAGCAGGAACACCCACCAGGTGCCAACATTAGGTGGATCAGACATAAAACTAAAAAAGCCTCACACGACTGCTGTAGAAGGCTAGCTCAGTGTATGGTGTACACCTATGGTGTGGCACACTGTACTGAGTCAAAGCAACCGTTAGTTGTAGTGTTTTGGTGCTTAGGTAACCAAAGCTCTCCAGAGGTAGCTGTGGAGGGCAGTAAGGCGTATCTTGGAGGAGTGTAAAGCACTTACAATCCCACAGTAGTCAGTCAGTAACTGTTACACAAGAAAGAACCACACTAAGAGCTGCAAAAATAAAGTATTCTTTATTACAACACTAAGACTATACTAACGCTGGTGTATCTCCACTGGAGATATCTACACACAAAATGTACACTTAGTAACAAGCAGGAAAAGCACAGAAATACATGAAGTTCTATGGGGGAGCCTAAACCATATTTAAAGAAATTGGTATAAGAATGGAGGTGCCCAACAAAGGTAAGTGTTAGAATCCTGGGGGCTGGGGAGACTAAGAAATTATCAAAGACAAGTAGTAGAAATACCACAGACGCCCAGGTGCAGAGCTATTAACGAGCCAGGTGTCCCATAGACCTTAACACAATAACATTGTGGTTGGATATTTATGGATTCAGGACCCTTCCCAGTGGACCCCGAAGAGACCAACTGGAACAAATAAGCTTGGATTGTGCCCCCCACCTGTGGATACACAGAAGATTGGAGTACCTACGCCAGGGTGCCCAGGTGCATAGGGGTGAAGTGCCGTTGGAAACCTTTGTTGGAGTCGGTGGAAGCCTTGATTGTCCAGCTGCTTTCGCAACCCGTGGACCAGGTCACAGAAACCAAGGGTGGATTCTGGACGTGAAGAACCTGAAAAACTAGAGGACAGTGTCCAGACCACTCAGATGTCCAGGTAGTGCAGGCAAGCAATGTCCACCCTCTTGAAGGTGAAGCATCTGCAGGACTGTGAAGGAAGAAGTGAAACGGCGGAGTCCAGGGGATCTTTGGAGTCACCCACAAGCTGTCCCACGTCGGTCGCCGGATTACAGGAGGGTCAGTGGACAGCAGTGTCACCAACAAGTCTTGGCAAATAGAATTAGTTGTTGCACGGAAGATTGCACGTTTTTGGGGACCAGCAAGGTCCTAGAGACTCGACACTTGGAGTCAGGGTAGGCCTTCAGCAGGGAGTAATGCAAGACAGAGTCGGAGGAGCACCCATGAGTGACCCACTGGCTGCAGGGACGGAGTCACAGGGAGGCTTCGGCAGCACAAAAAAACATGGGCCCAACATCGCAGGAGCAGCAGAGTGGAAGCTGATCTTGGAGTTGCAGAGTGCTGGTTGCTGGGGCTTCTCGGAGCCCGAAGTTCTCCTGAAGGAGGAGTCAACAAGCCTTGGCAAGAGCAACAGTTGCAGTGCACAGGGGTCCTTTCCAGTGGCTGCAGCAAGGACCAACCATCTTTCAAGTTGGTCAAAAGGCAAGGGGGGGCCCAGAGGACCAAAGAACCACCACCTGTGTTGCAGAGCCTTTTGATGTCCGTGCGACAGCAAGATCCACAAGCTGGTCGTAGTCGTCTTAAGGTGCCTGCGGATGCAGGGGAGTGACTCCTTCACTCCAAGTGAGATTCCTTCTTGCTTCTTGGATGCGAAGAGAGTCCTTGTGAACCTGGAGGATGCAAAGCCACATTTGTTGCAGGAGCTGAGAAACAATGTTGCAGTGGAAGCCCTCCCAACTGGCTACAGTATTGCTTCAGTTCCAGAAGGAGACCAGCAGCGGTTCCGGGGGCCAGGAGCAGAAGATGTCTTGCAAAGAGTTCCTTGAAGAGTCTTGCTTGATGAATCCGAGGGTACATTGTGGTATGCAACTAACACTGAAATCAATGTAGTTGAATGATTCCAACATGTTTGATACCAAACATGCCTAGGTTCGGAGAAGCCATTATTTAGTTGGACCACTTGTGTTGACCAGTGTCCACTACATATCTTAAGAGAGATTCCCCACACTTACAAAGCCCAGATATTGGAGTCTGGGGTTTGTAGGGGTACCAATGTTTATGCAGGGGTACCCTCACACTTAGGAAGATACACCCTGCCCATGGGCTGAAGGGCCCACCAGAGGGGTGACGTACAGTGTCCTAGATATGCCAAGCCTTATATCTTAAATAAAAGGTGCATGCACCATTTCACGCAGGCTGCAATGATAGGGCTGCAGATAATTTGCATGGGCTCCCATGGGTGGCATGATACATGCTGCAGCCCATGGGAGACCCCTGGCATACCAATGCCTCGGTTATCTAAGTATCATATACTAGGGACTTACACAGGTGCATCAGTATGCCAATTGTGGGATGTAAAAGTGCACCAGTAACCAAATTTAGAAAAGAAAGCAGAGACACTGGGATCCTCATTAGCAAGATCCCAGTGTACTACAGTCTAAACACACTGACTCCAGGGACAAAAAGTAGGGGGAACCATGTCAGAAAAAGGCTACTTTCCTACCACTGTCAAAGCATGGCTCAACTGTGAAACAAAGACAAACTACCCCCTACAATCCAGTAAAGGAGGTATTGACTAGTCAAAAGGATAGAGAGGAACCCAGCTAATTAGCTGTTACACCCCTACTCTCACAAAAACGCCTTACAGCAGGGTCAGTCATTGCACCAAATAAATGAGCACTATCAATGTGTCTTGAACTGCCTCGGAAAATCCAGAGGAGCGCAACACGTATGGCGACGTAGTGCAACTGAAGAGCCCATGGCCCGACCCAGGGAGTCAGTGGTACCCATACCGCAGTGAATGATTTGTTTAACTGCTTGCTGGTCATCTTGAATCGAAGAGCAAGAGTGTAAGGAAATGCCTCCTTGGCATGGTTACCCCCTAACTTTTTGCCTTTTGTTAATGCCAGTTATGATTAAAAGTGTGCTGGGACCCTGCTAACCAGGCCCCAGCACCAGTGTTCTTTCCCTAAACTGCACCTTTGTTCCCACAATTGGCACAGCCCTGGCACCCAGAGAAGTCCCTTGTAAATGGTACCAAGGGCCCTGATGCCAGGGAAGGTCTCTAAGGGCTGCAGCATGTATTATGCCACCCTAAGGACCCCTCACTCAGCACATGCACACTGCCTCACAGTTTGCATGTGCTGGTGGGGAGAAAATGACTAAGTCGACATGGCACCCCCCTCAGAGTGCCACGCTCACCTCACACTGCCTGTGGCATAGGTAAGTCACAGCTCTAGCAAGCCTTACAGCCCTAAGGAAGGGTGCACTATATCACAGGTGACGGCATATGTGCATGAGCACTATGCCCCTACAGTGTCTAAGCAAAACCTTAGACATTGTAAGTGCAGGGTAGCCATAAGAGTATATGGTCTGGGAGTTTGTCAAACACGAATTCCACAGTTCCATAATGGCTACACTGAAATCTGGGAAGTTTGGTATCAAGCTTCTCAGAACAATAAATGCACACTGATGCCAGTGTGGAATTTATTGTAAATTGCACCCAGAGGGCATCTTAGAGATGCCCCCTGAATACCAGTCCGACTCTTATTACTAGGCTGACCAGTTTCTGCCAGCCTGCCACAACCAGACGAATTTCTGGCCACAATGTGAGAGTGCCTTTGTCACTCTGTGGCCAGAAACAAAGCCTGTACTGGGTGGAGGTGTTCTCACCTCCCCCTGCAGGAACTGTAACACCTGGTGGTGAGCCTGAAAGGCTCATGCCTTTTGTTACAGCACCCCAGGGCATCCCAGCTAGTGGAGATGCCCACCCTCTCCGGCATTGCCCCCACTTTGGCGGAAAGGCTGGAGGAGATAATGAGAAAAACGAGGAGTCACCCACCAGTCAGGACAGCCCCTAAGGTGTCCTGAGCTGAGATTACCCCTTCCTTTAGAAATCAGATTCCTGCAACCTACAAGAAGGAGGACTGCTGACCTGAAAGCCCTGCAGAGACGAAGACAACAATTGCTTTGGTAACAGCCCTACCGGCCTGTCTCCAGACTCAAAGAACCTGCACAGTGACGCATCCGACAGGGACCCGCGACCTCTGAAGCCTCAGAGGATTGCCCCGAATCCGAAGGACCAAGAAACTCCGGTGAACAGCAACAACTTTGCAACTTTTAAAGAACTCACTCTTCCCGCTGGAAACGTGAGACTTCACCCTCTGCACCCGACACCCCAGGCTCGAGCTCCAGAGAACCAACACTACAGGGAGGACTCCCAGGCAACTGACCTCGTGAGTAACCCGAGACGATCCCCACAGCGATGCATGCAGAGAGAATCCAGAGGCTCCCCCTGACCGCGACTGCCTGGAACAAAGAACCCGACGCCTGGACCAAGTACTGCATGCGCAGCCCCTAGGACCAGAAGGAACCAAACTCCAGTGCAGGAGTGACCATCAGGCAACCCTCTGCCTAGCCTAGTCGGTGGCTGGCCTGAGAAGCCCCCCTGCGCCTGTCGGCACTGCTAGAGTGACCCCCCGGGTCCCTCCATTGATTCCTATTGACAACCCGACTCCTGCTTTGCACACTGCACCAGGCCGCCCCAATGTCGCTGAGGGTGTGTTTTGTGTGCCTACTTGTGTCCCTCCTAGTGCTCTACAAAACCCCCCTGGTCTGCCCTCCGAAGACACAGGTACTTACCAGTTGGCAGACTGGAACCGGAGCACTCTTCACAGGCGTCTATGTGTTTTGGGCCCTCCTTTGAACTCTGCACCTGACTGGCCCTGTGTTGCTGGTGCAGTGACTTTGGGGTTGCCTTGAACCCCCAACGGTAGGCTACCTATGCCCAGGAACTTAAACTTGTAAGTGCCTTCCTTACCTAAAAAACTAATCAATACTTACCTCCCCCAGCAACTGCTGATGTTTGCACTGTGTCCACTTTTAAAATAGCTTATTGCCATTTTTGTCAAAACTGTTCATGCTACTGTGATTATTCAAAGTTCCTAGAATACCTGAGTGAAATACCTTTCATTTGAAGTATTAGTTGTAAATCTTGAACCTGTGGTTCTTAAAACAAAGAAAATATATTTTTCTATATTAAAACTATTGGCCTAGAGTTAAGTCTGAGTGTGTGTTCCTCATTTATTGCCTGTGTGGTACAACAAATGCTTAACACTACCCTCTGATAAGCCTACTGCTCGACCACACTACCACAAAATAGAGCATTAGAATTATCTAATGTTTCCACTATCTTACCTCTAAGGGGAACCCTTGGACTATGTGCACACGATCTCTTATTTTGAGATAGTATATACAGAGCCAACTTCCTACAAAGATTACTCCTGATATACCGAAGCGTAGGCAAGATGCTTGCCAATGAGTTCCATAATGAATGTGAGAACTATCCCAGAACGCAAGACGTAATAGAGTGTGAAGCAGAACTTGGAGGAAAAAAATATGCCTGCCACAAACATCCAGAGCCCTGGAATCTATGTCAGATGGGACAAGTGGGAGAGACTCAATGTCATGTAAGGCTAAAGCAGCCTGTACCACAAAACTACAGTGAGTAGGATGTCTAATGAGGCAAGCCAGATCACCTGGGCAGGTCAGTACCTATGAGATGTAGCCCGATTAATAGGGGCCTGTGTATCAGGCTTAGCCAAAGCCACAACAAAATGCCATGTAGGGCTTCGATGTAAGGAAGCATTGGTTCAAACCCTGTTTGGCCTTGATGGAGGACATCAATTAGAAGATCCAAATTTAATTCCACTGTAGGAAGTGTGAGATTCAAAGCTTCAGCAACCCTTCCCAGCATGTCAGCAGGAGAAGAGCTCACCTTCGTAGCAAGGTGGGGGGTGAGAAGAGTAGTCCCGAGGCCGGGGATGAATCTAAGCCAGCTAGCTAACTGACCTCTCTCTGAGGCTAATGAATATCCAACTCCTCTACCGCCTCTCCACCACATCTCTCAGAAGGATCAGCATGAGAGAACTCTCCAGAAAGTGGAGGGATGTCAGGCATAACCGGCATGACTGGGGTTGTACCCAAAGTTGACTGAGGTCGATTTAAACTTCAGAAGGAGAGGGATCCGACTTCGATCGGCGGTGCCAGCAGTCTCACCGGAGTCAGCTCATCAAATACGGGCATCGAAGGTGGAAACCCGGAAGGGCTGTGCACCAGTGCGGTAACACCTTTGTTAACTGAAGCTAAAGGCTGAACTGAAGCACAGGGCGAACCCGCCAGCGTGGACACAGTCAAGGCATTCTGCACCTCCATGGGACCCACAGGCGCTCCAGAGGGAGGTGGTTCAGCAGAGATAGCGTAAAGAGAAATGTAATACTCATGCATCTAGATCAGAATCACCCCGTCCCTGGAAAAAGAGGAATACTCTGGGTAAATTTAGACCTCAACTCCTCAACCGAGGAATGGTGGGAGGCCGTATGCGGTAAAGTCAGCAACTTCGACTGCTTGTGTTAAGTTTTACCTCGTGAAGACTGGTGTCCATGAGATAGACTCCTTGAACAGGCCGGCAAACAGACGTTCTTAAGAGTCTTGGTCAACGCAGGAATGGCTTCGACATCCGTGCTGCCAGAAGCTTCATACAATGCTCCCTCAGAGATTTCGACCAAAGCTGGCAACAGCAGTCACTCTTCAGCATAATGGTGCCTGCCCAGGAACCACATACAAATGAAGTAGGGGTCCGTAGCTGATATTTGTCGTCCAGAGTGTAGGAAAGTCACTCTTTTTGGCATGGTTACCCCCACTTCTTGCCTGTTGTCAGTGTGCTTAGACTGTTCTCACTAGGATCCTGCTAACGAGGACCCCATTGATTGTGCTCTCTCCCTCAAAATGTGGCTGCCTAGGACTTTGTACACTCCACAATTGGCATACTGGTGTCCCCTTATAAGTCCCTAGAATATGGTACTTAGGTACGCAGGGCACTGGGACACCAGGGGTTCCCTGTGGGCTACAGCATGTGTTGTGCCACCCATGGGAGCATAATGGTAACTCCGAACTCTTCTGCATTGTTTACTTCATCTTCTGGCTACTGGGACTCGAATTGGAACCTCCAGGAACCGACATTCTGCAGCTTCAGAGACAACTCTGCTCTGCAACATTGTTTCTCCAGCTTCTTCCAGCAATTTCCCCGGCTGTGCATCCTGTGAGGGCAGCGAGTCCTTAGCGTGCACAAGAAGTAAGAAGGAATCTCCATTGGAGTGAAGGAGCCACTCCCTTGCGTCTGCAGGTACCAACTGCAACGAAGACCAGCTTTGTTGATCTGCTCTCCTCCGGAAGTGTGTGGATCTTGCATCACAGTTAGTAGTCTGAAGTGGTCCCCTTGATCCTCTCTGCCAGCTATCTCGCTTTGGAGATAAGCCCTTGCCTTTCCTTTCAGGACAGTACCCCTGTGCACTGTGACTATTGCAGCTACGAAGGCTTGTTTGCTCCTCCTCCCAGGGATCTTCAGGCTTGGTGTAGTCCTGGCCCCCAGTTCTTCCGCCTGCAGAGCAGTCTCCATTACTGCTCCAGAGATGTGGGACTCTTCTTCAGGCGTGCTGGGTGGGCCTCACTGTGACTGCTGTGCTTGCTGCCAGTGGACTGCCTGAAGGGGGCTGTCTACTGTTCTTGTGACTCCCGACTGAATTGGGTCACCCTGGACTCTCTCCTTGGGTTGAGTTCCCTGGACCTTGCTGGTCCTCTTCAGCCTTTCAAACTATCTTCTCCGTCTCCTACATTTGCCAAGGCTTGTTGATGTTTTTCCAGCACCCCTAACCGACTGCATCTGGACTGCCGATGTGGGGCTTCACTTGCATCACTCCTGGGACTTCTCTTCATCTCCTGTGCTGCACTGCTGACCTTTTCGTCCACCATCGACCTGATCCTGCATCCACAGAAGGGTGGGTAGTAGCTCCTCCCACAACCGGACACTCCATCAAGAATCGGACTTGGTCCCCTTCCTTTAGAGGTCCTTTTCTGTCAGGGTCCACCTTTGGCTTCTTCCAGTCTTGGTTGGGTCTTGCATAATCCTTTTCCAAAGTCATCCTGTTGGTTTTGGGGAAAACCAGGTACTTACCTCTGCTCTCCCAAGTTCGACAGCTGGTAGAGATGACCTCCCCAGACCACTTGTGATGCAGGATCCATGCAGCTCCAGAGGAAAGAAGATCCACCAGCCGGTCGTCCTTACAGTTGATGCCTGCGGATGTAGGGGAGTGACTCCTTCACTCCAAGGGAGATTCCTTTTACTTCTTGTGCAGGCTGAAAACTCGTCCCCCTCAGAGGATGCACAGCCAGGGAAATGTTGCAGTTGCTGAAAGGAGCCAGAGAAACTAAGTTGCGGTGCTGTTCCTGTAGTCACAGATTGTCGGTTCCTGGAGGGTCCAGTTGCAGTTCCAGTGGGCAGAAGATGAAGTAAACAATGCAGTGGAGTCCTACTGGAATCTTCCACGTCAAATCTGAGATCCCTCCCAAGGAGGACACACTATTTAGGCCAGGAAGGGAGATTGGTCCCCTACCTTGGTGACCACCTATCAGGAGGGGGACTATGACGTCACCTGCCTGACCTGGCCACTCAGATGCTCATAGAGGCCTCTGCCCACCTTGGATTCAAGATGGCAGAATCAAGTGGCCATCTGGAGTACCTCTGGGCACAACCCCTGGGGTGGTGATGCATAGGGGAGTGGTCACTTTCCTTTCCATTGTCTAGTTTCACACCAGAGCAGGGACTGGGGTGAACCGGATTATGCAAGGAGGGCCCCAAATATGCCTTTCAAAGCATACCGGTAGCTTGGGGAGACTATCCCTCCCAAGCCTTGTAACACCTATTTCCAGAGGGGAGGGTGTTGTCTCCCTCTCCCACAGGAAATCATTTCTTCTGCTTTCCCCTGCCTGAGCTGGTCAAGCAGCAGGAGGGCAGAAAGCTGTCTGAGGGGTGGCAGCAGCATAGGCTGCCCAGAAAACCGCAGAACACTGGTAGGATCAATACTGGGCGGTCCTTTAAGGAGCCCCCAGAGTGCATTGAATCATACAACCAATACTGGCAACAGTATTGGGGTATGATTCAGACATGTTAGATACCAAACATGCCCAGGTTCGGAGTTATCATTATGTAGCTGGACACTGTATCCAGTACATGGGTAAAATGGCTTCCTGGCCCTTACGAAGTCCAGTGCAATTGGGCTGGAGTTCCACTCCAGCACTTCTTGGGGGCACCTCTGCTCAAGCAGGGGTGCCCTCAAACAGACTAACCTGCATCCTGCTCTCAGGGCTAGGAGGTCCTACTATAGCAGTGCCTTACAGTGACCTCATGTAGTGACCTGTGGTGAAAGGGTGCATGCACCTTTCACACAGGATATAATGACACGCGGTGTTGTCGCTGAAGCTGCAGAATGTCGATTCCTGGAGGGTCCAATTCGAGTCCCAGTAGCCAGAAGATGAAGTAAACAATGCAGAAGAGTTTGGAGTTACCATTATGTAGCTGGACACAGGTAGTGAGTGACCTGTGTCCATAACACAGGTAAAATGTCTTTCCCGCGCTAAGTCCAGTGTAATGGGACTGGAGTTCGTAGGGGCATCTCTGCTCATGAAGGGGTGCCCTCACACATAAGTAACTGCACCCTGCCCTCTGGGCTAGGGGGCCTACCATAAGGGTGACTTACAGTGACCTGCAGTGAAAGCGTGCATGCACCTTTTCGTACAGGCTGCAATGGCACACCTGCAGACACATTTTGCATGGGCTCCTATGGGTGGCACAACACATGCTGCAGCCCAAGGGGAACCCATGGTGCCCCAATGCCCTGGGTACCCAAGTACCATATACTAGCGACTTATATGGGGGCACCAGTATGCAAACTGTGAGGTGTGCAAAGTCCTAAGCAACCACATTTAGAGGGAGAGAGCACAGTCACTGGGGTCCAGGCAGGATCCCAGTGAAGACAGTCAAAGCATACGGACAGCAGGAAAAAAGTGGGGGTAACCATGCCAAAAAGAGGGTACTTTCCTACAATCACCACCAGCATTATCATCATCATAAGTAGAGGAAAGATAGTCTCTAGGGAGGAGTAATCCTTTGTGCAGGAGGTAGAGGCAGATGTTCTAGAGATTTAGGTGTAGGCCTGGCTACTACTGGACGTGACTGATGGGCTTCAGCTGATGCTGGGAAGCATTTGTAAGTCTTTTAGCATGCTTTGTAGGTCTTTTACGAGTTTAGCCAGAACGTGAACCATGTCTGGTGGTGGAGGCACACAAGGATGATACTGTTTTCACACTGAGAGTGATAGACATGTTTATAGTAATCTTGGTCCACGGCTTCATCCTGGTATTTCATGTGCAATTCAGAGGGGCTGTAAGCTGCAACAAACATTTCTTTATCATCCTCTCAGTATTGAACATCCATTAGGTGGCTGGGTTATTAGTGGGGATACATTGAAAGGCAACATGAAAGGAAGATGCATATGGTGAGGGGAGGACGAGGTCTTCGACAGTGTGGGCAATTGCGTAGTGGACAGCTTCTTGTGTTTTACCTTTGCCCAAGAGAAGGTCTTTTCAACAGGTTGTGTCTACAACATTCATTGTCGACGACGGTGGTGGTACTAACATTGATGTGGTCAACGTGGGTACAGTCTTCATCAACTTTACTATTGTCGGAGACACGACTGTTCTCATAGACGGTGTGGTAGACGCCATCAACGAGGTAGTCTTCGTCGACGTGAAAACAGCCGACGACTACAGTAAAGTCGTTGTCTGGCTTCTGTCACTACTGACTGACATTGACAGTGGTTTTGATGTCTTCGGTACCGTTGACAATGTATTTGAAGGCAATTTTGACAACTTTGCAGGCTCAGACAAAGATCTAGTTGTTAAAGAAATGGTCATAGCAGGAATAGATGTCTCGGATTGAGCATCAGATTAAGCGCTTTTTTGTTTTTCTTTATAAGATGAGCCTTCCGTAGATCCATGGTGGGTATTCTTTAAGGCTTTTTTACAGCGGTAAGGGGACTCATGATGAAGCCTTTCTCTCTTTTTGGAAGTCTGTGAGGAGATGGAGCACTCACTAGTTTCCTCCTCGGAAAGTACAATAGACTTAGAGTAACATTGTTTGTAGTCATAATAAAAGTCTTCCCTCACAGTGTTTGAGGGTTTTTTGTAGAAAATGTTCAGCAAATTTTGTAGTCTCTCACCTTGTGGGATGGATAAAGGCAATATATGCAATCCTTACCAAAGATGGCACAAGGTCTGAAGAGTTCTTTCTTGACCAGTTCTGACATACTGGAACAGAAACAGGTGTTTGAAGAGGAGAATAATTTGGGGAAAAACTGAGCAGAGCTCAGGGAGACTCCCTCACACATATGTACTGAAAATCTGAGGGAAGATGCATCTGTTGGGAGTGTTCTTTGCAGCATATTATACTGCTATATACTGTATACTATGAAACAGTGGAACTCGCTATTCAACGAAGGGGAATAATTCAAGCATGTGACTTTACAAAAGATACACAATACTGGAGTAGAAACGTTTCTGCAGATCTTACACTTCTTTACCTTGTGGGCAGGATGCAGGCAGTCGATACACTCCTTATGAGGATCACCATAGTGCAGTTTTCTTTCCACAGGTCCTACAAGGTCTAAAAAGTCATTTCTTTAAGGTCTGACATGTTAGTATCAGGTGCTGAGAAATGAAACATCTGGACTAATCTTGATGATTCAAATCTTGGCATAAGCTGAAAAACTGAGAAGACCTCAGGCAGACTCCCTTTCACTTGACGTGCATAGAAAAAATCTAAGGTAGGATGCCTCTGCAGGGAGTATTCTAGAGTGCCATTACTGACTGGCTAGAGTTTGTTATTTCATAAATGATGTAGATAAGCTATTAAAGTCAATGTCTTTTTACCACTGTAAGCTATGTATACTGTTAATGCTTTAGAAGGTACCACTGGACTTCCACCTCGACAATGGGGGGATGATTCAAGCAAGTGAATTTATGAAAGATCCAAAACTGTTGAGGAGACTCATGAAACTGCAGTGGTAAACTGTGTGTCAATCTATGAGCTCCAATCTCAGAATACAGAGGAATATCAAACTGGTAGGAGTACACAAACAAAATACTAAAATACTGTAAGTGCAGTTTTTAAAGGATACCTTGTAAAGCACTGTTTGAGTTTACTGTAGGCTGGGCTGCAGGTGCGCTAGCCAGGGATACAACATTGGCTATCACAGGAGTGGAATCCTTCCGCATGGGAGCAGGAGCCGCTGGAGCAGGTTGTACAGGTGCAAGATTCACTGCTTTAAAAAAAAAGTAAAGTTATGAGAAAGCAAAAGGCTAAAATATAGAGGCAAGAACACCATCAAATGCAAAGTAGTTGCAACAATTTTAGCACAAAATCACAGTAAATACTTGTGTTATTTTTGCACATTACCCTCTCAGCTAAACACTAATATATTTGAAGTTTGGCTCAGACAAGAGAAAGGCAAATGTTACATACCTTGCAATCATCTGTTCGTTAAGTGTAGAGCTGTATAGTTACATGTTCAGGCAACTCCTGCCATCTAGTGATGGGTTGGATATTTGTTCTTCCTCAAAATGTATGAGTCAGAATTCTGAATGTAACTATACCCTTACCCCAAAAGGCATAAGAGCAAAGACTCCACCCCAGAATGTGTTCTGTTCAGTGGGTTAACAGTTTAAGATCAGAGTACTCTTAAAGACCTAATAGTAAGTACTGGTGTAGCAAAAGGGTATTGAAAATAGGAGTTCACTGCTGGTGTTATGGGCAAAGGGGTGGAGGGGGTTCATGCGAGTCTAAAGTACTACATGCTACAATAGATGGTTACAGGGTTAGCAACATTTTCCATTCGTAACATGTACACATTTCAAAGTACAAGCAGTAAAGCAGTCCCTTTCCTAAGCAGTGGATAGCAAACAGATGATGGGAGATGTTTGAAATGAGGTTGTCAATACAGTTAGGACAAGTACATCCTCTAACTGGACTGTGATTTCGACATAATTGTTTTTGGCGATCTTATGTGGTGCTGGCCATGTCGCAGCACTGCAAATGTGTGCCAATCCATTTAGAAAGGAATTAATAGTGTACATTTTTTGCTATTTTTATAGTTTGAACTTGGCACAAAGACTTTAGACTGCTTTACATGAGCAGCAGATTACATTACACAAGGTCAGATTCATATTAAATATTGTGTGTGTATATATATGGAACATGTCACTTACCTAGTGTACATCTGTTTGTGGCATGTAGTGCTGCGGATTCACATGCTTCGCATAAGTTCGTCATCTAGTGTTGGGCTCGGAGTGTTAAAAGTTGTTTTTCTACAAAGAAGCTTGTCAAGTCACAAGATCGAGTGACTCCTCCTCTCGGTGATAGTGCGAATGGGCATCGGGTCCTTTAGATTGTTTTCCCGCAGGAGGGAAAAGTAAGGAGTGAAGAATTGTATGGAAAATGTCACTTACCCAGTGTACATCTGTTCGTGGCATTAGTCGCTGCAGATTCACATGCTGTGCACAGTCCGCCGTCTGGTGTTGGGCTCGGAGTGTTACAAGTTGTTTTTCTTCGAAGAAGTCTTTTCGAGTCACGAGACCGAGGGACTCCTCCCACTTCAGTTCCATTGCGCATGGGCGTCGACTCCATCTTAGATTGTTTTCCCCGCAGAGGGTGAGGTAGGAGTTGTGTATGCTAATAATAGTGCCCATGCAATGGAATGAATACATATGTACAAAATGAAGGTTTAATGTAATATATTTACAAATGTTCAAGATGTACTTCCAAACGGCTACAGGCTTCCGGGGAGGCGGGTGGGCGCATGTGAATCTGCAGCGACTAATGCCACGAACAGATGTACACTGGGTAAGTGACATTTTCCGTTCAGTGGCATGTGTAGCTGCAGATACACATGCTGTGCATAGACTAGTAAGCAGTTATCTCCCCAAAAGCGGTGGTTCAGCCTGTAGGAGTGGAAGTAGTTTGAAATAAAGTTCTTAGTACTGCTTGACCTACTGTGGCTTGCTGTACAGATAACACATCTACACAGTAGTGCTTAGTAAATGTATGAGGCGTAGACCATGTTGCTGCCTTACATATTTCGTTCATTGGAATATTTCCTAGAAAGGCCATGGTAGCACCTTTCTTTCTGGTTGAGTGTGCCTTTGGTGTAATAGGCAGCTCTCTCTTTGCTTTAAGATAGCAGGTTTGGATGCACCTAACTATCCATCTGGCAATACCTTGTTTTGAAATTGGATTTCCTGTATGAGGTTTTTGAAAGGCAATAAATAGTTGTTTTGTCTTCCTAATTAGTTTTGTTCTGTCAATGTAGTACATTAGTGCTCTCTTGATGTCTAATGTATGTAGTGCTCTTTCAGCTATTGAATCTGGCTGTGGGAAGAACACTGGTAATTCTACTGTTTGATTTAAGTGGAACGGTGAGATAGCCTTTGGTAAGAATTTTGGATTTGTTCTTAGAACTACCTTATTCTTGTGTATTTGAATAAATGGTTCTTGTATGGTAAACGCTTGAATTTCACTCACTCTTCTTAGAGATGTGATGGCAATGAGAAATGCAACTTTCCACGTTAAGTATTGCATTTCACAAGAATGCATGGGTTCGAAAGGTGGACCCATGAGCCTTGTTAAGACAATGTTGAGGTTCCATGAAGGAACAGGTGGTGTCCTTGGTGGTATAATTCTCTTTAGGCCTTCCATAACAGGGGTGTGGAATTTATTAAAATATCTACTTGTCCAGGGGACAGGTTGCTTCTCAAATCTACTTGTCCTGTAAAAAGATCTACTTGTCCCTTTGGTGCCATGTAGTGTGGCGACAAATTATGGCAGAAATTAATAGCCTCTCTGATTATGCCAGGGCTACTACCATAGTAGGGCTTGAATACTTGGAGTTTCAATCCCTACTGTAGAAATTTCCTTATTTTGCCACCTTTCTGCAGATCTGCATACTGGGGCTGGAGGAAGCAGTAAGCAATAGTTCCAGGGCTGGAATGCCTTAGAGTCTGCAAACCTACTAACCTGCATGTTTTAAAGATTTTTACCAGCTTCTCTCTAATATTTTCCCATAATAAGAAAGGTTGGACATTTACTCCTGACAATGGCAGAATTAGAACTTCTTCCAGGGTTGGGAAGAAAGTGGCTGGAGGGAAAATGAACTTGCAAATGCTCAATAGATTTTCACATGAGCAAATCTACACATCGTATTTACCCACGCTAAAATACAGTTCACAAATATTTTATAGGGGTACGACATATACCATGGGTGCACTTTTGTGACTTTCTTTAAGAATTTGGGGCCACAAGTAGGTAGGTTCAGATTTGTGACCTGCAAATTGCGAGTCGCAAATCCGAATGTAGGATGGTGTCCTTGACACCATCTGTGATTCGCAAGGGCTTCGCAAATGCCCACATCATGAATAATCATGAGGTGGGTCGCAATTTGCGACCCCCTCACGAATGGTGGCCTGCTGGAGACAGCAGACCACCATGTCTGTGACTGCTTTTCAATAAAGCAGTTTTTTTTGTAATGCAGCCCGTTTTCCTTAAAGGAAAAAGAGATGCATAACAAAAACGAAAAATGAAACGTTTTCGTTTCATTTTTTCAGAGCCTGCTCTGAAAAAATGTTTACAGTGACATTCACAATGGGAAAGGGGTCCCATGGGGATCCCTTCCCTTTTGCGAAAGTGTTAGCACCCATTTGAAATGTGTGCAAACTGTGATTGGTTTGCGCCCGCGCCCGCGGTCACAAAACAATCCTACATTGCACTGCGAGTTGCAATTAGGAAGGGAACACCCCTTACTAATTGCGAGTCGCAAACCCGTTTTGTGATTCGGTAACCAGGTTACTGAATCGCAAAACTGGGTTTGTGCATCGCAATGTGCTTTTTGCACGTCGCAAACAGCGAAAGTCGCTGTTTGCGACATGCAAAAAGCTACCTACGTGTGGGTCTTGGTCCCTAATTAGGTCTGGTGTTAACAAAGACATTTTGTTCTTATTAAACTTCTATTTCTCTCTCTTTCGGCTGGCTTTACTGTGAGTGATCGCATTCTGCTCTTCCACAAGGAGCATATTGCCACACAAAGTAGTTTTGTTCAGTGTCAGGAACTACAGTGGCAATCAGTGACGTAACGAAACTGGAGGGTGCCCCTTTGCAAAGAACATGGAGGAGCCCCCTCTCCAGACTCACTCAGGGCAGGTGCTGTGCTGATGGGGCCCCCTGGAGGGCGGCTGCAGGGCCTTTGTTATGCTGCTGGTGGCAACGTGTGCTTTAAGAGTTCAAAAACTTTTTGGGGGGGTTTTGCCAATGTTTGTTACAATGTTGAGGGCCTGGTAGCTCCCACAACAATAAAGTGTTACAAAAGCCATGTCAAAACAAGACATGCATTGATGAAACTAAAAGACTTATAAAAATATGTCAGATCAGTTGGCTTTGTCAGTGTTTGTTTATTTTCATGCTTCCCATAATCGTGTTGAAAATGGTTACACTGATTTTCCATTCGAAATATTTTTGGGAAATACTAGCATGCATCAACACATTTTACTAAATGACACTTCATTTGCATAGAATCAGAGAGAATTCTGGGAGCATTATACTTAGCCTCTTAGCCTAAACTTTTCAAACATGTGTGTACACGTTTTTTTTTTTTTGTACTGGAACCAACGTCAGTAGTGAAGTGTGACCTTAAAACATTTATTTACAGCACGCACCCTAATAATGAAGGCTTTCAAATAATGAACCATAAATACAAGTTCGAACAGCATTATCCTTTGGAAACACATTACCTCAACTGCAGAGTTCAACTCTCTGTAAACAGGCAGCCAAAGGGTTTGTGGTGCAGGGGGTTGGGCCTACTTGTCCCAAGGACAAAGTAAACATAAAAACTTGTTGCCCTTGACCCCAAACAATAAACGCTTTAATGACAGGTATTCTAAATAGGGAAGTTGAATGAGTAATCTGCAGGTAAGCAGATATTGTGGCGAGATGTATCTTTATGGAAGAGAAAGCTAGATTTGATTTTTGCAAATGTAGTAAATATCCTACTACATCTTTTGGAGATGCATGCAATGGTTGAATTTGATTATTATGGCAGTAACAAACAAATCTTTTCCATTTACTTGCATAGCAGTGTCTAGTGGAAGGTTTTCTAGCTTGTTTTATGACCTCCATACACTCTTGTGGGAGGTCTAAGTGTCCAAATTCTAGGATTTCAGGAGCCAAATTGCTAGATTCAGCGATGCTGGGTTTGGATGCCTGATCTGTTGTTTGTGTTGTGTTAACAGATCTGGTCTGTTGGGTAGTTTGACATGAGGTACTACTGACAGGTCTAGTAGTGTCGTATACCAAGGTTGTCTTGCCCATGTTGGTGCTATTAGTATGAGTTTGAGTTTGTTTTGACTCAATCTGTTTACTAGATATGGAAGGAGAGGGAGAGGGGGAAAAGCGTACGCAAATATCCCTGACCAATTCATCCATAGAGCATTGCCTTGGGATTGCCGGTGTGGGTATCTGGATGCGAAGTTTTGGCATTTTGCGTTTTCTTTTGTTGCAAATAGATCTATTTGAGGTGTTCCCCAAATTTGAAAGTAAGTGTTCAGTATTTGGGGGTGAATTTCCCATTCGTGGACTTGTTGGTGATCCCGAGAGAGATTGTCTGCTAGCTGGTTCTGGATCCCTGGAATAAATTGTGCTATTAGGCGAATGTGGTTGTGAATTGCCCAATGCCGTATTTTTTGTGTTAGGAGACACAACTGTGTCGAGTGTGTCCCCCCCTGTTTGTTTAAATAACACATTGTCGTCATGTTGTCTGTTTTGACAAGAATGTATTTGTGGGTTATCATGGGTTGGAATGCTTTCAACGCTAGAAATACTGCTAACAGTTCTAGGTGATTTATGTGAAACTTTCTTTGATGTATGTCCCATTGTCCTTGGATGCTGTGTTGATTGAGGTGTGCTCCCCACCCTGTCATGGAAGCATCCGTTGTTATAACGTATGTTGGCACCGGGTCTTGGAAAGGCCGCCCTTTGTTTAAATTTGTACTGTTCCACCATAGAAGCGAGATGTATGTTTGGCGGTCTATCAACACCAGATCTAGAAGTTGACCCTGTGCATGTGACCATTGTGATGCTAGGCACTGTTGTAAGGGCCGCATGTGCAATCTTGCGTTTGGGACAATGGCTATGCATGAGGACATCATGCCTAGGAGTTTTAATACCATTTGTGCATGTATCTTTTGTGTTGGATACATGGCCTGTATCACCTTGTGAAATGTTTGAACCCTTTGTGGACTTGGAGTGGCTATCCCTTTTGTTGTGTTGATTGTCGCTCCTAAGTATTGCTGTGTTTGACACGGCAAAAGGTGTGACTTTGCATAGTTGATGGAGAAACCCAGCTTGTAAAGGGTTTGTATAACATAATTTGTGTGATGTGAACACTTTGTTAGCGTGTTGGTCTTGATTAACCAGTCATCTAAGTAAGGGAACACGTGTATTTGCTTCCTTCTGATATGTGCAGCTACTACTGCTAGGCATTTTGTAAAGACTCTTGGCGCAGTTGTTATTCCGAATGGCAACACCTTGAATTGGTAATGTATTCCCTTGAATACGAACCTTAGGTATTTCCTGTGCGAAGGATGTATCGGTATATGGAAATACGCATCTTTTAGATCTAATGTTGTCATGTAGTCTTGCTGTTTGAGCAGTGGGATTACGTCTTGTAATGTGACCATGTGAAAGTGGTCTGATTTGATGTAGGTGTTTAGTGTTCTGAGATCTAGTATTGGTCTTAGAGTTTTGTCCTTTTTTGGTATTAGAAAGTACAGTGAGTAAACTCCTGTGTTCCTTTGTGGACTTGGTACTAATTCTATTGCGTCTTTTTGCAGTAATGCTTGAACATCTAGTCCTAGAAGGTCTATATGCTGTTTTGACATATTGTGTGTTTTCGGTGGGACGTTTGGAGGGAGTTGGAGAAATTCTATGCAGTAACCATGTTGGATAATTGCTAAGACCCAAGTGTCTGTTGTTATTTTCTCCCAAGATTTGTAGAACTGGCTTAGTCTTCCCCCCACTGGTGTTGTGTGAAGGGGTTGTGTGACTTGTGAGTCACTGTTTATTTTGAGGGGTTTTGGGACCTTGAAATTTTCCCCGGTTTCTTGGGAATTGGCCCCCTCTGTATTGTCCCCGAAAACCTCCCCTTTGATATTGTCCCTGGTAGGTAGGTGGTCTTGTTTGTGAGGTGCTGGTTTCTGTGGGTTGACCTCGAAACCCTCCCCTAAAAGTTGTTTTACGAAATGTGCCAAATGTGCCTCTGCCCTGTGGGGAGTAGAGTGCGCCCATGGCTTTGGCTGTATCGGTGTCCTTTTTTTAATTTTTCAATTGCAGTGTCCACCTCCGGCCCAAACAATTGCTGTTCATTAAACGGCATATTGAGCACAGCCTGTTGTATTTCAGGTTTGAACCCAGATGTGCGCAGCCATGCGTGCCTCCTTATCGTGACTGCAGTATTTATTGTTCTTGCAGCTGTATCCGCTGCATCCATGGAAGACCGTATCTGATTGTTCGAGATACTTTGTCCCTCTTCCACCACCTGTTGCGCTCGTTTTTGGAACTCTTTGGGGAGGTGTTCGATGAAATGTTGCATCTCATCTCAATGAGCCCTGTCGTATCTCGCCAGGAGTGCTTGCGAGTTGGCGATGCGCCACTGATTTGCCGCTTGTGCTGCAACCCTTTTTCCCGCTGCATCAAATTTGCGGCTCTCCTTGTCCGGAGGTGGTGCGTCGCCTGATGTATGCGAGTTGGCTCTCTTACGAGCTGCCCCCACAACTACTGAGTCTGGTGTCAGTTGTGATGTAATAAAAACAGGGTCTGTGGGCGGTGCCTTGTATTTTTTCTCCACCCTTGGAGTTATGGCTCTGCTTTTAACTGGCTCCTGAAATATCTGTTTCGAGTGCCTTAGCATTCCTGGGAGCATGGGAAGGCTTTGATAATGGCTATGGGTGGAGGACAGGGTGTTAAAGAGGAAGTCATCCTCAATAGGCTCCGAATGTAGCGATACATTATGGAATTCGGCTGCCCTAGCTACCACCTGTGCATATGATGTACTGTCCTCAGGTGGTGACGGTTTAGTTGGGTACGACTCCGGGCTATTGTCCGATACTGGAGCGTCGTAGAGGTCCCATGCATCCGGATCATCCTGGCTCATTGTGGTATGAGCTGGTGAGTGTGTTAATGGTGGAGTTTGTGCCGGTGATGCATGAGTTGATGGTGGTGGGGAGGGTGGTGGAGTTACCTTCTTTACCACCTTTGCTTGTGGTTGCTTGTCTCCTTGCTGGAAGTCAAGTTTCCTTTTCCTTTTGATTGGGGGAAGAGTGCTGATCTTCCCTGTATCCTTTTGAATAAAGATCCGCTTTTGCGTGTGATCTGGCTCTATTGTTTGTAATTCCTCCTCAAATCTGTGTTTTTTTTAGTTGAGAGGACAGTCCTTGTTCCTCTGAGTAGGAACCAGTTTTTGGTTCGGTTTCCGGGTGTTTCGGCACCAAAACCGTGTCTCTGGATTTTTTCGGCTCCGACAAGATCTTTTTTCTTTTCGGCGTCGTGCCCTCTCGGTGCCGACCAACTTCGGTGCCGCTGTGTCGGTGCTGAATTTTTTCTGCATCACTCTCTCGGTCCCGAGATTGCTGCGTGCCTGTATCTCGACCGGAGTCGGATGACTTCGACAGCAGCTCGCCCTTTTTCGGTGCCGATGGACGGTCACCTACTTTCCGGGTTAAGCCATGGCCTGTTGGCGGTGGCGTACCCTGGGCTTTGTCAGTTTTTTCGTGTGATTTTTGTTTCGACGTCTTACTCACGGTTGGTTGTTCTTCGACGTCGAATTCTTCGGAATCCGACTCGTGGATGGAGAAAGTTTCTTCTTCCTCCTCCTCGAACTGTTGTTGTCCTGTCGGCGTGGACGCCATCTCCAACCTCCTGGCTCTTCGGTCCCTGAGTGTTTTTCTCGACCGAAACGCGCGACAGGCTTCGCACGTATCCTCCTTGTGCTCGGGGGACAGGCACAAGTTACAGACCAAATGTTGATCCGTATAAGGATATTTATTATGGCATTTAGGACAGAATCGGAACGGGGTCCGTTCCATCAGTCTCGATGTTGCACGCGGTCGGGCCGACCAGGCCCCGACGGGGGATTGGAAAAACCCCGAAGGGCCACCAGAGCTCTTCAAGATTCGGTGTCGATTTGTTCTAACTAATCCGATACCGAACGAAACAATACCGACAAATTTTTCCGAGATTCTGACTAACTTTCCGACCCGAAACACGGAGCGAAAAGGAACACGTCCGAATCCGATGGCGGAAAAAAAACAATCTAAGATGGAGTCGACGCCCATGCGCAATGGAACCGAAGTGGGAGGAGTCCCTCGGTCTCGTGACTCGAAAAGACCTTCGAAGAAAAATAACTTGTAACACTCCGAGCCCAACACCAGACGGCGGACTGTGCACAGCATGTGTATCTGCAGCTACACATGCCACCGAACATATACATATATATATAGTAAGTAAAGAAGATGTCCATGCGATGTATATCCGTATTTGCATAAGAAAGTACCACAACGGCTAAGGGCTTCCGGGGAGGAGGGAAGGGCGCATGTCAATCTGCAGCACTACATGCCACAAACAGATGTACACTAGGTAGTGACATTTTCCGTTCGATGGCATGTGAAGCTGCAGATACACATGCTCTACATAGACTGAAAAGCAGTTTCTCCTAAAATAAGCGGTGGCTAGCCTGTAGGAGTTGGAGTAGTTTGAAATAGTGTTTTAAGCAATGCTTGACCAACATTTGCTTGCTGGCGAGACAACACATCCACACAATAGTGTTTTGTAAATGTGTGTGGTGTGGACCATGTGGCTGCTTTGCATATATCTGCCACTGGTTTATTTCCTAAGAATGCCATTGAGGCTCCTTTCTTTCTAGTAGAATGTGCTTTAGGAGTTACTAACAGTTGCCTTTTAGCTTTGACATAGCAAGTTTGAATACACTTTACTATCCATCTAGCTAATCCTTGTTTTGAAATGGGATAACCCTTATGAGGCTGCTTAAAAGTCACAAAAAGCTGTTTAGATTTTCTGAATTTTTTTGTTCCCTCTATGTAGTACATAAGAGCTCTTAACATCGAGAGTGTGCAGAGCTCTTTCAGCAACTGAATCTGGCTGTGGGAAAGGATGGCAATTCCACTGACTGATTAATGTGAAATGGTGAAACCACTTTGGGTAGAAATTTTGAATGTTTCCTGAGTACTATATTGTGAAGGTTCTTCCAAAGTGAACGCTTGAATTTCACTAACTCTCCTTAAGGAAGTAATTGCTACCAAGAAAGCAACTTTCCATGCTAGAAAGTGAACAGCGCAAGAATGCATGGGTTCAAATGGTGGACCCATAACCCTTGTAAGCACAATGTTAAGATTCCTGGCCTGAGCAGGTGGAGCTCTAAGTGGATTAACTCTTAAGCCCCTGCATAAAAGCTTTTATGACAGGAATTCTAAACAAAGAAGTGTGCTGTCTGCTTTGGAGGTAGGCTGATATTACTCTTAAATACATTTTAATAGATGAATATGTAAGATTTGCTTTTTGTAAATATGATGGTGCAGCTTTATATTTTTTATCCACCCTAGGTGTTAGCACCCTAGTTTTTGCCAGCTCTTTAAAAATTTTATCAGCATGGTTTAGCATGCCTGGTAGCATCAGGAAACATTTATACTGTTTATGTGTAGACGATTGGGTGTTGAATAGGAAATTAGACTCCGAGAGAAGCTGCACATTGTGGTACGTGGCTGCTTTAGCAATGACCTGATTATAGGCCGTGGTGTCTTAAAGTGGAGATGGTCTTGAGGGATACAGATCAGGGTCATTAGAAGGAATTTGATCTGAATCATACACATCCCATGGGTCTATATTATAAGGATTGTCACCCATATAATATAATTGTCACCCACAGTTTTCTGCACACTCTCCATATAAAAAGGAGTGTGTGCAGAAAACTGTGTGGGTGAAAGTGGTGGTGGAGTGTCAGGTGGAGAAGTAGGAAGGAAAGGTGAATGCAGTGGAGAAGGTTGATGCACTGTGTTTGGCTTCTCCTTGTGCTTAAATATTTTCGCCTGTGAAGGCCCAGATTCCAAACCTTCTTGGAATGACAGTTTCCTCTTGGTTATAGGAGGAGGTGAGTCAACAATTTTCCTGTATCCTTTTGGATTTGTATTTTCCTCGGTTTACGGTCCATGACCTCAAGAATGGGCTTAATGCATTTTTGACTCCTCTGATGATGGACCATGCTTGCTTTCCACAAATGTATGCTCCGAACGTTTGGTGATTCACTGCTTTAAACTGGTCCAAAATGTGGTCTCTGAAGCAGATGGAAGTTTTTTCGGCTCTAAAGAGGAGCTTGGATATTTCAGCTAGGAGGTGGTATGTAGACGTTTTGGTTCCAAAGTGGAAGCTTCCATCTTACGACTATCCCGAGAGTGTCATGGCAGTCTGTTCGGTCAAATGCATTTTGGACTTCTTCGACATCGAACCTGAGGGGCGGTCGTCGAGATGTAATTTTCAGCTCAGACCATGGCCGGCAAGCAGAGGTGGACCCAAGGCCGTCTGTACTAACTTTTTAAAATGTTTTTGGTGATGGGAAGGGGCTGGCATACTCACGTACTGTGCTGCAGGAATAACTTGGCTGTCCCCATCTGAGTCACGGTCAGAATCGGAGTCTCCAATGGAAACTGCAGTCTGCGCCTGTTCCTCACTGAAAATGTTAGGCGTTTGTTCTGTCGACTTCAATGCCACCTCTAGTCGTCGGGCTCTTCGATCCAGCAAAGTCTAGTTGGATCAGAAGGATCGGCATGCCTCGCAGTTTCCACCTTATGATCTGGAGAGAGGCAGAGGTTGCACACAGTGTTGGTCGGTGTAGGGGAACTTGGCGTGGCACAGAGGGCAGAATCTATGAGCCTGTGATGCAGTAGGCCCGAAAGGGCGTTTAATCAATCCAGATGCTACAATCTGATAGAGTGTAGTGAGAAAAACGCATTTGAAAATGATAGACATTGAAGGTAAAGATAGAGAAGTTCCGATAGAACCGAGATCTACTGGAGTGAGAGGGAACACATCCGAACCAGACGGCGGAAAGAAAACAATCTAACAAAGGACTCGATGCCCATGCGCACTATCACAAAGAGGAGTCACTTGATCTCTTGTCTTGAAAAGCTTCTTCAAAGAAAAACAACTTGTAACACTCCTGCTCTCGGTTTCAGTGCGCATGGGCATTGACTCCATTGTTAGACTGTTTTCCTGCAGAGGGTGAAGAAAGCAGTGATATATAGAAATTGTAGGAAGTTGGCTCTGTATGTACTATTTCAAAGTAAGAAATAGCATGCACAGAGTCCAAGGGTTCCCCTTAGAGGTAAGATAGTGGCAAAAAGAGATAATTCTAATGCTCTATTTTGTGGTAGTGTGGTCGAGCAGTAGGCTTATCAGAGGGTAGTGTTAAGCATTTGTTGTACCCACACAGGCAATAAATGAGGAACACACACAAAGACAATTCCAGGCCAATACGTTTTTGTATGGAAAAATATATTTTCTTAGTTTATTTTAAGAACAACAGGTTCAAGATTTACAATCAATACTTCAAATGAAAGGTAATTCACTTAGGTATCATAGGAACTTTGAATCAGCAAAATAGCATGTACAGATTTGCCAAAAATGGCAATAAGCTATTTTAAAATTAGACAGTGCAAATTTCAACAGTTCCTGGGTGAGGTTAGTATTTGTTAGTTTTGCAGGTAAGTAAACCACCTTCAGGGTTCAAAGTTGGGTCCAAAGTTGGGTCCAAAGTAGCCCACTTTTGGGGGTTCAGGGCAACCCCAAAGTTACCACACCAGCAGCTCAGGGCCGGTCAGGTGCAGAGGTCAAAGTGGTGCCCAAAACGCATAGGCTTCAATGGAGAAGGGGGTGCCCGGATCCAGTCTGCCAGCAGGTAAGTACCCGCGACTTCGGAGGGCAGACTGGGGGGGGTTGTAGGGCACCGGGGGGACACAAGTCAGCACAAAGTACACCCTCAGCGGCAAGGGAGCGTCCGAGTGCAGAGTGCAGACAGGCGTCTGGTTTACAATAGGTTTCAATGGGAGACACAGGGGTCTCTTCAGCGAAGCAGGCAGGCAAAGGGGGGTGGGGGGGGGGGGGCTCCTCAGGGTAGCCACCACCTGGGCAAGGGAGAGGGCCACCTGGGGGTCGCTCCTGCACTGGAGGTCGGATCCTTCAGGTCCTGGGGGCTGCGGGTGCAGTGTCTTTACCAGCCGTCGGGTTCTTGGAAGCAGGCAGTCGCGGTCAGGGGGAGCCTCTGGATTCCCTCTGCAGGCGTCAATGGCACTCTCCCCATGTGCAGGCTGAGGGGGTTCATGGGGGTCAACTCTGGCTACTCACAGGGTCGCAGTCGCCGGGGAGTCCTCCCTGTAGTGTTGTTTCTCCGTAGGTCGAGCCGGGGGCGTCGGGTGCAGAGTTGAAAGTCTCACGCTTCCAGCGGGAAACGTGGAGTCCTTTTAAAGTTGTTTCTTTGTTGCAAGTTTTGGTTTCTTTGGAGCAGGGCCGCTGTCCTCGGGAGTTCTTGGTCCTTCTAGATGCAGGGTAGTCCTCTGAGGCTTCAGAGGTCACTGGACCCTAGGGGACGCGTCGCTGTTGCAGTTTATCTTGAAGTGGGGAGACAGGCCGGTAGGGCTGGGGCCAAAGCAGTTGGTGTCTCCGTCTTCTCTGCAGGGCTTTAGGTCTGCAGTCCTTCTTCATCTTAGGTTGCAGGAATCTGTTTTCCTAGGTTCTGAGGGTCCCTAAATACCCAATTTAGGGGTGTGTTTAGGTCGGGGGGTTACCAGCCAATGGCTACTAGCCCTGAGGGTGGTTACACCCTCTTTGTGCCTCCTCCCTGAGGGGAGGGGGGCACATCCTTTATCCTATTGGGGGAATCCTCCATCTACAAGATGGAGGATTTCTAAATGTTAGAGTCACCTCAGCTCAGGACACCTTAGGGGTTGTCCTGACTGGCCAGTGACGACTCCTTGTTTTTCTCATTATCTCCTCCGGCCTTGCTGCCAAAAGTGGGGCCGTGGCCGGAGGGGGTGGGCATCTCCACTAGCTGGAATGCCCTGTGGCGCTGTAAACAAAGGGGGTGAGCCTTTGAGGCTCACCGCCAGGTGTTACAGTTCCTGCAGGGGGAGGTGAGAAGCACCTCCACCCAGTACAGGCTTTGTTACTAGCCACAGGGTGACAAAGGCACTCTCCCCATGTGGCCGCCACATGTCTGGTGTGTGGCAGGCTGGTAAAACTAGTCTGCCCACACTGGAAGTCGGTATGTTTTCAGGGGACATCTCTAAGATGCTCTCTATGTACACTGGCATCAGTGTGCATTTATTGTGCTGAGAAGTTTGATACCAAACTTCCCAGTTTTCAGTGCAGCCATTATGGTGCTGTGGAGTTCGTGTATGACAGACTCCCAGACCATATACTCTTATGGCTACCCTCCACTTACAATGTCTAAGGTTTTGCTTAGACACTCTAGGGGTTTAGTGCTCATGCACCTATGCCCTCACCTATGGTATAGTGCACCCTGCCTTAGGCCTGTGAGGCCTGCTAGAGGGGTGACTTATCTATGCCAAGGGCAGTGTGAGGTTGGCATGGCACCCTGAGAGGAGTGCCATCTCGACTTAGTCGTTTTTTCTCCCCACCAACACACACAAGCTGGCAAGCAGTGTGTCTGTGCTGAGTGAGGGGTCCCAGGGTGGCATAAGACATGATGCAGCCCTTAGAGACCTTCCCTGGCATAAGGGGTACCAGTTACAAGGGACTTACCTGGATGCCAGGGTGTGCCAATTGTGAAAACAAAGGTACCGTTTTAGGGAAAGAACATTGGTGTTGGGGCCTGGTTAGCAGGCCTCAGCACACTTTCAAATCATAACTTGGCATCAGCAAAGGCAAAAAGTCAGGGGGTAACCATGCCAAGGAGGCATTTCCTTACAGAAATATAAAGAGATGTCCATGCAAATGTATATACAAAAGTACAAATGTAAAACTTCCAGGGAGGAGGGAGGGTGCATGTGAATCTGCAGCACTACATGCCACGAACAGATGTACACTGGGTAATGAAAATGTCACTTACCCAGTGTACACCTGTTCGTGGCATCAGTCGCTGTAGATTCGCATGTTTTGCATAGCTCGCCATCTGGTGTTGATGAAGCAGTTAGCCCTCCCAAAAAGCAGTGGCTGGCCTGTAGGAGTGGAAATTGTTTGAAATAATGTTCTTAAGACATCTTGGCCTACAGTGGCTTGTTGCTGTGAGAAAACAACACAGTAGTGCTTTGTAAAAGTATGGGGAGCTGACCATGTGGCTGCTTTAGATATTTCAACCATTGGTATGTTCCCTAAAAATGCCATTGATGCACCCTTCCTTCTTGTAGAATGTGCTTTTAGAGTGATCAGAAAGTGTATTTTTGCTTTTATGCAGCATGTTTGTATGTATGTAACAATCCATCTTGCTACACTTTGTTTTGATATAGGGTTGCCTTTATGTGGTTCTTGGAAAGCAAAGTTGTTTTGTTTTCCTAAAATCTTTAGTTCTGTCTATGTAGTACATAAGAGCTCTTTTGAGATCTAGGGTATGAAGAGCGCTCTTTCTGCCAGAGTCAGGCTGTGGAAAGAACACTGGTAATTCCACTGTTTGGTTGATGTGAAAATGAGATACTACTTTTGGTAGAAATTTTGGATTTGTTTTAAGTACAACTTTATGTTTGTGTACTTGGAAAAAAGGTTCCTCAAGAGTGAACGCTTGTATCTCACTAGCTCTTCTTAAAGAGGTAATAGCTACAAGGAAGGCGACTTTCCATGTTAGAAATTGTATTTGACAAGAGTGCACAGGTTTAAAAGGTGGTCCCAGGACTCTGGTAAGTACTATATTTAAATTCCACAATGGAACAGGTGGTGGTGTAGGTGGAATAATGTGTTTTAATCCATCCATGAAAGCTTTATTCACAGAACTCTGAATAGAGAAGTGTGCTGAATATTCTGTAAGTATGCAGATATCACAGTTAGGTGTATTTTGATGGATGAAAAAGCCAAATTTGATTGATGCAAATGAAGTAAATAGCATACAATATGTTGTATAGCTGCTGTAAGTGGTTCAATGTTTTTAGATTGACAATAGAAAACAAATCTTTTACACTTGTTTGCGTAGCACTGTCTAGTAGTAGGTTTACGTGCTTGTTTAATTACTTCCATAAATTCAGATGGAAGCTTTAGATAACCAAATTCTATGACTTCAGGAGCCAAATCGCTAGATTGAGTGCACTGGGGTTTGGATGCCTGATATGACCTTTGTTCTGTGTTAACAGATCTGGTCTGTTTGGGAGTTTGGAATATGGTATTACAGACAGATCTAGAAGGGTTGCGTACCAATGCTGGCGTACCCATGTTGGTGCTATGAGTATCATGGTGAGTGACGTTTGACGCAGTTTGTTGACCAGAAAGGGAAGGAGTGGGAGAGGGGAAAAGCGTAAGCCAATATCCCTGACCAATTGATCCATAGAGCATTGCCCCCCTTGACCGAGACTGCCCGGCAACAAAGGAACCCGAAGCCTGGAAGAAGCACTGCACCCGCAGCCCCCAGGACAGAGAGGAACGACCCACCAGTGCAGGAGTGACCAGCAGGCGGCCCCGTCCTAGTTTGGAATTTCCCCCTGGATTTGGGAAATTGCCCTCTGAAGGAGCCTCAAAACCCCCCTCTTTGATACTGTGATTGGTATGAGGGCTTTGTCTGAGGTGGATGGTTCCGATGGCTGTGGCCGGAAACCCCCCCCCCCCCCCCACCCCCCATACTGCGGCTTCCTAAATATCCCTCTGTATTGGGATGAGTAAAGTGCTCCCATTGCTTTGGCTGTATCTGTAAGGAAATGCCTCCTTGGCATGGTTACCCCCTGACTTTTTGCCTTTGCTGATGCCAAGTTAGGATTTGAAAGTATGCTGAAGCCTGCTAATCAGGCCCCAGCACCAGTGTTCTTTCCCTAACCTGTACCTTTGTCTCCACAATTGGCACACCCTGGCATCCAGGTAAGTCCCTTGTAACTGGTACCCCTGGTACCAAGGGCCCTGATGCCAGGGAAGGCCTCTAAGGGCTGCAGCATGTCTTATGCCACCCTAGGGACCCCTCACTCAGCACAGACACACTGCCTCACAGCTTGTGTGTGCTGGTGGGGAGAAAATGACTAAGTCAACATTGCACTCCTCTCAGGGTGCCATGCCAACCTCACACTGCCTCTGGCATAGATAAGTCACCCCTCTAGCAGGCCTTACAACCCTAAGGCATGGCGCACTATACCACAGGTGAGGACATAAGTGCATGAGCACTATGCCCCTACAGTGTCTAAGCAAAACCTTAGACATTGTAAGTGCAGGGTAGCCATAAGAGTATATGGTCTGGGAGTCTGCCATACACGAACTCCACAGCACCATAATGGCTACACTGAAAACTGGGAAGTTTGGTATCAAACTTCTCAGCACAATAAATGTCCTCTGAGGCCAGTGTACATTTTATTGTGAAATACACCCAGAGGGCTCTTAGAGATGCCCCCTGAAAACATACCCGACTTCCAGTGTGGGCTGACTAGTTTTTGTCAGCCTGCCACACACCAGATATGTTGCTGGCCACATGGGGAGAGTGCCTTTGTCACTCTGTGGCCAGTAACAAAGGCTGTACTGGGTGGAGGTGCTTCTCACCTCCCCCTGCAGGAACTGTAACACCTGGCGGTGAGCCTCAAAGGCTCACCCACTTTGTTACAGCAGCACAGGGCATCCCAGCTTGCGGAGATGCCCGCCCCCCATCTGGCCACAACCCCACATTTGGCGGCAAGGCCGGAGGAGATAATGAGAAAAACAAGGAGGATTCACTGGCCAGTCAGGACAGCCGCATAGGTGTCCTGAGGTGACTGACTTTTAGAAATCCTCCATCTTGCAGATGAAGGATTCCCCCAATAGGATTAGGGATGTGCCCCCTCCCCACCGGGAGAATGCACAAAGAGGGGTAGCCACCCTCAGGGCTAGTAGCCATTGGCTACTAACCTCCCAGACCTAAACACACCCCTAAATTGAGTATTTAGGGGCCCCCAGAACCAAGCAAGATAGATTCCTGCAACTTGAAGACAAAGAAGGACTGCTGACCTGAAGCCCTGCAGAGAAGATGGAGACACCAACTGCTTTTGCCCCAGCCCTACCGGCCTGTCTCCCCACTTCAAGAAAAACTGCAACAGCGACGCGTCCCCCAGGGTCCAGCGACCTCTGAATACTCAGAGGACTACCCTGCATCTAAAAGGACCAAGAACTCCAGAGGACAGCAGCCCTGTTCCACAAAGACTGCAACTTTGCAACAAAGAAGCAACTTTTAAAGACCACACGTTTCCCGCCGGAAGCGTGAGACTTTCAACTCTGCACCCGACACCCCCGGCTCGACCTGCAGAAAACCAACACTACAGGGAGGACTCCCCGGTGACTGCGAGCCCATTAGTAGCCAGAGTTGACCCCCCTGTGCCCCCACAGCGACACCTGCAGAGGGAATCCCGAGGCTCCCCGACGCCTGGGAAACACACTGCACCCGCAGCCCCCAGGACCTGAAGGATCCGACCTCCAGTGCAGGAGCGATCCCCAGGGGGCCCTCTCCCTAGCCCAGATGGTGGCTACCCCGAGGAGCCCCCCACCTTGCCTGCATCACTGAAGAGACCCCTGGGCCTGCCATTGAAACCTATTGCAAACCTGATGCCTGTTTGCACTCTGCAACCGGGCGCCCCTGTACCGCTGAGGGTGTACTTTCTCTGCTGACTTGTGTGTCCCCCGGTGTCCTACAAAACCCCCCTTGTCTGCCCTCCAAAGTCGCGGGTACCTACCTTCTGGCAGACTAGAACCGGGGCACCCCTATCTCCATTGGAGCCTATGCGTTTTGGGCACCACTTTGACCTCTGCACCTGACCGGCCCGAGCTGCTGGTGTGATAACTTTGGGGTTGCCCTGAACCCCCAACGGTGGGCTACCTTGGACCCAACTTTGAACCCTGTAAGTGCTTTACTTACCTGAAAAACTAACAAACACTTACCTCCCCCAGGAACTGTTGAATTTTGCACAGTGTCCAATTTTAAAATAGCTTATTGCCATTATTGCCAAAACTGTACATGATATTGTGATGATTCAAAGTTCCTAAGATACCCGAGTGTAATACCTTTCATTTAAAGTATTGTTTGTAAATCTTGAATATATTTTTCTATATAAAAACCTATTTGCCTGGAATTGTCTTTGAGTGTGTGTTCCTCATTTATTGCCTGTGTGTGTACAACAAATGCTTAACACTACCCTCTGATAAGCGTACTGCTCGACCACTCTACCACAAAATACAGCATTAGAATTCTCTCTTTTTGCCACTATCTTACCTCTAAGGGAAACCCTTGGACTCTGTGCATGCTATTTCCTGCTTTGAAATAGTACATACAGAGCCAACTTCCTACAGTATCCTTTTTCATTTTTTCTATGGCTGTGTCCACTTGTGTGCCAAATAGCTGTTGCTGGCTGAATGGCATGTTGGGGACCGCCTGTTGAATCTCCGGTTTAAAACCAGATGATCTAAGCCATGCATGGCGTCTAATTGTCACTGCAGTGTTTATTGTTCTTGCGGCAGTATCAGCTGAATCTAATGCAGACCTTATCTGGTTATTCGTTATTGCCTGTCCCTCCCCTACTACCTGCTGAGCTCTTTTTTGGTATTCTTTGGGAAGATGTTGAATGATGTCGCTCATCTCATCCCAATGAGCTCCGTCATATCGTGCGAGGAAGGCCTGTGAGTTCGCTATGCGCCACTGATTGGCTGCTTGTGACGCTACCGTCTTTCCTGCCGCATCAAACTTTTTACTCTCTTTATCTGGAGGGGGTGCATCTCCAGATGACTGCGAGTTGGCCCTCTTCCTCGCCGCACTGACCACTACCGAATCTGGGGGCAGCTGTTGCGTGATAAATACCGGGTCAGAAGGTGGTGGTTTAGATTTCTTTTCTACCCTTGGTGTTATGGGCCTTCCCTTAACAGGCTCCTGAAAAATCTGTTGGGCATGTTTGAGCATGCCTGGGAGCATAGGCAGACTTTGGTAAGATGTATGTGTTGAGGACAAGGTATTGTCGTCCTCTAGTGGTTCAGTGTGCATGCTTACATTATGGAAAGCAGCAGCCCTTGCCAAAACCTGTGGGTAGGAGGTGTATCTTCAGGTGGAGAGGGTTTAGACGGATAACACTCCGGGCTATTGTCTGACACAGGGTCATCATAAAGATCCCAAGGGTCTGTGTCTTGATGTGACTGCACAGTGTGTGTGGGTGACTGTGCAGTGAGTGTAGCAAGAGGAGAAACAGTTCTTTGAGGAGAATGAGGAGGAGAATGTGATGGGGAAAACTGGTGTGGTGGAGATTGTTCTCTTGGCACTTTAGCCTTTGGCTGCTCAGTGTCCGAACGTCCTTGGAAAGCCAGTTTCCTTTTAAATTTGAGGGGAGGTGCTGTGAGGATCTTTCCAGTATCCTTGTGGATCTGTATCCTGGCTTGTCTCTCATCAAATTCCTCCATTTGTTGAAGTTCTTCCTCAAACATGTGGCTTTCTTTCATCTGTTTAGAAAGTCCATGTTCCTCAGTGTATGAGGCTTTTTTCGGCTCCGAAGCCGTTTTTTCCGGTATCGAAATGCCCATGGTGATAGTAGGCCTCAGTTCCGAAAGAGTCTTTCGGGGTTTCGATTCGACGAGTCGATGTCGAACTGTTTCGGAGACTGTGTCTCGACTCGAGTCCGAAGACTTTGATGCGGATGAGGCCTTTTTCGGTGCCAAATGTGTTGCTTGGTCACTGCCTTGATTTCTTCTGGGTAGAGCCATGGCCTTCCGGCAGTGGCATCCCAGAGGCCTTTTGTTTGGTCTTGGATTGGCAATGGGTTTGGGTCGGGGCAGGCGTACCCATGTGCTGGCCTGCTGTCGGTGGTCGGTCCGATTCGGATTCGTCCGAATCGGATCCTTGAATGGAGATGGCCATCTCCTCTTCTTCGACGTCGAGGTGTTCGGTACTCTTCGACACCATCTGTAGTCTTCTCGCCCTTCGATCCCTCAAGGTCTTCTTGAAACGGAAGGACCTGCAGGCCTCACAAGTATCCTCTCGGTGATCTGGTGACAAACAGATTACAGACTCAATGTTGATTTGTGTATGGATACTTTGCGTGGCACTGAGGGCAGAATCGGAACGGGGTCCGGTCCATGAGGCTTGGACGCTTCCTGCGGTCGGGCCGACCAGGCCCAGGATGGGCGCGGGTGCGCCGAGGGCAACTGAAGGTGTGTTTCGCCGGTGCTGAGGTGTCGTTGCAAGATGGATCGCGATCGAAAACAATAGAGACTATTTTTGGCGATTTTTGAATTTTTTGATTTTCCAAATCGAATAACCGGAGCGAAGAGTCCACGTCCAAACCAGTCGGCGGAAAGAAAACAATCTAACAAAGGAGTCGATGCCCATGCGCAATGGAGCCGAAAGGGAGGAGTCACTCGGTCCTGTGACTCGAAAATACTTCTTAGAAGAAAAACAACTTGTAAAACTTCGAGGCCAACACTAGATGGCAGACTTATGCAAAGCATGTGTATCTGCAGCTACACGTGCCATTGAACATTCAGGTTCTTGGTCCAGAAGTGAATAAAAATGGCAGATGGGTAAAAGTACAACTACAAGTTGGGATGAAACAAGTTCCATACCCTGTGTACTACGGCCCTAATGTAGATAATATAATTTCACTGAAAGCTTTTTTGTAAAACTGCTGTACTTTAATGCCACAATCTTTTGGAGAGGGGATTTCAATACAATAATGAATAGAGTATTAGACTGTTCCACCACTCAGCCACATTGCAATTAACCCAAGATAGCTCCTTTTTTCAAGAGATCATGGAGGACTTAGGGTTAATAGATATCTGGATAACAGTGCTGATCAATAGAGGGTTTATTCCTTCCAGTTTAAGAACTAAGGCCACATATCACAATTAGATTACTGGCTGGTGGATCACAACTCTTTTGAACTAGTAAAACCAATTAAGTATATTCCATCTTTCCTCTCAAAACAAATGCTCTTATGTGTTTAGATCGAGATGTGACTAGTGGTCATATTTATTTAAGAGGGGCCTTTGCTAAAAAATATTTCTCTCTGGACCTTCTTTAATTCATGAGCTTATGTCCAATGCTAGTTCCTTTATGGAATCAAATCTCGGTAGCTCCCCAATAAAGAAAATGTTACTCACCAGTAGAAATCTGTTCGTGGCATGTAGTGCAGTAGATTCACATGGTATGCATAAGCTCACTATCTAGTGTTTAGTTCAGAGTAGTACAACTTGCTTTTTTTTTTTTAAAGAAGCTTTTCGAGTCACAGGATTGAGTGATGCCTCCTCTCGGTAATGCTGCGCATGGGCATTGAGTCATTTGTTAGATTGTTTCTCCGCAGGCGGTAGAGTGAAATAGTGAAATTAGATAATAGAATAGAAAAGATGACCGTGCCATGTATCTACATATGTACAATATTTACATATTCATAAATAGCAACGCCCACACTCGTCTGGGGAGAGGAGAGGGCGCATGTGAATCTACAGCACTACATGCAACGAACAGATGTCTACTGGTATGTAACATTTTCTGTTCTATGGCATGTGTTGTTGTAGACAGAAATGCTATGCATACACTGTCAAGGAGTCCCTCCATAAAGCAGTGGCTAGCATGCAGGAGTTGCAAATGTTTGAAAGAGGTTTTTGTTTTAGTACTGCTTGTCTAACATTTGTGCAAAAATATCTACACAGGAATGTTTTGTGAAAGTATGTGGTTTAGACCAATTTGCTGCTTTGCAAATATCTGCTATTGGTACGTTATCTAAAAATGCCAAAGGTGCATCTTTCTAGTGGGGTGTGCTCTAAGTGGTACAAGTAATTGTCATTTGGCTTTATTGTACGAAGTTTGAATGCACTTAATTATCCATCAAGCTATAGTTGCCTTAGATATAGGCTTTACTTTATGGGGCTTTGGGAAAGCCACAAAAAGTTGTTTTGTTCTCCTAAACTCTTTTGTTCCATACATATATAATACAGAAGAGCCCTTTTAACATCAAGAGTGTGTAGAGCCCTTTCTGCCACAGAATCTGGTTGGGGAAAAAAATGTTCATTCTATTGACTGATTGATATGGAACTGTAAAACTACCTTTGGAAGCAATTTTGGTTTAGTTCTTAGTACAATTTTTTCCTTTATGAACTTGGAAGAAAGGTTCTTCCGAAGTTAAGGCCTGGAGCTCACTGACACATCTAAGGGAATTGATAGCTACTACAAAAGTTACCTTCCATGAGAGGAATTGTAGAAAACATGAGTGAAAAGGCTAAAAAGGGCGAGCCATAAGCCTTGTGAGTACAATGTTAAGGTTCCAGGATGGGACTGGAGGAATTCTTGGTGGAATGATTCTTTTAAGTCCTTCCATAAGTCCTTCCATAAATGCTCTGATAACTGGAATTCTAAACAAAGGAATGTGCTGTCTGTTTTGAAGAAATGCAGCAATGGGTGCTAAATGTAGACAGATAGAAGTGAAAGCTAGATTTGCTTTTTGTAAATGCAGTAAATAATCTCTCGTACTGTTTGCTTAAGAGGATCAATGTTTTGCGTTTGGCAATAGCAAACAAAAAGATTCCATTTTGCCGCATAACATTGCCGGGTTGTGGGTTTACGTGCTTCTTTAAGAATATCCATACATTCTTGCGGGAATTGAAAATTCCCAACTTCTATGACCCCAGTAGCCATATCGCTGTTGAGTGATTTGGCATCCGGTTGTCTTATTTGACCCTGATTTCGTGTTAGGTCTGGTCTGTTGGGAAGCTTTTGATGTGGAACTACTGAGTTTTCCAAAAGTGCTTTGAACCATGGTTGACATGCCAATGTAGGAGCTACAACGATCATGGTGAGAGAAGACTCTTTCAGCTTTCGAACCAGAAAGGGAATAAGTGGGAGAGGGGAAGAAGTGTAAGCAAATATCCCTGACCAACTTATCCGCAGGGCATTGTATTTAGACTGAGGGTATTGGTACCTGGAGAAGACGTTTGGGCATTTTTTGTTTTGAGGTGTGGCAAATAGGTCTATTTGTGGTGTTGTCCACTTTTGGAAGGACTGGTGATGGACTTGTGGGTGGAGTTCCTATTCGTGGACTTGTTGCTGCATCCTGCTGAGCAGGTCTACAAAGTGACTATGTCCCTGGGAGATATTGAGCCACTATGTGAACGTGGTGATAAAGTGCCCACTTCCATATTATTTGTGCAAGATGGGATAGTTGATGACTGTGTCCCCCTCCCCCTTGTTTTTGACGACGATAGTACATGACAGTCATGCTGTCTGTACTTATCAACACTATTTTGTGATGCAATTGTGGAAGAAACACTTTCATTGCTAGGAAGACTGCTTACAGTTCCAGGTAACTGATGTGGAAGGATTGCTGAGTGGTGTCCCATAGCCCCTAGACTGAGGTTGTAGAGATGATCTCCCCAACTGGTATTTGAGGCATCTATTGTGAGAGTGACCTGAGGCACAGGGTCTAAAAAGGGCCACTCTTTCATAAGGTTTGTGGTGTTCCACCAATGCAGAGAGCAATAGGTCTGGCAGTCCAACAACACTAGATCTTCCATTTGACCCTGTGCTTGAGACCATTGATGGGCAGTGTTGAAGGGGACACATATTACGTCTGGCATGTGGTACGATGGCAATGCAAGATTCCATCATCCTTTACAGTTGCATAACAGTTTTGTGTATGCTTGATTCTCTGTTAATGTAGCAATCATTGTTTGGAAGGCCTGAACTCGGGCTTAGCTTGGAAACGCTAGTCCTAATTGTGTTGAGAATCGCCCCTAGATAGGGCTGTATCTGGAGAAGTTGAAGATGAGATTTGAAGTAAATGATGGTGAACCCCAGAGAGTGTAGGCGACGAATTGTGAGTTGTGTGGCTTTGACACTGTGTGAATCAATTAGCTTTGATAAGCCAATCGTCCAAGTAAGGGAAGACATTAATTTATTGTCTCCTGAGATGTGCAGTGACTACTGCAAGACATTTTTTGAATACTCAGAGCAGTTGTGACCCCCAAATGGTAATACCTTGAATTGGTAATGTTTTCCTGCAACTATGAATCTTAGGTATTTGCTGTGTGCTTGGTGAATGGGAAAGTGAAAGTAATTGTCCTTTAGGTCCAACGTTGTCATGAAGTCGCCTTGTTGCAGAAGGGTAATAACATCCTGAAGAGTGACCATATGGAAGTGTTTGGATTTGATGTAGTGGTTTAAGGGTCTGTGATCCAATATTGGTCTAAAAGACCCATTTTATTTTTAGGTATTAGGAAAAAAAGGTAGTACACTCCCGTTCCCGTGTGTTGTAATGTACTGGTTCTGGAGCCCCTTTGAGAAGAGAGTGTACTTCCTCTGAGACAAGCGAGATGCTCTCCTGAGAGTCTGAGTACGAGGGGGTATATTTGGTTGAGTAAAAGTGAGCTCCAGGCAGTAACCATTTTGGACAATTGAAAGGACCCATTGATATGTGGTTGAAACCACTGCAGGTAAAAATCTTACAACCTTCCCCCTACAGGAGTTGTGTGAGTTGGTAGGTTTTCGTGGAAGTCATTGTTTGGTGGTGGAAGAGGAGCCTCTTGATGGAGATGGCCTTCCTCTTCCTTTGTTACTGTTGCCTCCATAGGAACCTCTACAATAACCTCTGGTGTATTGAAAGGTGGGCTTTGTTTGAGTGGAAGACTGTTCCTGAAATAATGATCAAAAGCCCCTTACAACTCCTGTACAACGAAAAATACCTGTGTGTGCTGGCTTGAGTGCTCCCATAGCTTTGGCAGTTTCTCTTTATTTAGATTTTCAATTGTGGTATCCACTTGTGAGCCAAATAAATGCTCTTTATCAAATCACATGTTCAACACTGCCTGTTGTACATCTGTTTTAAAGCATGTAAGCCAGCATATCACCTAATAAGGACGCTGGTGTTAATACCGCATGCTGCTGTATCAGCTGCATCGAGCACACATCTAATGGAGCGGTTTGTCCCTCAGCTACAATTTCTATCCCCTTTAAGGATGTTCCTCCGGGAGGTACTGTAGAAGCTCCTCCATGGCACCCCAGTGAGCTCTTTTGTATCAGGGTAACAACATCAGCGCGTTAGCAATCTACCAGTGATTGGCTACTTGAACTGCCACTCTTTTCCTGCTGCATCTATTTTTTTGCTTTCTTTATCAGGAGGAGGTGTGTCTCCTGCTGATTAGCTATTAGCTCTTTTGCGAGCAGTAGAGTCAAAGACAGTCTTGAGGGATTTGTACTTTTAGAAATAAAGGGTCACTTGGTGCAGAGTGGTTTTTTTTTTTTTTAATCTACTCTGGGAGTGATAACCCTTGATCGTATGCGTACCTGAGCATGCCTGGGAGCATTGGAAGAAACTCACTCTCCTTATGTGTTGCACCAAGGGTGTCAAAAAGAAAATCCTCTTCTATTGGATCTATGTACATATGTACACTGTGATATGCTGCTGCCCTAACTATAACCTGTTAGTATGAGGTGGAATCCTCAGGCGGTGAAGGTTAGCTGGGTAGAGATCTGGATCTTTAGGGGTAATAGGATCCGGTGCATATGCATCCCACGGGTCTTGATCATTTATTGTATCTCCCAAATCATGAGCCCAACTAGTTTGCGATTTTGGTTGTGTGAACCCCAAAGGAGGGGGCGATGTTAGTGGAGGAATATGCTGTGGAGAAGTAGGTGGAGAGGGTTGAATAAGAAAAAACAAGTCTTCTTTTATAGTCTTTTTTTTTTTTTTTTTAAAGGTAGAGAGGAGTCAGGAGCCTTTTGAAAATTCAATTTCCTTTTTAAAGGGGGAGGAGGTGATGTTATAATCTGTCCTGTTCCCTCTTGAATTTGAAGTTGCCGCTGACGAGCATCCATAACTTCTAAAATTGGTTCCACCGGTGAAGTGATGGTGGTTGGACACTGTCCAGAATCTATACAAGTATTTAAGATATTCGGTTCCGAAGTCTTTTGTGTATGGGATATTTTTGTGCCGAACTTGTGGATGGCTACTTTTTCTTTTTTCGTTGCCGAAGTGGTCGGTACCGAAGTATTCGGCACCAAAGCACCATGTATTTTTGGTTGTGTCGGAACTGAATTTCTCTTAGTTTTTTTCCGGTGGCGAGCTGGAAATCAGGGCAATCAAATTATTTTCTTGGCTCAGAACAAGGCTGAAAGGCAGTGGCGGACAGATGATATAATTCTGTGTAGTTTTGGCTGAGGGTCTGTGACAATTGCAACGGCTGACCAATGTCAGATTGTACATCAGAGTCATAATCTTGATTGGAGAAGGCCTCCTTCTGCTCCAACTCTTCTTGTGCATGCTCGTCGCGGAAGACGTCCGGTGTATCATCTGGAGTTCAAGTCGCCATTTCCATTTGACAATCTCTTCAATCTCTAAGTGTCTTTAGTGATCTAAAGTAACGTCACGCTTCACAAGTCTGCTTGTTGTGGTTGGGGTAAAGACACAAATTACACAACTGGTGGTGGTCGGTGTGTGGATATTTAGAGTGGCATAGAGGGCAAAACTGAAATGGAGACGATTCCATTAGGACTGCATAGTTAAATGCCTGAAAGTCCAGCGTCTGCCCTGAAGGGCTGAAAATTCATTCCGGGTTTAAGTTGGAAGAGAAAAATAAAGTATGGAGGAGTGCAGGATCAAAACAATACCGACTATGATAGAAAGACAGAATACCATTCTCGACTATATCGAGCCAAGAACTCCAAACCCAACGACTGAGAGCAAAAATCTAACAAAGTACTCTATGCTCATGCGCAGCATTACAGAGGAGGAGTCACTCGATCCTGTGAGACGAAAAGCTTCTTCTAAGAGAAACAAGTTGTACTACTCAAAACCCAACACTAGATGGAGAGCTTTTGCATAGCATGTGTATCTACAGCCACACATGCCATCAAACATATAGTTTGCAACTCATAAGGTCTGCTTGTGGAACCCAAAGACACCATGTTAGAAAGGGCATAGAAGCAGAAGTAGGGCAGTGAGCACCAGAAAGGCTTTATTCCTTCAAGACAATTGAGTATCTTAACCCATTAATTGACAGGGGCAGTTGATCTTGCTAATGTATACCATTCACATTCAGTTTTGATTTCACTGGGATACAGCTAGAGCATTCGAGCAGAGAATTGGGAATATTTAGGGGCTTGTCTAAAGAACTTTGAGATCCCCCTCAAAACAGTCAGTTAAAGCTGAGATCCTGATAAATAACTCGAAAGAGGTCAGGGTACAGATAAGAGGTACATGTCAGAACTGTTCCCTTTCACTTCTTGTCTTTGATCTATTTATTAGGCACTTAGCTCAAGTAATAAGTGCAGGGGAATAAATAGTCCCTATTGAATCTGAAGGGCACAGGAACAAAATTGCACTCTGCGCACAATTTAATAATCTACACTAGTCAACCTGAGTTAACCATTCAGAGCTTTCACCACCTTCTCGGGCACTTCATCAATCAGGAGAAAACAGATTATGACTTGGAATATAGATAAATTTAGCATACCTGAAAACACTGTGTAAGGAAATGCCTTCTTGGCATGGTTACCCCCTAACGTTTTGCCTTTGCTGATGCTAAGTTATGATTTGAAAGTGTGCTGGGACCCTGCTAACCAGGCCCCAGTACCAGTGTTCTTTCCCTAAATTGTACCTTTGTCTCCACAACTGGCACAACCCTGGCACTCCGGTACGTCCCTTGTAACTGGTACCCCTGGTACCAACGGCCCTGATGCCAGGGAATGTCTCTAAGGGCTGCAGCATGTCTTATGCCACCCTGGGGACCCCTCACTCGGCACATGCACACTGCTTCTCTGCCTTGGGCATAGGTAAGTCACCCGTCTAGCTGGCCTTACTGCCCTAAGGCAGGGTGCGCTATACCACAGGAGAGGGCATATGTGCATGAGCACTATGCCCCTACAGTGTCTAAGCAAAACCTTAGACATTGTAAGTGCAGGGTAGCCATAAGAGTATATGGTCTGGGAGTTTGTCAAACACGAACTCCACAGTTCTATAATGGCTACACTGAAAACTGGGAAGTTTGGTATCAAACTACTCAGCACAATAAATGCACACTGATGCCAGTGTACATTTTATTGTAAAATACACCCAGAGGGCATCTTAGAGATGCCCCCTGAAAACATACCCAACTTCTAGTGTAGGCTGACCAGTTCCTGCCAGCCTGCCACACACCACACATGTTGCTGGCCACATGGGGAGAGTGCCTTTGTCACTCTGTGGCCAGGAACAAAGCCTGTACTGGGTGGAGGTGCTTCTCACCTCCCCCCTGCAGGAACTGTAACACCTGGCGGTGAGCCTCAAAGGCTCACCCCTTTTGTTACAGCGCCCCAGGGCATCCCAGCTAGTGGAGATGCCCGCCCCTCCAGCCACTGCCCCCACTTTTGGCGGCAAGGCTGGAGGAGATAATGAGAAAAACAAGGAGGAGTCACCCACCAGTCAGGAGAGCCCCTAAGGTGTCCTAAGCTGAGGTGACCCCTGCCTTGAGAAATCCAACATCTTGAGTTTGGAGGATTCCCCCCAATAGGATTAGGGATGTGCCCCCCTCCCCACAGGGAGGAGGCACAAAGAGGGTGTAGCCACCCTCAAGGACAGTAGCCATTGGATACTGCCCCCCCAGACCTAAACACACCCCTAAATTCAGTATTTAGGGGTTCCCCAGATCCCAGGAAATTAGATTCCTGCAACCTGAAGAAAGAAGGACTTCTGACCTACGAGCCTGCAGAGGAGGAGGAAGACGACAACTTATTTGTCCCCAGCCCTACCGGCCTGTCTCCAACTTCAAAAACCTGTTCCAGCGACGCATCCAACAGGGACCAGCGACCTCTGAAGCCTCAGAGGACTGCCCTGGACCACAGGACCAAGAAACTCCCGTGAACAGCTGCCCCTGTTCAAAACCTGCAACTTATTTGCAACAAAGAAGCAACTTGTGCCTGCCTGCAACGCTAGAGTGACCCCCGGGTCCCTCCATTGTTTTCAATCTAAAACCCGACGCCTGCTTTGCTCACTGCACCCGGCCGCCCCTGTGCTGCTGAGGGTGTACTTTGTGTGCCTTCTCCCACCCCAGTGCTCTACAAAACTCCCCTGGTCTACTCCCCGAGGACGCAAGTACTAACCTGCTGGCAGACTGGAACCGGAGCACCCCTGTTCCCCAAAGGCTCCTATGTGTTTTGGGCACCTCTTTGACCTATTGCCATTTTTACAAAGACAGTACACAATATTGCATTTATTCAAAGTTCCTAAAGTATCTAAGTGAAGTACCTTGCATTTAAAATGTTTGCTGTAAACCTTGAACCTGTGGTTCTTAAAATAAACTAAGAAAAGATATTTTTCAATATAAAAACTTATTGGCTTGGAGTAGGTATTTGAGTGTGTGTTCCTCATTTATTGCCTGTGTGTGTACAGCAAATGCTTAACACTACCCTCTGATAAGCCTACTGCTCGACCACACTACCACAAAATAGAGCATTAGAATTATCTACTTTTGCCACTATCCTACCTCTAAGGGGAACCCTTGGACTCTATTTTTTACTTTGAAATAGTACATACAGAGCCAACTTCCTACACACTGGCATGCAATACCTGAGTGTTAACATCTTCCAATAACTGGATCAAATGCCCAAAGAAAATTTGCAAAGAGTAGTGAGGATATAGGAAAATATCTTAAAATGTGTCTCTCCTGTTAATTTATTGATGTGTTAATTTAATAAAAATGCACATTCTTCCTAAATTTAGTTTATTTAGCTGCATCCCATCATCCGGTCATTCTTCTATACTTCAAAAAGTCCAGAGCAGTATTAGTAGTTTTTAGCAGGCTGGCAAGAGTAAGCAACTCATGGAAAAAAATTAAGGTGTTATAAAGTTTAAGTCAGGTGACAATCCTGAAGATGTCTTTTAGGATACAAGATGACTCAGTAATCTATTTCTAGTTATGACACTGGCATAATGCTTCAGATTGCTTTCTGTATAAATTTGGCTTCCTTGAATACTTAAAAAATATAAAATAAACTTTTTTAAAAACCCACAAAAAAACAGACACCAGACAAGATCATGAAAGCGGGAGCTACAATGTGGCACATGTTCAGTGTTAGATTGTCGATCCTGCAACATAGCGATAATGCACCAATTTGGGGTGCATCGGGCACTCCTGAATGTGTGAGAGATGCCTTAAGTCCGTTCTCAAACTAGCAAATGTTACAACCTGAGGGATCTTATAGATGTCATGGGCCTGAAATCATAGACAGACGTATCTGCAACTTTGGACAGTATGGCAAAATTCAGATTCATCCAGCTCTCCTCTTGGCTTGCTATGCTGAACTGGGAGAGGGACAACAAAGGCACAGCCAACAAAAAAAGGATAGGCATTCAACTGGTGAACTAAAAAAAAAAAAAAAAGTAACAGCTAAGTGGTATGGATATTTGTGTGAAGCATATGACAAAAGGAGCCGTAATGAATCAAAAGTGGAATGCACACTTGACCAATGAAATGAAGACCTTAAAGAACTATGGCAACTAGCTCTAAATGTATTGAATTCCACTGCAAATCTTGCAACCCTCAAAAAAAATAGTCTCTGTACACCACAGAGTGCCTAGCGGACACCCAAAAGATGGCGAAATGGGCAAAGGTAATGGAAAATGGATTTAAGAAATGCTTCTCAATACTACCAATGCGCCAGCATTCAAAGGAAATCTTTTCTTTCTAGCTCTCCACGTCGACAAGGATGTCACAATAACACTGCTCCCCACTGAACTCCATCTGACGTCATCAGAGCCATAAGAAGTCCTTGCCGTCAGGCAGACGTCAGTTTCACCCACTTTTTTTTTTTTTAACATCCATATGAACATATATATTCTGAATATATAATTTTCCAAAATTACATATGTATACAATATATACAACCCATAACATTCTTGGTATATCCAAGCATGCAACAGGGAGGTGTGTGGGACCGTGAGGAATCCACAGTTAGATACTGTATCCACCAGAAAAAGCATTACAGAAGGTAAGTAACTTGTTCTTCTGATGGATGGATCTACCTGCGGATTCCTCCCCTTTTGAATAGAATCCCAAAGCAGTCCCACACTCTGAGGTGTGTGCCTGTCTGGCTATATCAAGAAATCCTGCAACACTGAACGGACAAAATGACCATCCATCCTCACTTCTGAGTCTAAGCAGTAATGTTTTGCCAAAGTGTGGAGGGAAGCCCAAGTTGCTGCTTTGAAAATATCAACAGGTACACCTCTAGGCAAAGCAAAAGTGGGAGACTTAGCTCTGGTCGAATGAGCTCCAATGCCCTCAGGAGTATCCTCCTTTGTTAGCGAATAACATTTTTATGCAAAGAATGAACCACCTTGACCGTGTTCTTTTATGGACAGCATTGCCTTTCATCTTGCCAATGAAGAGCTGATCATCCGTCCTGAAGTCTTTCGTCCTGTCCACATAGAAGCTCAGGGCTCTCTTCGGATTGAGACGATGCAGTCTTTCCTCCTCCTGCGAAGGATGGGGAGGAGGGTAAAAGGATGGAATGATGATAGATTGTCCTAAATGTTAAGGTGTCACAACCTTAGGTAGGAAAGCCGCCCTGGTTCTCACAACCACCTTATTTGCATGGAAAGCAGTAAGAGGGGGTTTCACACTTAAAGATCGCTAGCATGCCTAGCCAACGTGATGGCTATCAGAAAAATAGCTTTAAATGTAAGAAGCCACAACGGACAACTATGCAATGGTTCAAACGGTAAACCTATCAAATATGTTAAGACTCAATTTAAATCCCACTGAGGCATTATAAATGCAGTGGAAGGAAACCTATAAAACCCTTAAGAAGCCTTAATACTATAGTGAACTTAAGAGGGTTGATCAGGTAAACAAGTAAAAGCAGACAGTGCAGATAACTAACCCTTCACTGTCGCAACTGTGCAACCTTGTAGCGCTAAGGAAAGAGCAAATTGCATAACATTTGACAAATGGCCCTTTAAAAGATCAATGTGTCTCAAACAAATTTTGCCCATCTGCTAGCGTAGACAGTCTTGGTAGAGTGTCGCCTGGCCTATAAAATAACATCCACCACTTCAGGGGGAGAGACGAAGAATTAAAGTTGCCCCATTCAATCTACAGGGATGTCGGTCCAGGCTCTGGAGGTGGGGGTGTAGAACCTGTCCCTGCAACTGCGAGAGGAGGTCTGCCCTGAGAGGGAGCGGAGGGAACAGTGATAGTGGAAGGTCATCTGTGTACCACACCTTTTTGGCCAATCCGGGGCTATTAGTATGACTTGTGCCCGGTCTTGATAAATCTTCCTCAGAACCAGAGGAATCAAGAGCATAGAAGGAAACACATAAAGCAGCCGGTTACTCCAGCACAGCTGAAACACTACCCCCAATGCTCCCTGTATCGTATGCTGGAGGCTGCAGAACAAAGGGCCAGTGCGTGTTCTCGCAAGTGGCAAAAAGGTCTTTTTGAGGGGGTTGCTCCCACAAATGGAAGACTTGAAGAACCACCTCCGGATGGAGATGCCAATTGTGGTCGGCTATTAAGTGCCAGCTGAGACTGTCCGCACGTACGGTGAGAACTCCAGCCACATGGTTTGCTACTAAGCAAATCTCATGGTCCTGAGCACAGGACCAGAGTCGCAGAGCCTCTCTGCAGAGAAGGTACAACCCTACTCCTCCGGTTGCTGATGTACCACATCGCAGTAGTGTTGTCTGTCAAGACTTGAACCGATCTGCAGCAGGGTCTCTGGAGATTGTTACTGACTCCTTGAGCTCTCCTTTAAGATGAAACCACTACTTGCGGAGGCACTACAGGAGAGCCCTTATGTGCCAATGTGCGTGAGTGACCAGCAGAATACAAGAATCAAAAAGACCAAGCAGGTGTAGGACCTTTAGGACCAGAACAACCGCTCCATCTGAAACTTTGGAATCATAGCCTGTATGTCCCGAATTCTCCGAGGAGACAAGGCATGATTTGATGTTGTGTCCAGTACTGCCCCTATGAACAGGAGGGCTCCAGGTGAGATTTGGGCACATTCAATGAAAAGTCTAGGTTGAAAAACTACTGGGTTGTTGTCTGCAGATGGTTCAACACTAACCCTGGGGACTAGGCTTTGATCAGCCAATTGTCCAGGTAAGGGAATACTGAAAGTCCCTTTCTTCTGAGATGTGCTGCAACCACTGCCATCACTGTTAGGCTCGAGGTGCGGAAGTAAGACCAAATGGAAGGACCGCAAACTTGTAGTGCTGCAACCGCACCACGAACCACAGATACTTCCTGTGCGAATTCAGAATGGGGAAGTCAAAATACGTGTCCTGCAAGTCGATAGAAACCATCCAGTCTTCCTTGTCCAGCGCTAGAAGCACCTGTGCCAGGGTCAATATTTTGAACTTCTCCTGTTTGAGGAACCAATTCAAAATCTTCAGGTCCAGAATGGGCCTCAGGCAACCATCTTTCTTGGGAATCATGAAATATCTTGAATAACATCCCTGGCCTCTTTCCTGCGCCGGAACCAATTCCACTGCACCCTTTAACAGCAGATTTCGAACCTCCTGCCGAAGCTCTAGCAGGTGCTCTTCTGAGCAAAAAGATTGTTGGGAAGGGAGGGGGAAAACTCCAGAAAGGGAAGGGCATAACCATTTTCTACAATTCTCAGCACTCACGAGTCTGATGTTATCAACTCCCACTCTTGAAGAAAATGAATTGAGCTTCCCCTTATGGGCAACACATGCTGCAGAAAGGGGAGAGAACTAGGACTGCTTCCCTGACAGGTTCCCAGCAGAAGGAGGAGGAGGAGGAAGGCACCTGACTATCTTGCAAAAGCACTGCAAAATGGCACTGTACATCCTACGGCAATTTAGGGATGACATATTTTGCCTAATTCACCATCACATGAATGTACCTGCCAAGCAAGCATGTTGCACTGACTGAGTTTAGTGCCATGCTTCCTTAAGGAAATATCTTTTTCACCGATTGCTCCATACGCTTGGATTCTGTATCAGCAGGGGTTGTAGAAAATGACCTAGGAGCAAGAATCTCGCACCACTAAGCTTTCAGGAGTTGGATGCTGACTCAAGATCTGCGGGTCACCTGGTGCAACACTGTACCGCCTGGCAATGGATTTAGAAGTTGCAGGATTAGTAACAGGCTTCTTCCATATATCTCATATTGGCTCGGACAAGGTTCATTAAATGGAAGTAGGAATTCTCATGACAAGGTAAAAGAATGGAGAAGCTCAGTCAAAATATTATATTTCAACTCTGTAGTAGGCAGAGGCAAGTCTAAAGGTTCAGCTGCCTTTTTTAATTACTCCATGGTATGAAGTAACCTCTGGAGAAAGTATACCCCCAGTGGATAATTCCTACTCCGGGGATGTATCAAGCCCACTTGCTATCTCAATTCCCTGAAAGTCATGGGAAGGCAATGCATCTCTCCTTCCTCCAGCTCCTGCTGTTTCTCAAAATACTGCTGTTCCTTTAACAGCCTCAAAGCTTCCCTCCTTGATCTCAGCCTGGATTCCAGGCACGGCGCTGATAGAGAATTTACCGACCTCAAAGAAGCCTGCTGTGGCAAAGGCAAAGTCGGCGCCAGATCCTCATTCCGCGCCAGAGTAGACTGACTTGACGTCGGTAGAGGTCTATCAGACGATCATATCGTCGCCACAGGTGCAGCCATCGCCGACAGAGATGGTGTCTTCTACGGCGCCGACTCATGTGGAGTGGAAGGCAGAAAAGACATGAATGGAGCCTGCCTATACGGCGCCGGTATTCCAAGATTAAATGCTAAACAACCCAGGGGGCCAGCAGGCGCACCAGAGGGGATCACTGCTTTATTAAAAATGCTGAACCTAGCATTTAAGAAATCAGTCGGATCCATTCCCAAAGTCGGAAAGGCCGGATACTCTTGTTCCTTTTGTGGAGGTTGAACTTGACTTGTCGCCTCATCTTCCAACTCCTGACCTTGTGTGGATGCAGGAGAAAACTGAGCCACAGGACTCGAACGTGACGCCGATATCGCCACCAAAGACGGCGCCAGTGATGTCTCAGGTGACTTTGGATGAGGCGAGAGAGTGGGACTCACTTCCCAAGCATTGCGGTGCCAAGATCTGGAAATCAGAGATACAGACAGAGGGCTGTCATCTCGAGATGAGTGACAACGACGTTTGTGGATTCTTGAAGATCTATGTGTCAGACTCCTCCCAAGGCCTGGATCTGGACCGTAGCAATAAAAATATCTCCCTCGAAACAGTTACACAACGGAGAGGCAGAAAAAACGTTAGCATTGAAGGCGCCGAAATAAGGGAACTGATGTCAGCAGGCCGGCAAGGAATTCTTATGGCTCCGATGGCATCAAATAGAGTCATGTGCGGAGCCCAGTCATTGTGACGTCCTCGTCGACGTGGAGAGCTAGAAATAAAACATTTCGTTCAAAAGCTGGCACATTGGCAGTATTCAAAAGGTGAGGAATCCACAGGCAGATGTATCCATCAGAAATACATGTTTGTGAGCTGCCCTGCCCTTTTTTAATAAGTAAAATAATTTCAGCCACCATTAATCTACATTTTGAGGTTACCCCCACTCAAACTTATCTGGTGCTAGCATGAAGGACAAAGGAAATCAGGACCAGAAAAAGGCTGAACTATTTCTCTACCTAATGCTGACTGCCAAACTGTTAACGTGTTTAAAAAAAAAAAAAGATTGATACCATCGCTCCTTTAAAAATGGACTAAATTGGTAGTAAGTATTAGTAAGCAACATAAGGCAAGATCCAGAGTAAAGAAAACAATTCTGGCATCAGATAACGGGCTGCTTAGGTTACAGCTCTTTGCTATCTTAACACTTTAGTCCAATGATTATGCATGCCACTACCATGTTTCGAAGTCGATTGAAGGAGATGAGGACTAAAACAAAAACAACAAAAGAAGCCAGAAACTTGTCCCAACAACAGGAGTATACTGATTTTATGGAGGGATGTGTGGTTGCCAGAATGACATCAACCACTTGGGGAGGAAGATCAAATGAGAACAACTGCTGACTTTCAATCTCCATGCATGAGGACTGTGTAGGCCTCGCTGCGGGACACTCCCCTGCTGCTGCAACAGAAGGTTCTCCCGAAGCAGCAGTCTGATGGGAGGACAGATGCTCATGCAGGAGTCAGTGATGAAAAGATTATGAATAGCTTGAGCCCTTCTTGAAGAGCAAGGTGTCAGCGTCTTATGGGTTGCTGGAATGCTGCAGCCCAAAAAAGCAGGCATAGCCTTGATCAACTTTATCAAGTGGAGTCAGAGAACAGTATAGGCTGCACCTTGTCATCCAGAGTAGACACTGGAATCAATGCTCAAGATCAAGTGTGGGTTGTGGGGTCAGGACAAACATCTTCACCAGAGCAGGACAGGAAACTGACCCAAAGAATCCAACAGGCACAAAGGGTAGAGTTGACAGTGGCGTCCAGTTGGGGATCCTTGTGGTTCCTTGAACCCAAAGACACATCAGATGGAGATGCCAGCATGTCAAAGAGGCACAGTACAATGTCATGGCATTGCTAAAATTTGCTGCGGTGTCTGCAAAGGCCCCGAAATTTGTGTTACTATGTGACAAGCGTTAGAATCTTTGCCTAAGGAGAGAGAGGAAGACTTTGAATCACATTTAAGATGTTGTCCCTCCTCAGGAGTTCTTTTTGGAGTTACCCAAGGACCATGAATTAGACGAAGATTTGCTGGATGAAGGACTTTGGGAATGGGACCTTCACTTCGACCAGTCATGACAGAATTTTCAATTTTGGTGGCATACAATTTAAATTCACAGCCCCAGGTACCCTTGGTAATCACCAAGGTGTAGACACTACAGGCTAGGAGTACGACCCCAAAGAACAAATCTGGTGGGGATCTATCAAAGATTTGCTTGCGACCACTGCTACAAGGCTTGTACCTTATACTTTTAGGAGGCCCCATTGTTCCTTGCACATTGGAATTTTCAGGCAAATTTCAAGAAGTTTGTAGTTATGCCATGTGACAGACAAGGGGTAGCTCTGAATCAGAGTCTGGTGGTGTGGACAGAAAGGACCAGACATCAGTGTGCTTAGGTGTTGCCTATATGAAGCGCAGCTAGACAATTCCAGAGTGGACAATGCTGGTGAGGAACAGCCTGATGCTACCTACAGGCGTACACGGAAACTTGCTTGAAAGTTTCCAGACCACGTCTAACAACTGGGAGCGTACTGAAAAGTGAGGAATCTGCAGTTAGCGGTATCTATAAGAAACAGCATACAAGTGTTCCTCTAAACCAATATATATGTGCAGTAACTGACTGAAGTCTTGCCTTTGCTAGTGTACCATACAAGTTTACAAATTATGATGGTGGTTGAAATCTAATAAAAGCCACATAATTATCACTTGTGGTTTTTCAGGGGCCCACAAATTTTACCTGCGTTGTTTGGAGGTGTTGTATCAGATGAACTCTGATGATTACAGAATATCAATATACACAGCAGATTGCAGAAATGCTTGATCTCCCCGCGCCATTTGAGGGACTCGCTGAGTTTCCCTTGTCGCTTACAACCGTCACATTTCGCCATCTGTGGGGTGGAAAGAAAATGCACCTCTTAAAAACTTGATGAGGTAGATATTGATGTACCAACGTTCGCAAATCACAGAATAAGTGTATTACAATAATAAAATCCATTTCTTACCATAGCTATTTCATCCCAACAAGCCAGTTACCAAATATCAAATACAGTTAAAAAAAAATAAAGAATTGTGGCAATCCAGTCAGAGCCAGTAACAGTACAAAACTATCCTAGGCATACAACCTATAAAGAACATACATAGGACTTAAAGGAATAAGTGGCTTAAGCTGAAACTGCTATACTTCATTCTTACTGCACAGGCATGCGTAAATTTGTTGGCAGCAGAAGATGGGAACCAAAAAATTTAAAAAGAATCCTGTCATCTTAAAGGCAATGTGGTGCCACAATGCAACTACATTCCCCTCCATCACCAACACAGACCCAGGCTCCACTTGTTACTTTCCCGGACTGCCTGGTGGTGGGCACAGTTGCATGCTGTGCAAGGAGAGCAAATGCAATTTTATTTTATTTTTTTACTGTAAGTCTCATCTCTCTCCTCTTTCAGGCCAGAAAAAAAAGCCACAGGTCTCAGTGTCACAGACCTTGGAAAACCCCCAAACAAAAAAATTAACAAATAGAGATTCTTGCCCTGCATATATCTGGAGTTGATTGGGAAATAAAAGTTGGTCCCTGAGCCTGCACTCTGATTCCTGGCACATACGTCTTGGGTGGGAGTTGGGATTTATTGTTGAGATTGGGGGTCAGAGATCAAAAGGTACACTTACAAGCACCTTGTGCATTTCAGTTTCAGAATACAAGTGTAGGCTGTGGCTCAATCTTCCTTTGGTGCATTAAGTCTATGGGCACAAAAGGGACTAAAAAGACAGGCATTAGGACGGGGACACACACACACAGGTTACATTTATTTCTTGGTTTCTGTGCAATTTGCACTTTAAAACTGCTGTTTTCTTCTACCTGTTGCTGTTTAAATGTCTCTCCTGGTTTTCCCCTAAATTGTGCTAAGGCTCCTTTTAAGGAAACCACCCTCCAGACACCCCCAAACTAAAAACATAAAATACCCCCATAAGCATCACCAGATTTTTCTAAGACACTGTTTAATCTGTTTTGTGGTTTCCATTTTTGAAAAGTGTATTCAGCATTTGCTTTTGACTAGAAGATGTGCTCTTTAAGTGTACGAAAAGCAGTATTGCAGTGGTTTTAGATTTGGGTCCTACCTGGAGGGTTGAATAGGAACTATAAAGTGTGTATTGAGCAACTTTGTATCCAAGGAGATTCTGACTTCAGGAGCACCTCCTTGCCCCTGCACACCAGTTTGTGCTTTACAGATTAGCCCACAGGCAGCTTGTGAGCAGGCCTTACGACTCTCTTCGTACCTGCACAAGCACTTAGGTTTAAGGTCACATGCTCCTTATATAGGTTTCTTATTGGGCATCCGTGTTCCAATTGGTTTCTAGGGCTTCTATTCGACTCAGGGTTAGGGTTCTGACTGCCTGATAGGCCAAGGGTTGTGATTGGTTTCTAATGCTAGAGTTTCTATTGAACTTAGGGTTCAGAGTGGCTGATAGAGCTAGGGTTTCTAATGGACTTAGGATGTGGGGTTTGATTGGCTGATAGAGGCACCGTTCTAATTGGTTCCTAGGACTTTTATTGGACCTAGGGTTTTGACTGGTTGCTAGGACTGTGATTGGTTACTTAGGCTAGCGGTGACACTGGCTCTAGGGTTAGGGTTCTCATTGGCCAGAGTTTCCATTGGCCCCAGGTCATCTGATCACTAGGGCTATTTAGCCTTGATGATCAGATCACCTCAGGCGGGGCATCGTGGCTAAGGGCAGAGAGGAAGCAGTCAGGTCAGGCATAGGGCCGGAGATGCTGCCCTTTTTAGCATTTACCAGCCACAACCTTAAGCCATCCACATCCACAAAATTAATAACAATCTCAGCAAATATACACTACTCATTTACAACAAACTAACCACATTTCAGTGGTTCAACTACTACAAAACCGTACAAACCATATCTACACACTCTTCTACTCCCCGCTGCCACACAGTAGCACCTTCAGTCTCACACAAAACATCACTGTCGTATACCACTATCAAATCCACACATCATAAGTACAACACAAACCCACATTATACATAACCTTAATCCCTTCAAACACACACAGCCTGTTCATACAAAACACCAGCTCTAACCTCTATATACTCCTAAAAGGCAGGCCATCATCTGGAAGCCTTCCAGCATAAAACACCACAAATCACCACACCTAAGGCCATCTTACATGAAACTATATAAAGACTGGTGAACACTTTTGAAAACTTAACTACACAACTGACATCCAACAAAGATCTTAACACAACAAACTCAGTTCAAAAAGTATGAGTGGCTACAGGATGAGTTTGATATCCTAATACCACTAAAACAGGACAAAGGAAAACAAGCACTTTGGATGAATGCATAACAAAGAAAGCAACAAGATGCAAAGCTGCAACAAATCTGGCTCAAAACAAATAACAGAGACAAGACCCACCTTAACAAACTTAACAGAATATACAAGTCAACAATTAAAAAGCCAAAAAGGTAGTATCAAACAGAATTCAAAATGCTACTGTTTAAATAAGTAATTTTTCAAAATCATCACTGAATTTCGTAATTCCAAATGCACAGAAGGAACGCAGCATATTTCTCTAGAATTTTACTGACAATCCGGCAAATTATTACACCACCGAAAACAGACATGTTGGACTGCTATTTAAAACAAAGAAAAACCATTAACCCATTTCCAACAATCCCCTCTAAGGTAGGCTAACTCAGTCTCTGCCATTCCAGAATATGCCCTCTTCACCATCTGGGATCAGCTTGAAACACAGTAGATCAGAATGGGGTTGTTGCACTATTTCTTTTAGACCTTTCAGCTTTTTTCGACAGTTGATCATGACACTCTAATCCCAAGACTCTCCAAAGCTGGCATAGAGAGGTTTGCTCTTGAATGGATCACATCCTACCTTCAAAACAGAACACATGTAATCCATACCCCCCCTTCTCTAATCCAAACCATACTTCACCAAAGCAGGGCTCCCTCAAGATTCCAACATTTCAACCATGCCTTTCAACATCTACATTAAGTCATTACCAGAAATGATCAATTAATTTCAGCTCACATGCTTTACCTACTCAAATGGCACACAAATACTTTTTTTTTGTTTTTCTTTTTTAAGCTGGAAAACCACAAAGACATTGGAAACAAAAAATTCTTCAGTTGCCTCAGAGCTGTTGATCAGTGGATGACATGGAGCCATCTCAAAATGAACGCTTTCAAAACTGAAATATTCATAAGTGGCAACTGGAAAAATTATGACCCACTCTGCATCTGGCCTGATGACCTGGTACCAACCTCCTAAAGTATCAATGAATGTAAGAAACCTTGGAATTACCATGGACTCCAAGCTTACAATGGGTGCCCAAGTGGACAAATTATGAAGATCGAACTTCATTACTATGAAAACTCAGACTCATCTCCCTACACCTAGGACTTCCACACAAGGTCCAAGCTAGTATCTCTTGTACTGTCAAAATGTAATCACACCAATAGCCTCTACCAACCATCATCTTTATCAAACATGAAGACTACAAAAGATTCAGAACTCTTCTGCCAGACTACTCCTACATGTAAAGTCACAAGCCTTCATCTCCCCTGCCTTGAGGGTGCTACATTGGTTACCAGTTGATACACCTTCAAGCTGCTATGTATCCTCCAATTGTAAATTCTATTCAACATGTCGGTCAGATATTGTGTGTCTCCGACAATCTTATGAATCTTGAAAGGGGTAATTTTGCTCCGTACTCAATATCAGAATCTTTCAAAGTGCCTTTACAACATTGTTTAAAAACACCAAACGTCATGCTTTGATGAGTTCCTGACACCAAAATGTGGACTGGGGCCAACAGAAGAGTGCAAAATGGCAATACAACACTTTTGACACCCAATTGCAAGTGTTCTCATAGCAAGAAGCACAGTGTGTTTTTCTAGCATCAGGTGTTGGTTGCAATGTAAGTAGTTTATACCTCTATAAGGTCTAACACGAAGTGTGTTTCATCCAAAATACTGAACGTTGTCCATCAAAATGAAAGGCCCTCAAGGACTGCAATGTTTATACATTTAAACAGACTATTTCAACGGCAAGGGATCAGGAGGCCTAGTGGAGTTCAATCCCTTGAAAACAGTGCTCTGCACTGGAGAAGCCAAGGCACAATTTTTCAGCCAAGATGTAATCATAGTGCCCCAGCAGACTTTTAAAAATCCTCTAGAAGCCAAGTTGTGCTGTGTGCACAACAGAGCTCAACATCACTTCTTCCTCAGAAAAACACTCAAATTTGGCTGCCTCAATCCTTTCCAACATTGGTGGAAGAATTATTTGAAAAAATCTCAGCCCTGGCAATTTCACTGGGCCACATTGAAGACCATAGTTTTTGATCCACTGCAGCACCCAAGACAGACAATTCATATGCAATTCAGCCATGCTCCTGCTCCAGGAGGAGCAGTCTAATACAAACTATGAGACCAGGCTTCTTCATAAAGTAACACAAGCAAACTCAGACTAGTCAGCCTACGTACGCCTGCTCAGGAAGGTACAAATGCTTGCTCATACCCAAGGAACTTACGGAATCTACTGCAACAAAGTGATGAAAGTAATGCTCGAATTAGACTAAGTCACTCACGATCCCTTGGGGTTGCCCTCTACATCACAGTTTTTCACCAAATGGAGGACAGCTAGTCATAGTAAAGAAAAAAAAGAAGGACAGCCTGGGATGCAGCCCAGAGTTACAACCAGTGTCTGTGATTAATTTTAGAATTCCAGCATTCATATCTTTTCATTTACCTTAGGTTAGAAAGATGAGCCCTTTTCAGAAACCTGTTCAGTTCTGAGGTCCAAGATCAATCTCGACTTTCCTATTTTCTTCTTCTCTAGAAACAGCATTGCATGCATGTGAAACTAGAAGACATTTTATGATGCAAAACAAACTTGAGTAGAAGCCCGGGTTTTGAAGGGCACTTTGAAACGTCTTAAACACTCCTTTAAGAAGAGGTGGTTCCTGCTGGATCTGCTGTAGATGGTGATAGTGCTCCTTCCTGGGTGGGTAACAGAGTGGTCTTTGTAGAAATTCCAGTGTGCAAAGATTGTACAATATGGAGAATGCAATGGGTGGTGGTGCCCATGAGCCATTCTGGTGTAACAACAGGGATTCTCCTCTCAACAGCCTACATGGGGCTAAGTGAGAAGGACAGGATGGGCAAGTCAGGAATGTTGTTGTCTTGAAAAAAACGTGGCAATCTCAAGCAGTTGGTCTCTGTGCTTCCTTGAGGGTGGCCATGCATTCCAGTGGGAGGAGAACTAGAGAAACACTAGGATGGCACATGCCAGATCACTAGGTTGAGCTGCTTGGGGTCTAGATGTCGGATCTCTCCCTGATTTTTGGTGAGATCGTCCGTTCTGTTGGGGAGTTTCTCTGGAGGACTGATGGATATTTCCACGAGTCTGTCTGGCTCAGGTGAGAGCTACAAGGATGTCTCTCAGGGACGTTTGTCACATCTTTCGCACCACAAGGGGGAGGAGCAGCAGAGGCTGAAAAGCCTAAGCAAATATTTGACATATCCTTATGCATTGCCCCATGGACTGTGGGTGTGCGACCAAGAAGCAAAGCTTTGGCATTTTGTATTCTCTGGGGTGGTGAACATGTCTATCTGTGAAGTTCGACAGTATTTGAAGAAGCAATCTACTACTTGGTAATTGAGTTCCCATTCGTGGACGTCTTGGTGTGACCTGCTAAGTAAGTATGCTAGACCACTGTCCGCCCAAATCCAGATTAAACAAGAAGCAAAAGGTAGAGAGAGTGGGTGCTGCCTTGCATATGTAGGTAGTACATTGCTGTCATGTTGTCCGCTGGAGGGGGGGGGGTTTGAAGGGGGCTGGGGGGCGGAAGGGGTCGGAGCTTTGCATCCTAATGGGATGGCTAGGAGTTTGAGATAGGTAATGTGGTAAGTAGTGCTGTTGTAGGTTCCACAACACTTGTACTGCCCTGAGACTGAAATGCAACCCCTCCAGCCTGCTAGCGATGCATCTATGGAACCGTGTGGTAAATGGGCTTTGAGCAGTCGGCCCTGCAACAAGTTGTTGCTATTCCACCAATGCAAAGAGATAAAAACTGTCCCTTACCACCATTAGATCCACCATCTGGTCCTATGCTTGGGACAATCATGCTGCAAGGCACTGTTGAAGCGGACACGTGCAGCCTGACAAGGGGCACTATTTCAATACAGGAGGCTATCATGTTGAGAAGTTACGTAACTATTTTGACTGGTAGATATTGGTCTGGCTAAAAAGTACAAGTGTTGGAAAGCTATAACTCTTTGCTAACTGGGACTGGCTTTGCCCATTACTTGGATTGAGAGCTGACCCTAGAAAGGGTTGAATTTGCTGGACGAAACATGACTTGGTGAGATTGATGGTAAAGCCTAATGAGTGTAGTAGAGAGATAACTGCTTGCTTATGGGCAAGGCACTGTCACCTGCTAGAGCTCTTGATCAGTCAACCGTCCAAACAAAACATGAAAGCCCCATTGTCTTAACAAATCACTGCTAAGCCCCTTTTGAGCAACAGTTACGCTGAACGTTACTGCTTAGAATTGGTAATGCTAGCCACTTGCCACAAACCGTAGGTAGCATCACTGGATTGGGTGGATGCAGAAATTTAAATATGCATGTCAGTTTCATTGCAACCATGAAGCCTCCTTGCTGCAGCGGAGGTATGAGGTCCTGAAAGTAACTATTTGGTAGCTTTCCAGCACTATGTATCAGACATCGAGAATTGGTCTGAGAGACGCATCCTTTTTGAGTATAAGAAAGTACAGAGAGCAAACTCTCTCTCCCTGGTGCTGTTAAGGGACAGGCAATACTTTTTAAAGGAGGGATTGTACTTCTTCCCCGAAATGGTCTATGTGGTCTTCACCAAGGTGTGAGGTGGTAAGTGGTGAGAGCAAATCTTTGATTTTCCCCACAATAGGTGTCATAGGGTTGGGTGTGAGTTTTTGCGACTCAATGTTTGGTAGTGGTGGAGGACTCCTTTCTGGAACTTCCTCTGGTTCTTCCTTTATTGTTGTTACCCCATACGTTCCTCTTTTTATCCTCAAGTGTAAGGCTGATAGGGTTGCTCTTGTCTTTAGTAAGATCTTGCATCTGGGAAGGTGGTTATAAAATATACAAGGTTTGCTGCCTGCAAAAACGCTTTGCAGTGGTTGGTACAGCTCCCATGGTCTTAACAAGATCAGTATCTGGTTATTCTAATATTTGGTCAACCTGTTGGCCTAATGTAGGAAGTTGGCTCTGTATATACTATTTCAAAGTAAGAAATAGTGTCCTTAGAGGTAAGATAGTGGCAAAAGTAGATAATTCTAATGCTCTATTTTTTGGTAGTGTGGTCGAGCAGTAGGCTTATCAGAGGTTAGCGTTAAGCATTTGTTGTACACAGGCAATAAATGAGGAACACACTGGAAGACTTACTCCAGGCCAATGGGTTTTTATATAGAAAAATATATTTTCTTAGTTTATTTTAAGAACCACAGGTTCAAGATTTACAGTTAATACTTTAAATGTAAGGTACTTCACTTAGATACTTTAGGAACTTTTAATGAAAACAATATGTACAGTCTTTGAAAATAGCTTATTGCCATTTTTACAAGTGGACACAGTGCAAAAATCAACAGTTCCTGGGGGAGGTAAGTAAAGGTTAGTTTTGAAGGTAAGTAAAACACTTACAAGTCTCAAGTTTGGGGCAAAGGCAACCCCAAAGTTACCACACCAGCAGCTCAGGGTCGGTCAGGTGCAGAGGTCAAAGAGGTGCCCAAAACACACAGGTGCCAATGGAGAACAGGGGTGCTCCGGTTCCAGTCTGCCAGCAGGTAATTACCAGCATCCTCGGGGGGCAGACCAGGGGGGTTTTGTAGAGCACTGGGGGGGTACACAAGTAGGCACACAAAACACACCCTCAGCGGCACAGGGGCGGCTGGGTGCAGTGTGCAAAGCAGGCATTGGGTTTTGGATAGGTTTAATGGAGGGACCCGGGGGTCACTCCAGCGGTGCAGGCAGGCACAGGGGGGCCTCTCGGGACAACCTCCACCTGGGCTAGGCAGAGGGTCATCTGGGGGTCACTCCTGCGTCAAAGTTCGGTTCCTTCCGGTCCTGGGGGGTGCGGTGTAGTGTTGGTTCTAGGCATCGGGTCCCTTGTTACAGGCAGTCGCGGCCAGGGGAAGCCTTTGGATTCTCTCTGCAGGCGTCGCTGTGGGGGCTGAGGGTGGTCGTCTCTGGTTACTCATGGGCTCGCAGTCGCCAGGGAGTCCTCCCTGAGGTGTTGGTTTTCTGCAGGTCGAGCCAGGGACGTCGGGTGCAGAGTGTAGAGTCTCAAGCTTCCGGCAGGAAACGTAAAGTCCTTGGAAGTTACTTCTTTGTTGCAAAGAAGTAGCTGGTTTTGAACAAGGCCGCAGTTCACTGAAGTTTCTTGGTCCTTTAGTCCAGGGCAGTCCTCTGAGGCTTCAGAGGTCGCTGGTCCCTGTCGGATGCGTCGCTGAGCAGGTTTTCGAAGTTGGAGACAGGCCGGTAGGGCTGGGGCCAAATCAGTTGTCATCTTCCTCCTTCTCTGCAGGCTTGTAGGTCAGCAGTCCTTTCTTCAGGTTGCAGGAATCTAGTTTCCTAGGTTCTGGGGAGCCCCTAAATACTGAATTTAGGGGTGTGTTTAGGTCTGGGAGGGCAGTAGCCAATGGCTACTGTCCTTGAGGGTGGCTACACCCTCTTTGTGCCTCCTCCCTGAGGCGAGGGGGGCAGTTCCCTATTCCTATTGGGGGAATCCTCCAAAATCAAGATGGAGGATTTCTAAAGGCAGGGGTCACCTCAGCTTAGGACACCTTAGGGGCTGTCCTGAATGGTGGGTGGTGACTCCTTGTTTTTCTCATTATCTCCCCTGGACTTGCCGCCAAAAGTGGGGGCTATGTCCAGGGGGCGTGCATCTCCACTAGCTGGAGTGCCCTGGGGCATTGTAACACGAAGCTTGAGCCTTTGAGGCTCACTGCTAGGTGTTACAGTTTCTGCAGGGACAGGTGTTAAGCATCTCCACCCACTGCAGGCTTTGTTTCTGGCCTCAGAGAGCACAAAGGCTCTCATCCCAGGGGGTCAGAAACTCGTCTCTCAGCAACAGGCTGGCACAGACCAGTCAGCCCTGCACTGAAGGATTGGGTAAAATCCAAGGAACATCTCTAAGATGCCCTCTGTGTGCATTTTTTGATAAATCCAACACTGGCATCAGTTTGGGTTTATTATTCTGAGAAGCTCCCAGTATTCAGTGTAGCCATTATGGAGCTGTGGAGTTCGTTTTTGACAAACTCCCAGACCATATACCTAATATGGCCACACTGTACTTACAATGTCTAAGAATGGACTTAGACACTTTAGGGGTATATTGCTCATGCAGCTATGCCCTCACCTGTGGTATAGTGCACCCTGCCTTAGGGCTGTAAGGCCTGCTAGAGGGGTGACTTACCTTTGCCACAGGCAGTATTTTGTGTGCATGGCACCCTGAGGGGGATGCCATGTCGACTTTGCCTTTTTATCCCCACCAACACACACACTCTGCATTGGCAGTGTGCATGTGTTAGGTGAGGGGTCCTTAGGGTGGCACAACACATGCTGCAGCCCTTAGAAACCTTCCCTGGCCACAGGGCCCTTGGTACCACTGGTACCTTTTACAAGGGACTTATCTGTGTGCCAGATGTGTGTCAATTGTGGAAACAATGGTACATTTTAGGTGAAAGAACACTGGTGCTGGGCCCTGGTTAGCAGGGTCCCAGCACACTTCAGTCAAATCAGCATCAGTATCAGGCAAAAAGTGGGGGGTAACTGCAACAGGGAGCCATTTTCCTACACCTAAAAAAATGTTCATTAGAGGGTAGTAGGTTTTATTGCATCTCAGAATTAAATCCCAACAGGCCCAATCATATTGTGTCAGTAGGCCAAAGGAATTGGCAATATGGCAGTAGTTAGCTGTCCCTATCCCACTCATTTTTGCTGTATCCAGCTTCTGACTCTTTGTCAGGTAGCAGGGCAACCCCAGTCCCGTAAGAGTTTGCACACTTAAGCGAAGGGTAGATGACTAAGGTGTCCGGTTCTACATGGCCCTTGACGTATGATGAGTCAGAAAGTGAAGCCTTATACTTCTGCTCTACCTCAGGGGTTACTACCCTGGCTTTGAGTGGGTCCTTAAAGGGCTCATTGGCTGAATTTAGTATGCCCTTCAACATGGGTAAAACCAGGATAGTACGCTCTATTTCAGAGAGGGTCTGGACTAAGGAAACGTTTTCCACCCTTGACCTCCATGTAGTTCCCCTTTATGGTATTGAGACTTCCGTCAAACTACTTTGTGGAATGAGGCTGAATCGTCTGGGGGGTTTTTCCAGGTGGAGTGGGGGGGCCTGGAGAGAAAAATCTGGGTCAGGGTACCCAGGAGGGTCTGCAGAATAAGTATCACAAGGGTCTTCCTCCTCGTCTGCTGTCATACAGCAAATTCTCGTAATAGGGTCCGTCTGATCCTGATGAGGATTGTGGTGGACCTAGAGATGTATATGCTTTTGGAAGTATATTAAGAGGTGGGAGAGAAAGAAGGGACATGAGGGAAGGAGATGGGAGGTGGAAAAGGGAAAGAGGGAAGGAGGCAGAGGAGATGGAGGATTGGGAGGGGCTAAGTGGATGGGTGTGATGCTTTTGTCCTTGTGCCTCTTTCTGTGCATGGGATCCTGTTCTGATGCCAAAGCTATTCTTCCTCAAATGTTGGCTTCAATTTAGGTGGTATGGTATCAACCACTTTGGCCCCTTGTTCAATAGTAATCTTTCCCATCAGTGGATATACAGTCACGGAGCTCCTTGAGTGCTGCTCAAGGATTGGTTGCCCCCAAGTCACCTGGGCTTTTGGAGCCAATGGTCTTTGATGTCAAAGGGATGGCCCTCAGAAACGACACCTTCAAAGCTGGCAGCTTCTGTATCAAGGAAGATTTTGGTTCCAAGTGTTTGTTGCCCAAGGTGGTATCAGATTGGAGGAGGATTTAGCTGCCATCTTGGGGCATGTTGGCATTTTTGGAAGGTAGGGGCTTTGGAGCCAAAGAGGCTAAAGTCTTAGACTTGGCAGCTGGGTGGGAATGTTGCAAGCCCATAGAAGCTGTGGGTGCTGCCTCTGTTTGTTTTTCATGACTTGGGCCTTTGTAGGAGCCATGCACTGCCCCTGGAGGGTTGGCTCAATGCCAAAGAGCTAATGGCCCAATCCCCTCAAGAGTGGTGCTTCATCTTGCCTCAATGGACTTTGGGAGGCTTAGTAGGGGGTCTTCCAAACTCAGAGGCCACAACGTTACCAGTCTGTATGGTCCTGTTGCCTTGACACTGTGGTGAAATTGTTCCTGCCCTTTGACTAAACAGGAGAAGAAAGCCACCTCCGGCAACAGGTGGTTGAGCTGGAATGTCTAAAGGCCCAGCTCCATCGATATTCTTGGGCCAGGGTTTTCCTCCTTGAAGATGTCCTGGGTGACCTGCAAGGAATGTCTGTACATCTTATGTTGTGCCCAGCATCCTTTCCTTCAGTGACGAAGAGTCTTGTTGGACCAAAACGCCACACAGGCCTCACACTTAGTGGTGTTGTCTTGAGGTGGGAAAAACAAATTACACACTTGGTGGTGGTCAGAGCAGGGTATTTTCAGTTACAGAGTCGCAGTGTTGAAACAGGGTCCATTCCATCATCAGATGTGTATTCTCAAAGGAGCAAAATGTCAAGCAGAGCCTTCGGGGATCTAGGCCCCTGGCCGGGCCTGCAGCCCAGCAGTAGACAGTTGGCCAATCCTTGAAGTTGTGGAGGTGTAAATAGAATTAGCAGTAGTATATACTTTTCTGCTCTAATAGCTGTTAAAAGAAGATCTGGACTGGTGGAAGAAAGCATCGAGGATCACCTCAATCATGGAGCTCTGTTAATCACTACAAAATACGATGGCAGGCAAAAAAAGTAAATAAAAAGCAAGTTGCAAATATCCAAGCCCAACATTAGATGGCAGCAGCATGCTGGGCATGTGTATCCACAGCCACACATGCTATGAACAAACATGTTACTTACCTGTATACTTTGGTTCTCTAGCATAGATGCCTTTCACAGACTTACATGCTTGAATCTGCCCAGTCGTCAAGATGGGAGTGCCACAGTAGTTAGAACAAGTAGTGTAAAGAAAGCATTATACATCAAACAAGTGACATTGTTAGCCAATTAACATTGTTTTAAAAATAACCAAACTTCAACTAATCAGGAAGCAGCTTCTGAGACACTCTTCCCTCAAAGGACAGCATAACTCAGATTTCTCAGCACAAGAGAAGAGGTAATATAGATGAAGTGGTCAAAATGATGAGCTCCTGTCACGGAAGAGAGAGGGTTGCATGTCTATCTATGAATGACATTAATACTTGAGAACCATACCGTGTAGATAGTTAACCGGTTTCTCCTCCTGTATTGACTATTTCATAGATTCACATTGCAGGTAAGTGCCTCTTTTGACATAGTCACTCCTCCCTCAGTTTTTGCCTGGTTTTTGGTGCAAATTAGACTCAAAGTGCACTGGGTCCTTGCTAAACAGGTACCCAGTGCCCCTAAAACTGCACAGTCGTTTTTCCCGATTGAAAAACCATTAGTTGCAACTGTAAGTCCCTAGTAAATGGTACCCCTGGTACCTAGGAGTTGGGATACTAAAGGAAGGCCCATGAGGGCTTCAGCACCAATTGTGCTACCCTCTTGGATCTTCTCACTAAGTGCACACAGTGCTGTCTTTGAGGCTGCGTTTCTTGGTGCAGACCTAAAAATGAAACAACATGGCACACAGCCTGTGTGCCCTGTCCCCAAAACACACATGAAGTACAAGTTACCTTCTGTAACGAAATATCTAGTAGAGACATTCTAGTTGCAGATTCCTTACCTTAGAATTTTCCCCCAGGCGTAAGACTGGATCCGGAGATTTTTTTCTTCGAGCAATACCCTTGCGCGTCGGTAGATGGCGTCGGTCAACTCCGCAGGAGTCGTAGTCGCCATGATGACGTCGGGAGTAGTACATAGATGCTGCCCTCGCGCAGTGACGTCAGCTCCTTTTAACGACTTTTCACGCCAGAGCGCAGAGCCGCTAAGAACACTGATATTGGTGCACCAGAGCTAAGGACCTGAAAGGGGGAATCCCTGTCCCTAGAAATTAGTTCGCAAGCGGGGAGGATGGGTGGGCGGTAAGGAATCTGCAACTCGAATATGTCTCTACCAGATATTTCGTTACCGAAGGTAAGTAACTTGTACATCTGATAGAGACTTCTAGTTGCAGATTCCTTACCTTAGAATAGATACCCAAGCAATGCCATCCTCGGTTGTGGGCTGCGAACTAAGATCATACTAGAAAGTCCTGAACGACCAAAGTAGCCGTCCCGACGGACCTGACTGTCCAGGCAGTGATGTTTAGCAAACGTGTGCAGGGATGCCCACGTAGCTGCCTGACAGATATCAAGGACAGGAACTCCGCGAAGAAGCAAAGAAGCACCCATCGAGAGATGGTACGTTTCTGCACCGCCTTCCCTTTCTTCGCACCCACATAGCCAACAAAGAGTTGATCGTCCACCCGGAAGTCTTTAGTATGATTGAGATAGAACGCCAACGCTCTTTTTGGGTACAGACGGTGGAGTCTCTCCTCCTCATGGGAAGGATGTGGGGGTGCGTAGAAGGCAGGCAAAGTGATGGACTCTCTGACATGGAACGGTGTAACCACCTTAGGAAGAAAGGAAGCTCTAGTGCATAACACCACTTTGTCGGGGTGTACGGACAAGTACGGAGGTTTTGAAGATAGAGCCTGAAGCTCACTCACCCTGCGAGCAGAGGTGATGGCGATAAAGACAGTTTTGAATGTGAGGAGCCGCAAGGGACAATTATGCATAGGCTCAAAAGGAGTACACATCAAGAAAGTAAGTACAAGATTAAGATCCCACTGAGGCGTCATGAAGGGAGTGGGAGGAAATAAGTGGGTGACCCCCTTCAAGAATCTACTCACAAGAGGAGATTTAAAGAGTGAGGGCTGATCAGGAAGCCTAAGAAAGGTGGAAATGGCTGACAGATACCCCTTAAGGGTGCCCAATGCAGAGCCCTGCTGGGCTAAGGAAAGAATGAATAGAAGAACCTCTGAAAGAGGGGCAGATAGGGGGGTCAACAGATTTGTTAGTGCACCATGCCACAAATTTATTCCAACGACAGGCATATACAGTTTTAGTCGAGGGACGCCTGGCTGCCAAGATAACATTGCAGACTTCGGGTGGAAGGGCAAATGCCGTCAACTGTTGCTGCTCACTCTCCATGCATGAAGGCGGAGGTTGGACAGATTCGGGTGGAGGACCGTCCCCTGCTGCTGCGACAGAAGATCTGCCCAAAGAGGCAGTCTGAGTGGAGGATTGATGGACATGCTCAGTAGCTCGGGATACCACACTCTTCGAGCCCAGTCCGGAGCCACCAAGATAACTTGTGCCCAGTCGCTCTTGATCTTCTTGAGAACTCTGGGCCGAAGAGGGATAGGCGGGAAGGCGTACAGGAGGCTGTAGTTCCACTCGAGACAAAAAGCATCTCCAAGCGAGTGCCGCCTTGGAAACTCCAACGCGCAAAATAGCTGACATTGCGTGTTCTCTGCAGAGGCGAACAGATCTAACCAAGGCTCTCCCCACTTGAGAAAGAGACCTTGTGCCCCCTCAGGATGGAGACGGAGGTGTGAGACCACGGTCTGGGGCGAAGGCGCCTTCAACAGCCACTGAAAGTGGAAAGTGCTGAAAGTGCTTGTGGCCTACCACGAATCGTAGGTAACGTCTGTGGGCAGGCAGGATGGGGATGTGGAAATAAGCGTCCTGCAAGTCCAACACTACCATCCAGTCTTCTGGGTCTAAGGCAGACCGAACCTGAGCCAGGTGAGCATTTTGAACTTCTTCTTGAGGAAGTAGTTCAGGTCCCGAAGATCGAGGATAGGGCGCAAGCCTTTGTCCTTCTTTGGTATCAGAAAGTAGTGGGAATAACAACCACAACCTACTTCTGGCACAGTGACCCTTTCTATAGCTCCCTTGGCCAAGAGAGCCGCGACTTCCTGGCGGAGAAGCACCAAATGATCCTCTGAAAGGGGATGGAAGGATGGTGGCATATGTGGTGGTGCGGGTTCAAAAAAGAGGGAGTAGCCTTTCCGAATGATTTGCAAAACCCACCCGTGGTGATATGTTCCCAGTGGGGCAGGTGATGGCGGATTCTGCCACCTACTGGGCGGGAGTGAGGGGACGGACTAGGAAGGTTTGGAGGCTGCTGCAGGGGTGGACTGGACAGACCTCTGGTTTCCTGACCCACGACCACGTGGGATTCCACTCCTCCAGCCACGCATAGGCTGTCCAGCGTGCATGGCCCGGTGGTTGGGTTGAGGACGCGACAGGGCGCCCCTTACGTGGCCACGAAAGGGACGAAAAGCAGACTGTGGTGGGCGTGAGGCGCAGAAAGACCAAAAGACCGAGCCGTAGCCCTGGACTCCTTGAACCTCTCCAAGGCCGAGTCCGCTTTGTCTCCGAAGAGACGGGTGCCATCAAAGGGCATGTCCATTAGTGACTGTTGGACATCCCCCGAAAAACCAGAAGTAGTAACCAGGCATGGTGCCTCAAGGCCACTGTCGTAGCAACCGATCTGCCCAGAGAGTCGGTCGTATCCAGCCCACAACGGATGGTGAACTTTGCCACGTCTCTCCCATCTTTGACTGCTTGGGAGACGATAGCACGGGCCTCCTCCGGTATCTGCGGCAGGACTTGCGCAACCGTATCCCACAGGGAGTGGGCATAATGGCCCAAAAGGCATGCAGTGTTCACAGACTGCAGCGCGAGGCTGGAAGAAGAAAACAGCTTCTTACCAAACTGTTCCAGCCTTTTGGATTTCCTATCAAGGGGTGCGGAAGGGAACGCGCCAGAAGAAGAGGACGCCTGGATAACAAGACTCTCAGGTGTAGGATGTTGGGACAGGAACTTCGGGTCGTTCGGCGCAGGCCGATGGTGGCGAGCGATCGTCCTGTTCACAAGAGCCCCTGTGTTAGGTTTGGACCACGTACCTAAAAGGACGTCAGTGAGGGCTCCATTAAATGGAAGAAGGGGTACAGAAGTAGAAGTCCCAGAATGAAGCATCTCTGTTAGGTTAGACCGGACTTCGACAGTAGGTAGCTCAAGGCCAAGGACTTCAGCCGCCCTACTAACCACCATACCACAGGTAGCTCCCTCCGCCATAGCCACGGTAGGAGGAGACGGCATGCCAGAGTCAGGAGAAGTATCAAGACCACTGGCTTCGCCCAAGTCCTGTGCCCAGTCCATAGTAGGGTCTTCCTGGTATTCATAAGGGTCCAGGGACCCCTCCAATTCCTCCCCATATTCGTACCCATAGGAAAATGGGTCAGAATCCGACCTCGGGTGAATAGGGCCCACTGAAGCCAATGGCAGCGTCGGCTGACGCCGCTCCGACTCAGAGTCGTCGGAGATGAGAATGGGGTAGACATTGATAGTGGGCACTACTGTCGTTGAGAGCATCGCTAAACGACCCGGCGCCAGGGAAGATCTCGACAGACTGGCATCAGGGCGGATCCACGCACGGATCCGGAGGCGACCTCGGTGGCCGGGGCCAAAGCAGTCGGCCAAGCCCCTTGGGCCCAAAGGTGCCGTATCTGGGTCGGCACGCCCAAAGATGAGGCGCACGGGCTTCTAAAACTGAGTTGGGCGGGGGTCGCTCCGGGATACTCAGTGAAGCGTGGAGCCGACCCAGGCGTAGGCTCTGAGGACGGAGGCCTACTTTGTTGATGCTCGTCCCGCGTCAGCCAAGCGACTGGGTGAAGTCGGAGAGCGATGGGACTTCTTCAGCTTTTTTTTTCTTACCGTGACCCGATTTCGATGAAGACGAGTGGTGGTGGCTCCGCGACCTATCGAGACCTTCCTCTTGAGCGGTATCGGGACTTATGCGGAGTCGAGTGCAAGCAACCATCAGCTTTAGGGACCGCTCCCTCAAAGCCTTCGGATGCATCGCCCAGCACTCGGAGCACAACTTCGGGTCTTGGTCGCGCTCGAGGCACCACAGACCGACACAATGAGGGTCCGTCACCGACATCTTGTGGTGACAGTCCTCGCAGGGCTTGAACCCGGTCTTCGGGGACATCCTCGACGCACCAAGTTCGCACCAAAAAATGTCGACAAAACTGACAAATTCGGCCAAAAAATAGCCGAGGGTAGCGCTCTCTCAGATCAGATTGTGGCGCGGAAAGAAAAGAACTGATGTCACTGCATGAGGGTGGCGTCTATGTACTAAGCCCGACGTCATCACAGCGACCATGACGCCTACGGAGTCGACCGACACCACCTACCGACGCGCACGGGTATTGCTCGAAGAAAAACTCTCCGGATCCAGTCTAACGCCTGGGGGAAAATTCTAAGGTAAGAAATCTGCAACAAGAAGTCTTTATCAGATATATATTTACATCACCTCTCTGGCAGGCTTCCAGCCCTAAGGGCAGGGTGCATTATATTACATGTGAGGGTATACCTGCTTGATCAGACATGCCCCTGCTATGTGTGTCGATTCTCAGACTTAGTAAGTGAACAGTGCGGCCATTTTAACTACATGTGCTGGACACTGGACATTACGAGTTCCCCAGCTACAAGATGGCTTAACTGACAATAGGGATGTTTGGTATCAAACATCTCGTATTAATAAACACTCATTGAATCCAGTTATGGATTTATTAATACATGCACTCACATGGCATATTAGAGGTGCCCCCCTGAAAACCTAACAACTCCTAGTGTGGACACTGACTGGTCAAAACCAGTACAGCCACCTTAAAACAGAGTTCTGGCCCTCTGAGGTGAGAGCCAATGCTCTTGAGGGTTCAGAACAAAGACCTGCTCTGGGCACAAGTGCAAACTCCTCTCCCAGGCAGTGTGGACATTACAGGGCGGCGAGCTTCAAAGGCCTTGCCACCTTTGAAATACAACCTAGGCCTCTCCAAATGGTGGAAGAGGTGACACCCAGTTCCTGGCCCCACTTTTGGTGGCAGGACTGGCAGGAAAATTAGGAGAAGTGCCTACTTCATGCCAGTCACACCCATAGGGGTGCACGAGCTGAAGTGGACACAACTTTTTTAATTCCTCCTTCTTGCATGGAAGGAATCAGGCCAATAGGGTTAGAGCTATACTGTGGGAGGGTGGCTCAGTTTATGGTGTACACCTATGGTGTGGCAACCTATACAGAGTCAAGGCAACCCTTGTCCAGATGGCAAAAGCTCTTCAGGGGTAGCAGAGGAGGAATGTAAAGCACTTGCAATATCACAGTCATCCGACAGTAACTCACAAGAAAGATCACACAAGTGTTGCAAAAGTAAATGATTCTTTATTACAGCACTACTATTAGACTAGCATTCGCATATCCCCCTTTTTGGGGGTGGGGGGGGGGGGAGTAGGAGTTAACCATATACTAAGTGGATTGCAAAATAGTGAACCCAAACAAGATAAGTGTGGTAGTTAACTAGGGGCAGGTGAAAACACCAGATTTATGTAAGGTAAGTGTCCAGGTGAAAGGTAGTTACCCACCCAGTCGTCGCACAGACGAACACAGAGTAGTGGATGGAGTTTGTGTGATCCAGGACCCTTCCCACTGGACCTGAGGAAACCAGCAGACAAGAGAAAGGTTGGAGAAGAGCCCCTACCCAAGGATACCCAGAACGCAGGAGTACCTACACCAGGGGTCCACACCTGCAGCCTGTTCTGTGGGCCCCCCCTCAACCGTGACCACCTCCGGTGATGGTAACCCCGACAGTCCACTGCACCTCTGCACCCAGACACCCCGGACAAACGAGAAGACGACCACTAGCGTCACCGCATCCCACAGGCTTGTGAGAATTGAGCCCGCTTGTTGGTTCACCCAGACTGGTCTCCCACTTCACACCTGCAGCCTGTTCTGTGGGCCTGACTCAAGCGCAACCAGTGACGGACACCAGACGGTCCAAGATCCTTCTGCATCCAGACACCCTGGACCAAGGAGAGGCCGGCCACTGGTGTTCCTACATCCCGGAGCATCTCAAGACCTAAGCCCACTCGGTGGCTCACCAAAACAGGATACCAAGTCTTAATCTGTATAGTGACCAAACTCCCTAGGAACGCATTAGGAACCCAATGCTGTTTTGCACCTTGCACCCAGCCACTCCCCTGCCGCTGAAGGTGTACTGCAGGTGCTGCCTTGGATCCTGCCCACTACTCATTTTAAGCCCAGGAGATTGGTCCTTTAAGTTGCTGGACTCAATTTGTTTGTTGACTTAGTTTTCCTCCCCTAGGTTAACATTGAAGAACTCAAAAACTTTTCACTTGAAAAAAGGACACGGAGCAGTATTTATGCCTAAAAACATGCTTAAATTGTAACCAAGTTCATGGTTTCAATGTAAATATAAGAATAATTATTTTTCTAATTTGGTCTCCGATTTATTCTTTTAATGCGTGTCTAATTTATTGCTTCTGTGAGTACAACCAATGCTTAGCACTACCCTCTGATAAGCCTAACTGCTCGCACACATTACCACAAAATAGAGCATTAGCCTTATCTACTTTTGTCTCTGCAAACCAACTGGGGATCCACTGGACTCTCTGCATGGTGTACTTATTTTTAGTGCACCATATAGTGCCAGCTTTTTACCATAACCATGATGGATAATATCCAACACCCACTGATCTGTTATGAATTGCCAGTTGAGGAGAAATTGATGTATTCGACCACGTGGAGGTATTAGATCAGGGGGAAGGAGAAGGGAGTCACCGCTTAGCAGTGGATGGTGCACTATGTGAGAAAGCACATTTGCCATAACCTTTGGATCTCTCACAACTGTACATGCCCCTGTAATAGCCTTGTGAAGAGTAGTTCTGTCTTTGTAGTCAATGAGTAACAAGATGCTGTTTTTGAGTCTGGACTATATCAGGAACAGCAAACTGAGCCACAGGGAGTGGGGGTTTGGCGTGCGCCCATGGATTTAGCAACCTCTGCGTCCTTGTTCATCTTTCCAACGCTTGGTCAACTTTTTAACCAAACAGGTGTTCCATGTTAAAAGCGACATTTAAGAGTGGTTCCTGAACTTCTGGCTTGAAGCCACATATACATAGCCAAGCATATGTGCACAGCAATACACTGGTATTAATACCTCTGGCAGCTGTACCCGCAGAATACTAGGGAAAACCTAATGGCATTTTTTTAAATTAATTTGTCCTTCTGAACTATTTTCTGCCCCCTTTTTTATCTTCCTCTGGGAGGTACTGGAGAAGTTCCTAAATTTTTGTCCCAGTGGGTGCGATCATACCTGGCTAACAGACCTTCCGTATTTGCCATTCGACAGTGATAGGTACTTGTTTCCCTTAAGCATCAATAGGCTTAGACTATCAGGAGGTGGAGCCTCAGCTGTGGTTTGTGAATTACCCTCTTTCAGGCCTTGGACACAATCAATGAATCTGAGGAAGTTGCCCTCGGATGTAAATAGGGTCCGAGGGTGCAGCTTTGTATTTTTTGTTGGACCTCAGAGTGATAATGCGTGCTCACGCAGGGCCTTTAAAGATGTCATCAGTGTGACGCAGCATGCCTTAACATAGGGAGCTACTGCGTAGCCCTATGTGTAGTGGATAGTTTTTCAAAGAGGAAATCCTCTTCTATAGGGTCTTTCTGGAGCGGGATCTGGTGATAGGCTGCAGCCTGGTGATGAGTGCCTGATATAAGGTGGTGTCATCAGGAGGTGATGGTTTTGCACGGTACAAGTCTGGATCTGTGCAAACACCCCGCAACCCCAAATAAATGCTCACCTGTGAAGGAATGGAATTGGGGGGGGGGGGAGGGTTGCTGTGGAGTATTATTTAAAGAATTATCCTGAGAATGAGGAGGGGGTAGCAAGTGTAATGAAGGTGGAGGGAGAGGTGGTAGTGGTGGTGAAGTAGGTGGAGGAGGGTGCAATTGGCTAGTAGCTTTGTCAGGAAAGTTGGAGCTTTGATGAAGGTGGCATTTGTAGGAAAGTGACATCTTTCTGGTATAGGTACTCACGTTTTTGCTAGATAACAGTGTGCTTGGACTGTAGATCACTGCAATCCTGCTAACCAGGACCTCAGTGGCTGTGCTCTCGCCTTTAAATTTAGTTGTTTGTTACCTTTCACACCCACAACTGGCATACTGGTGCACCCATGTAAGTCCCTGGTATAAGGTACACCAGGGGTCCCCCATGGACTGCAGCATGTATTATGCCACCCATGGGAGCCCATACAAACTGACTGCAGGCCTGCCATTGCAGCCTTCGTAAAAGGGTACATGCACCCTTTCACTGCCAAACCGGACCACTGCACTTACACTATAAGTCACCCCCCTCTGGTAGGCCCTTCAGCCAAAGAACAGGGTGCATGTCTCAAAGTGTTAGGGTACCCCTGCATGAGTAGGGTACCCCTACAGATGCCTGGCCAATTCCTGGACTCTAAGAGTGGGGAAGCCATCTTAAGGTATGAAATAGACACTGGTCAACAAGAGTGGTCAGACTACGTAATGGCTACTCCAAACCTAGGCATGTTTGGCATCAAACATGTTGGAATCATGCAACTAACCCGATTCCAGTTTTAGTTGCATACCACCATGTACTCTGGGGGGTTCCCCCAGTTCTGCCCGTGCAGCCTTACTGTGTCCAGCTGCCAGCCCACGCAGCTGCTGACCCTAGTTACAATTCTGTCCTCCTGTTGATGAGCCAGGCTCAGGCTGCAGGAGCATAAAGGATTTCCTGCAAGGGAGAGATGTGACCACCTCTCCCTGTGGATTAGTTGTCTAAGGGCTGGAGTGGGGTGGCCTCTGAGCGCCACTAGTCTGCATTGAAGGGCATATTTGGTAACCCACTTGCATAATCCAGTTTGTACCAGTTCAGGAACCCCCCCAGTTCCTGCTCTGGTGCAAAACTACACAAGTGTCTACCCCTCTGTCCAGCTCCTTCCCTAGGGAGGTGCCCAGAGCTCTGCCAGGTGGCCACTTGATTCTGCCATCATGGAAATGAGATGAGCAGAGGGCCTCTGGGAGCATCTACTTGGTTAGGCCAGGTAGGAGCCGCCCCTGACCGCCTCTGATAAGTGGGTCACTGCAAAGAGTGGCCAACCCCCTTTTAGAGTTATTTCAGGGCTCTCTCATCGATGGGTCCTCAGATTCATCAAGTAAGACTCTACAAGGAACTCTCTTCAAGACGTAGTCCGCCCATGGCCTCTGGTGGGAAGGCTCCCACTGCAACATTGTTTCTCCAGACCCTACAAGAACTCTGAAACATCCAAGGATGTGCATTCTCCAGGGTCACAATGACTATTTGCACCAGGAAGCACGAAGGAGTGAAGGAATCATTCCCCTGCAACTGCAGGCACCTAAAGGCATTGTCGACCAGTTGGTAGAGTCTGCTGTCTCTGGACATCTGAAGATCCTCCTTCACAGGTAGCGAGTCTGTTGCCTACTCTGGGTTCTGCTTGTCTTCTATCCAAGTAAGGAGACTGCAGGCCCTTGCTCCTGCCACTGGACTAGCACCCCTGTGCACTGCAACTGTTGCATTTGCCAAGGCTTGTAAACTATTCCTCTGGGAGATATTCTGCCTTCAAGAAGACCCAACCTCTAGCACTCTGCAAACTGAATCAGCCCCTGACCTGCAGCTTCTGTGATGAGACTTCTGTTTTGCTGAGCTGGTGAAGGCTCCTTGTGACACTCTGGGTCCGGCAACTGTGGGTCACTCGTGGGGGTTCCATTGACTTCTGTTGGGCTTCCTGTGGGCCGACAGCCAGCTTTGACTCCGCCTCCAGGGTACAGTCTCCTGGAACTTGCTGGTCCCCACAACATTGCAATCTTCTCTTCTGCTTCTATTCTGCACTTACAAGTGCTTGTTGGTGACCTAGCTGGTCAATGACCCTCCTGCAATCCGGCGACCATCTAGGGACAGCTCGTAGGCGACTCCTGGACCCTGCAAGCTGGACAACTTCTTCCAACAACTTGCAGGAACTTCATCTTCAGGAGGGTGGGCATTGCTACCTGCACTACCTCAGCACCTCCTTGGGTGCTGGACTCCGTACCCTCCCCTTGGCAGGTCCTCATGTCCGGAATCCATTCTTGGGTTCCACCGGCCTGGTCCACTGGTCGCGACAGCATCTGGACAATCCAAAGCATTAACATTCTTCAGAATCCCTTCTCCCCTCTGCATCTGGGTCCCTAGAGTAGGTACTCCTGTCATCTGGGTACCCTGGGGTAGGGCACTCCATCCATCCTCTTGCCAGCTGCTTTCCTCAGGGTCCGTTGGGAAGTGTCCTGAATTACACAATCTTCAACCACTACTCTCTGTGTTAGCTTATGGGACAACTGACTTAGTCCTGGTTGCTGGGGTCACCTACTGTACTTACTTCTGGTGTTCTTAACTGGCCAAGCCCCTAGCCAACTCCCACACTAACCTTGGCTGGAATTCCACTTTCACATTCCACTTTTCTTTTTTTTTTTTTTTAGTATATGGTTTGGCCCTCTCATAGGGCCCTGCATACTTTTATGCTATTTCTGCTGGCTATTTTGTGTATATATTGTGTGTAGATACCTCCAAAGGGAGACATACCAATGCTAATCTAGTAGCAGTGTTGTAATAAAGTATCCTTTATTTTTGCAACATTTGTGTGGTTCTTTCTTGTGATTTAGTTTGTGTGATTTAGTTTGTGTGACTAAGTCATTGTGTGACTAAGTCATTGTGTGACTAAGTCATTGTAAGTTATTGTGTGACTACTGCAGTTTCTGCAAGTGCTTTGCAATCCTCTTGGATTAGCTTTAGTTGCTCACCTCAGCTTCTCCTATCTGGATACCTATTCACTATCACTACGTTGCCTAGACTCATTATAGGATGCCACACCACAAACTGAGGCAGCCTCCTACAGCAATGACACCATAGTCTTGGCTAAGATGCAGAAAGCCTGGGGCCGTTTGTGCAGCTGTTTTTAGCGTGGATCCAGCCGCTCCTGCATTTTGTGGAGGGTTAGTTCAGGAAGAGATTTTGATGCCGGCTGTAGTAAAGTAGCATCTTTCTGACATAGTTAGCCCAATTTCTGCCTGTCAGTGTGTTTTAGACTTCAATGCACTGGGATCCTGCTAATTAGAACCCCAGTGTCTGTGTTCTCTCCTATAATTAGGCTGCTGGCAAACATTTACACTACACAATTGGCATACTTGTGCACCCATGTAAGTACCTAGTATAAGGTACTCAGGGCATTGGTACGTCAGGGGTCTCCCATGGGCTGCAGCATGTTTTATACCACCCATGGGAGCCCATGCAAACTGTCTGCAGGTCTGCCACTGCAGCCTGCGTGAAATGGTGTGTGCATCGTTCACTTCAAATATAAGGCTTGCCTTATGTCACGGTCAACACACTTGGACACAGTAAGTCATGCCTCTGTTAGGCCCTTCAGCCAAAGGGCAGGGTGCATGTAGCCAAGTGTGAGGGTATCCCTGCATCAGCAGGGTACCCCTACACACCTCAGGCCAATTCCTGAACTATAAGTGCAGGGAAGCCATCTTAAGGTATGTAGTGGACACTGGTCAACACGAGTGGTCTAACTACACAATGGCTTCTCCGAACGTAAGCATGTTTGGTATCAAACATGATGTAATCATGCAACTACACCGATCCCAGTGCTTGTTGCATAAACTAATGTACTCTGGGGGTTTCTTAAGCTCCCCCAGTTCTGTCTGTGCAGCCTTACAGGGTTTGGCTGCCAATCTGCGATGCTGCCGACCCCAAACACTGCTCTGCCCCCTGCTGATGAGTCTAACTCAAGCTGGGGAATACAGAACAATGTATTTCCTGTCAGGGGGAGGTGTGACCACCTCTCCTTTGCAATAGGTGCCTTTGGGCTGTTTTTGGGTGGCCTCCGAGTGCCACCAGACTGCTTTGAAAGGCACATTTGGTGCCTTCTTTGCATAATACAGTTTGCATTAGTTTGAGCCCCCAGTTCCCGCTCTAGCACAAAAATACACAAAAGAGAGTGGAGCGACCACCTGCCTGTACAGATCCTACCCTAGGGAGGTGCACAGAGCTCAGCCAGATGGTCGGTTGATTCTGCAATCTTGGAAACAAGATGGGCAGAAGCCCATGGGAGCATCTGACTGGATAGGCCAGGTAGATGACGTCTGACTCCCTCTGATAGGTGGATCACTAAAGATAGTAAACAAACCCCTTTTAGGATTAATTAGGGGCTCCCCCGAGGGTGAGTTCTCAGATTCGAGCAAGACTCTACAAGGAACTCTCTGAATTGCAGATGGTCTGCTTTTGGAACTGAAAGCAGACTGTATCCAGTTGGGAGGGCTCCCACTGCAACAGTGTCTCCAGCTCCTGCAGGATTTCTGCAACATCCGTGGCTGTGCATCCTCCGGGGTCACAAGGAATTTGCCTACATCCAAGAAGGAATCTCCATTAGAGTGAAGGAGTCACTTCTCTGCACCTGCACGCACCTCAAGACAATGGCTGGCTGGTGGATCCTTCTGTGCGACGGACAACGAAAAGGCTCTGCTCACAGGTGGTGGTTCTGTGGTCCTCTCCTGGTCCAACTTATCTTCTGACCAACTTGGGAGATGGTGGGCCCTTGCTGCAGCCATTGGAACAGAACCCCTGAGCACTGAGACTGTTGCTCTTGCCAAGGCTTGTTGGCTCTTCCTCCCACAGATCTTCGAGCTCCAAGAAGCCCCAGCCTCCAGCACCTCCGCAACTCCAAGATCAGCTTCCACACCACAGCTCCTGCGACATCGGTTTTGTTGTGCTGCAGAGGCTTCTCTGTGTCTCCCTGTGCCTGCTGCCTGTGGGTCACTCGCAGGGGCTCCTCTTACTCGAACTGGCTTTCCTTCAAAGGGTCGAGTCACTATGACCTTGCAGGTCTCCAAAAGACCTACAATTTTCCATGCAACATCTATTTGCATTTGCAAAGGCTTGCTGGTGGTCCTCCTGGTCACTGACCCTCCTGCAATTCGCAGACCAATGTGGGACAGCTCATGGGTGACTTCAAGCATCTCCTGTACCCCGTAGACTCTTCCTTCACTGTTTTGCAGGAACTTCACCTCCAAGAGGGTGGGCATTGCCTACCTGCACTGCCTGAACATCTCCGATTGGTCTGAGCACTGTCCCCTTCTTTTTCAGGTTCTTCACATCCAGAATCCACTCTTGGGTTCTACCGACCTGGTCCGTGGGTCGCGACAGCAGCTGAACATTCGAGGCTTCCACTGACTTCAATGAGGGATTCCAAAGCCAATTGAAAATGCCAATTGACCCCCTATGCACCTGGGCTCCCTTGTGTAGGTATTCCGGTCATCTGGGTATCCATGGGTGGGGGCACTCTCCAGCCTTCTTTGTGCCAGATGGTTTCCTCAGGGTCCACTGGGAAGGGTCCTGAATCTATACAAATCCAACTGACGGTCCTGTGTTAGCCTATGGGACACCTGGCTTGATTACAACTCTGCATCTGGGCGCCTGTGGGATTTCTAGAACGTACCTATGGTAATTTCCTACTACCCAAACCCTGGAGTTCTAAGTTATCATTGCCAGAAATGGGTCGGCTTGGTGCAGAAGCAGATGGCTTCAGCCATGCTTTTGGTGCTGGGCATGAGGGAGGGGCATCCATAGTAGATGTTCGGTGCCAACCATTGCCTGTTGGCAGTAGTGGCCTGGGAGCCATATGTTCAGTCAGAACCTAATGTTTTTTGGGTGGGGTGGGGGCTCACGGTACCTTGACACAGTGGAAGGTCCTGCATCTGGAGGCCGATCTCTAAATCGCAGTCTTCTACGGAAAAAGCCTCCTAGGCCACAGAGGTATTGTGGAGTTACTCCTCCTCGACATCCTGTTGACCAAAGAGGTCAGGTGTTTCTTCAACCTCCCTATGTTGCGTCTCCCTACGATGGGCCTTTCGATCCCATATAGGTTTCTTCTACCAAAACAATCGGGAGGCCTTGCAAGTCTTCTTCCCTGTGATCGGGAGACAAGCACAGGTTGCAATCCTGATGAAGGTGGTCCTTGGATACTTATCGTGGCACCTCGGGCAGAAACTGAATGGTGTCCTTTCCATCAGCAGTGCATTCCAAGACAAAGCCAACAAGATAAGAAGACAGGCCCAAAAGTGTGCGGTCTGAAGGCCGCGGTTAGATCTTGTTCATCGGATAGTTCCCTAGATTTACATGACGCATATAGATGGGAACACATTCGATAACAATACCAATGAGGGTAAGGTTGGATTACAAACCGAAAGGAGTCTGAAATGGTCTTGAACTGGATCGCAGTAACGGCCAAACTAGACGGCAGAAAGAAAACAATGTAAGAATGAAGTCAATGCCCATATATATTGTCACCTTGGGGAATCACTAACTCACGACTCAAAAGAATTCTTCTAAGAAAAACAATTTGGACATATCCAGCCCCAGCACTAGATGGGATAAGTATGCAAAGCATGTGTATCTATAGCCACAAATGCCTTGAACAGTGCTCCATCTTACCAGGGGATGCATGCTTCCAAGTTATTAACAAAGCCTCTTGGATACCGGACAGGAAGACAACTAGGCTTTTAGGAAGAATCCTACACTTCTTTTAGGAAACGCCCTATTTGCCATTTAACAATTGTTGAGCCTGAAAAACAAAAAGGATCTGAGATGCACTTAAATGACTGTTGTGAAGCCTATTTAGCACATCTGAAAGACTGTGTGTGGTAAAAACAAAAACAAAAAAAAGTGTTGCAATTACACAGCAATTCCTTCTGTATCAAGGTATCCAAGTAGAGCAAGAACATGCAAACTCAGGAATATCTGTGCAAGCAGATAGAATAACTGACAGCACTTGCTTTTGGGTCCACAAATACTTATTAATTTACAACTGCTGTTGCACTACTTCCTTGCCAACTAACCCAAAACAGGGATCCTTCCTTCCAGATCCAATCCTTAAGGAACTATTTAAATATATTTGAATCAAAATAATAGGCTGTCATAACAAAGTATGCACACTGATCTGGCTAAGTGGAATATGAAAATGTTGGTGGGTTGGCAAAAGATGACTCTTACGTATCGAGGACCACTGACAGCAGAGGGCCAAGACAGTTTCTTTTTAGTATGCTTGCAGTAAATGCTGGAGATTGTATTTGTGAGGTTAACTATGGCTATAATGGTGTATACTTTATGTTGTAATATGGTCACAAGTGGGTTCTAGTCAACACTGAAATGGGTTATGTGACCATTTCATACCAACTAATGATAGCCAAGAACAGTTAGCGACACCCCCCCTCCCTTAAAAAAAAAAAAAAAAAAAGAAAAAGCAACAAAAACACAATAAAAACAATTTCCATTAGTGAGGAAATGTTTTGCGGGATGTGAAGGTTGCCACTCAGGATCTGAATAGACAGTACGTATATCCTTCTGTTTAAGTGATGAAGGATGACCTTCCCATATAACTACACCCTTAACTATTTCCACATTGCTCCTGAAAATCAAGCTGATTCACCTCCAAAACAGACAGAATTGTATTATGTACTCCCCCAAAACATTTTTTAACATTTTTTGGGAGGTTGGGAGCCCTGCTTTGAAAAAGAACTATGTTCGAAATCAAAACAATATATCTTTTAGAGAGACTTTTAGAAATGCAGAATGGCCAGATATCTGATGAGGAATTCTGAACAACTGGTCTAGAGGGCACAGTAAAACATTTCAACAAAATCATCAGTTTTTTTCTAAATAGATACAGCTCCTTTTCAAAAATCTTTTTCTGGTTCCACCTTGCAAAAGTAGTTAGTGTCTAGAATCGAAGACTGAAGACCAAGAAAACAAAACACTTGGTGTTTAGTGACCTCTTGATGTCATTTTCAAAGTAGGAGTTCTACAGAATGCAGTTATATAGAGAGGAGATATTGTGACTTGTGTATACATTTAAATTGCAGTAGTGCACATACTTGTTTTGTGAATTAAGAAGCATTTTTTATTGAAAAGGCAGACGATAAATGACCTGATTTCTAGGATGAAATGCTAACTATTGTTTTACCTGATAAAATAAGACAGTATATTTTGACATGCACTCTTCGCTGCAGAACTCCTCCATTTTCCCACCAAAGTGATTCTGCACCAGTTTTGGAGACGTCTGCAAACAGTAACTACACAATTTACAGTGGTTACCCCACCGTTTGGCCAGATCGTGCTTGTACAGCAATTTGCATCCTAGAACACAAAAAAAAAGACAAATTACATATGTTCAACCAGAGAACTTTAAAGCGGATTGGGTCCTAACAGCAGGCCAATTAATTCTACTTTATAAACAACTTCTGTGCCCTCATTCCTCTGTAAAAATGGTAATTACCCCAGTGTGAACTTTATAAGCATGCAGTATGAACCATACAACACTGGCATGCAACTTTTAAGCTTGCTCATACAGTCACCACTTTTTTAAAGCAAATATTTTTATTTTGTAAAATATGCTAATGATTTGGCAATACAGATTTTCAAACGCCCTAAATCTTTAACATTTGTTCTTAATAAAACAAGTTAATCCATAAAAATTTATTCAGTTTGTGCCCGAGTATAAATGAAACTACGTGATTATTGGTTCTGTCCTCTAAAGTGAGTTAATCAGTATAGAGGACATAGCCTCCGTAAATTTTACAAGCAAATACGTTTGAGAAATGTCTGCAGAGATTTCCATTTTACTCTTCCTGCAGACTTCCAGGAGACAGGGATTCATTGTGCTGTACTACTCCATTACCGACGGGGCAAAAAATGTGACAATTCCCTCTTGAGGGTCTTTCTTTAAGCTCACTGATGGTGGGGTGTCAAAAGACTAAAGACTTAACACAACAGGTTTAAGATCTAGGTTACAACTCTCCAACCCCTAAACTTTAATTCTTTGGATTTTTTTTTTTTTTTTTACGCTTTGCCGGATGACGTGAAGTTTATAATTTAAACCCTCAATCTCCAATTATGAATTGGATGCACAACTCACTACAGTTGTATTCTGGAAAGAAAGAAGCGCCTATCTTTGGTCTGCTTGAAATATTTTGGATACATCTGTGGTATCCAAGTGAGCAGGGCCAGATTCCAAAGCATGGCGATCTAGCTCAAAATCGGAGTTCAGTTTTTGACAAGCTTTCTTCTCATTCTCAATTCCAGTTAGGTGGTGGCCATCTGTTTCTCTCTTCTTGAGATCTTTAAGAGGATTTTCCTTTTTCCTGCTACCTTCAGAAAAAATGATCAAGTAATAATATCCCTGGTTGACTACTTCAAGCACCTAATTAAGTAGTTCATAACACACTGGCACAACTGACATCAGGAGTCAACAACGGTGCCTGTATTTCTATCCACCAGACTTTCTTTTGAATTCCAAAGTTAAGGAGGAAGCAACTGTTAACACAGTTATGCATGCTTAACAGCTTGGAACTTTCTTCCTCCTGAAGAACCTAATGTTTGGCAAAAATCATGAAGAATTTCTCTTTTTTAATATTTTGTAACTATTGTGAGACTGAATCAGAAGCATGATTAGTTCAATGACAACATGATGGAGGGTAACCCTACACCTAACAAATAAGGAACACAAACTTTAAAAAAAATCGAATTATCAAATACTTAAAGAATACTTGGACAAGATAAGTAGCCTTATCGAGCTTAAGGCTACTATTAAAATCCCTATGAAATGTTTTTCATTTTAGTGTTCTGTTTATTTAGATAACAATAAAGGAAAAAGTGACAAAATGATTAGAGTTTACCTTCACTACAGAATGTTTTGTCGACACCTGAGAATCGCACTGCTTCCTTTATAATCTTGTCAATTTTGCAGTATTCACACATTGCCATAACACTGTTAATCTTCTTGTACTCGTCACAGCAGGTTTTCCCACAGAACTGGAACATTTTGCCCTGTAGAAGCAGATAAGCATTTAACCATTAGGTAAAGCCCCGGTCTCAGATTTACTGCAGACGCCCTCACCCAAAAGTAAAAGGTATCAAAGGTACCTGAAAAGGGTTTGACTGATGATAACCATAATTAAGTTATTAAACCCAATTTCTAAAAACCAAAAGTAATCAACCCATATTCAAAAACCACATTAATACCAATACTATTTGGACTGATGTAAGAAAAAAACAAGAACTTTTTAAATTAAATACATTTAACAAAAACAAAACCCAGGCTTTTAAAAAGAAAAGGAAATGGTGAACCCCTATCCACTGCGACAAAAAAATATATAACAATGTAGCATAAGGGTTATTACCTATTGAACCTATACATAGAATTACTGTGTACCAGCACTGTAATTAGAGAAAATGACATCTAAGTTAATCAGAAAGCAGATGGTACACAACTGTGTCTTGGTCTCTTATCTTGCGAACATTTCAAACCTGAGAAACCTTCTTGAAAAACTAAAAGCGGGGGCGTGGCTAAGCCTGCCAGCAAGATGAATGGCCGTCGCATCGTGAGGCTCTGCTGGGCTTAGGGCCTAATCCGCGCATTTCTCCTGTCGGAGCAGCCGTCCCAACTTATTGTTCCTCGGCAGGCCCCTCCGAGATCAGGGTGATGTTGGTGGTTCCTGCACTGGGTTTCGCGGGGGCCGTTTTGCTGCTGGGTCTACTGCTCAACGAGAGACGGGCCTGGCGGCTCGAGTGCAGCCCACAGCGTGCCTCATTGGGGTCACATCCTGGTCCCGGGAGGGTACAGCGGGCGTGGTGGCACTGTGTGCTGGGGCGCCTGACGGTGGGGGGGGGGGGCCTATCTGCCTGGAGGCACCAGCGGGCTGGCGGGGCCGAGTGGAGGAAGGCGGCCTCGGACAGGCCTACTGGAGTCTTCCTCGTTTACGAGAGGCGCTCTGGCTGGGACTCCTAGCCATAGCTCCGGCCTGGGCACCCTGTGAAGGACTGCTGGCTGGCTGCTCTTCTCCGTGCCGCTGGAGGAGGTGAGGAGCTCCTGGTGCGGGTCTTCCTCTCTGGTTGGAGCCCCAACGTGGACGTTGCAGCGTGGAGGTACTTCCTGGGTCGGTTCGGACCGGGGGACCATTTGTGGCACTCAGTTGTAGTCCCTGGCTTTTCCTGCTCGCTGGCTGCTCTGCGGTGGGCAGCGCAGCTGTGTGGATGACGTGGCGGAGGTGGCCCCCTGCCTGTTGGATGCCGGGCTGCTCCTGGAGGGTGCCCTAACGAAGGTGTCGCTTGGGTGACTGACTGCTGCTTGCGGTCTGGGGCTCCGATCGGCCCGGCCGGAGTGGGCGCGGTGACTGCGGCGGGAGCCTGGTGCTATTTTTTGCTTTGGCGGGGCTGTGCCTCGAGGCTTCCCTGGACACTTGATGCTGCATTCATTGCGAGGATTTGCGGTGCCAGTTGTCTTTTTGATCTGTCAGCAGGGAGTTCCTTTTTGTTGTGGCCTGACAGCTGTGGAGAATGGGCAAGGCAGAGCCGAAACAGGCAAAGCTCTCCTTTGATGGTGGAAAGAAGAGGGGTGGCATTTCTGCCTCTCAGCTGGGGGATGCGCCTGTGGAGGAGGGGGCCTAGGACACTTCAGTTAAGGTCATGTTCCTGGACCTTAAGATTAGCCTTGCTGGTATCGACGCTAAGCTTGATCATCTGACTGAGCAGCTAGATAGAATTAAGGCCAGGGTGGATGATCACGACTCCCCGTTTGATCAGTGGGAGACGTGCACCTCGGAGTTGGTGGATCGACGACAGCACGAACGGGAGCAATTATTGCGCATGGAACGCGAGCTGGAAGTCATACGTAATAAAAATTAGGATTTGGAGGCACGGTCATGCCGCAATAACATTAGAATCGTTGGTCTCCCGGAGTCCACCGACATGGGTAGGATGGAGGACTTTGTGGAGCACTCTTTCTGAGCTCTTCCCTGGTGAGCTATCCCAGATGCTGGTGGTGGAGAAGGCTCATAGGTCTCAGCCCCCGCCTGGTACTCCGCCGCGCCCCATCATTGTCCGGTTGCTGAATTATCGTGACAGGGACACTGTCCTCCGGCTGGCCAGGGAGCAGCGCCCGGTGGCCTACAAGAACTCTGAATTGAACATTTTTTCGGACTACACCCCCAGTGTACAGGCTGCACGTAGAGCCTTCCTGCCGATTAAACGTACACTCAGTCAGACGGATGCTAGATTCTCTCTTATTTATCCTGCGAAACAGAGTACAGCACGGGGGCAAGCTGCATTTCTTTACCGACCAGAAATTGGCAGCCAAATTTGCCAAAACGATATCTAAGAAGTCTGCGGCTGCTGACCCGCAAGCCACTGGAGCTGAGCGGGCTGCTTTAAGTGACACTGACTGAATCGATTTGGGTGCTGGTGTCTGGGTCGCCTCTACACTACTGATGGGGGGCACCATTATTGTGATATATGTTCTATTGGCCGCTCTAATGTCTATTTTGATTCTAGGCCCTTCGCCCTCCCTCCCCCTGTCCTGTTCGGGGTGGTGGGATGGAAGGCTTGGCATTCGCCCCTTGGATTAGTCCTATTCCTATGCTATTTGTTAAGGGTTGGGTTATTGTGGTTCAAGGGGGTGGGTTCCTTGCTTTGACCCGTTTGGGGGGTCTGCAGTGGGTGGGGGAGGGTGGTATTGTTCATGTTCTGGTCTTTTCTTCTGTTCTTTTTCCTTCGCTTGCTCTGCTTGATTGCGGGCGCAGGCTTGGCGGGATGTTGTGGTTTTGTGGTGCCCTGGCTTGGATGATACAATGGCGCTGATGGGCGTAAGGTGCGGCTTATGTCAGCTTATGTATAGCGCCAGGAAATTGATATATGTATGTTGCAGGAGACTCATTTAGTGGCGGCTATGCTGAATCGGCTAAAGGCTGGCTGGATTGGAGAATTCCACGGTGCGGTGTTCTCGCGCTATGCAAGGGGTGTGGCGATTCTGCTGCGTAAGGGGCTGCATTGGCACACCCAGAAAGTAATAGCGGATCCTAATGGCAGATATATCTTGTTGAGTGGAACGCTGCTAGATAGACCTTGCAGACTTGTCTCAGTCTACGGGTCTAAATACTGATGGCCCTGAATTCTTCCATGAAGTGTGGCGCTTGGTCTAGTCTCTGGGCAGTGGTGCTGTTAACTGGCATGGGGATTTTAACGTGATTTTGGATCCGGGGGTGGATCGTGAGAGTCTGGCCAGGGTGCAGCACGTTGCGGCTGCTAAGGCTCTGTCGTCTGTGATGGCTGATGGTGCCTTGGTGGATCTATGGAGGGTGAAGCATGGGGCTGAAAGAGAGGGCACCTGTGTTAATTACGCTCACAATAGCTGGTCCCGCCTTGACCGTTGGCTGGGCACGAGGGACGTGGAGCTCTGGACACAGTCTGTGGAACATATGGCACGTATGTTATCGGACCAGTCGCCAGTCAAGCTGGTGCTGGCGGTGCCTGGTGGGCCCGGGCGTGCACACACGTGGCGTCTGCTGCACAGGGCTCTTCGGGATGGGGCCTTTCGAGGGGAGGTCCGTGAGGCCATTACTCATTATCTTGCTGAGAATAGTGGGTCCGTGAGCTCAGCTGGAACATTATGGGAGGATTTTAAGGTGGTCATTCGTGGGGTATGCCTTTCGAAACAACATGGGTGTATTACAGACGCTGCGGCAGGAGTTGGCTGATTTAGAGGCGCAGATAGCGGACCTGGAGAGGCATCTGGTGACAGACTGGTCTGGTGCTAGGCTTGCGAATCTGCGGAGTGCTGTATCTCTGTACGAGGAGGCCTCCCTGCGGGAGATTAGTTTTTTTGGGGAAGCTTGCCAGGGCAAGGCGCTATGGGGAGGGTGAGAGGGCTGGGCGCACGACAGCGAACATGTTACGTAAGCCTTGGGCATGTAATTATATTACAGAAATAGACAATGCGGAGGGTGAGTGCGTGGTGGGGGCGGACGGTGTCATGCAGGTTTTTACCAAATTCTTTGCAGATCTGTATACTGAGCCTTCCTAGCTGGATGACGAGGCCGCACAGGTTTACTTCTCTGAGATTAGCTTCCTCTGGTTTGATGATGCTCATCGATCTTATTTCGATGCTGTAAGGAAATGCCTCCTTGGCATGGTTACCCCCTGACTTTTTGCCTTTGCTGATGCCAAGTTATGATTTGAAAGTGTGCTGAGGCCGGCTAACCAGGCCCCAGCACCAGTGGTTCTTTCCATAACCTGTACCTTTGTTTCCACAATTGGCACAACCCTGGCTCTCAGGTAAGTCCCTTGTAACTGGTACCCCTGGTACCAAGGGCCCTGATGCCAGGGAAGGTCTCTAAGGGCTGCAGCATATCTTATGCCACCCTGGGGACCCCTCACTCAGCACAGACACACTGCTTGCCAGCTTGTGTGTGCTGGTGGGGAGAAAATGACTAAGTCGACATGGCACTCCCCCCAGGGTGCCATGCCAACCTCACACTGCCTATGGCATAGATAAGTCACCCCTCTAGCAGGCCTTACAGCCCTAAGGCAGGGTGCACTATACCATAGGGTAGGGCATAAGTGCATTAGCACTGTGCCCCTACAGTGTCTAAGCAAAACCTTAGACATTGTAAGTGCAGGGTAGCCATAAGAGTATATGGTCTGGGAGTCGGTTATGCATGAACTCCACAGCACCATAATGGCTACACTGAAAACTGGGAAGTTTGGGATCAAACTTCTCAGCACAATAAATGCACACTGCCGCCAGTTTACATTTTATTGTAACATACACCCCAGAGGGCATCTTAGAGGTGCCCCCTGAAACCTTAACCGACTACCAGTGTAGGCTGACTAGTTTTAGCAGCCTGCCACACACCAGACATGCTGCTGGCCACATGGGGAGCGTGCCTTTGTCACTCTGTGGCTAGTAACAAAGCCTGTACTGGGTGGAGGTGCTTCTCACCTCCCTCTACAGGAACTGTAACACCTGGCGGTGAGCCTCAAAGGCTCACCCCCTTTGTTACAGCACCCCAGGGCACTCCAGCTAGTGGAGTTGCCCGCCCCCTCCGGCCACGGCCCCACCTTTGGCGGCAAGGCCGGAGGCGATAATGAGAAAAACAAGGAGGAGTCACTGGCCAGTCAGGACAGCCCCTAAGGTGTCCTGAGGTGACTCTGACTTTTAGAAATCCTCCATCTTGAAGATGGAGGATTCCCCCAATAGGATTAGGGATGTGCCCCCAATCCCCTCAGGGAGGAGGCACAAAGAGGGTGTAGCCACCCTCAGGGCTAGTAGCCATTGGCTACTAACCCCCCAGACCTAAAAACACCCCTAAATCGAGTATTTAGGGGCTCTCATAACACAGCAAGATAGATTCCTGCAACCTAAGACTAAGAAGGACTGCTGAGCTAAAAAACCTGCAGAGAAGACGGAAACACCAACTGCTTTGGCCTCAGCTCTACCGGCCTGTCTCTCCACTTCAAAAGAACTGCTCCAGCGACACGTTCCATAGGGTCCAGCGACCTCTGAAGCCTCAGAGGACTACTCTGCATCTAGAAGGACCAAGATCTCCCGAGGACAGCGGCCCTGCTCCACAAAGACTGCAACTTTGCAACAAAGAAGCAACTTTGAAACAACACACGTTTCCCGCCGGAAGCGTGAGACTTTGCACTCTGCACCCAACGCCCCCGGCTCGACTTGTGGAGAACACTACAGGGAGGACTCCCCGGCGACTGCGCGCCCGTGAGTAGCCAGAGTTGACCCCCCTGAGCCCCCACGGCGACGCCTGCAGAGGGAATCCCGAGGCTCCCCCTGACCGCGACTGCCTGCTTCAAAGACCCGATGCCTGGTAAGGACACTGCACCTGCAGCCCCCAGGACCTGAAGGATCCGACCTCCAGTGCAGAAGCGACCCCCAGGTGGCCCTCTCCCTTGCCCAGGTGGTGGCTACCCCGAGGAGCCCCCCCCCCCCCCCTTGCCTGCATAGCTGAAGAGACCCCTTGGTCTCCCATTGAACTCCATTACAAACCTGATGCCTGTTTTCACACTGCACCCGGCCGCTGAGGGTGTACTTTCTGTGCTGACTTGTGTCCCCCCCCCCCCCCAGTGCCCTACAAAACCCCCCTGGTCTGCCCTCCAAAGACGTGGGTACTTACCGGCTGGCAGATTGGAACCGGGGCACCCCCTTCTACATTGAAGCCTATGCGTTTTGGGCACCACTTTGACCTCTGCACCTGACCGGCCCTGAGCTGCTGGTGTGATAACTTTGGGGTTGCCCTGAACCCCCAACAGTGGGCTACCTTGGACCCAACTTTGAACCCTGTAGGTGGTTTACTTACCTGCAAATCTAACAAACACTTACCTCCCCTAGGAACTGTTGAAAATTGCGCGGTCTAGTTTTAAAATAGCTTATTGCCATTTGTGTGAAAACTGTATATGCTATTTTGCTAATTCAAAGTTCCTAAGTGAAATACCTTTCATTTAAAGTATTGTTTGTAAATCTTGAACCTGTGGTTCTTAAAATAAACTAAGAAAATATATTTTTCTATATAAAAACCTATTGGCCTGGAATTGTCATTGAGTGTGTTCCTCATTTATTGCCTGTGTGTGTACAACAAATGCTTAACACTACCCTCTGATACTGCTCGACCACACTACCACAAAATAGAGCATTAGAATTATCTCTTTTTGCCACTATCTTACCTCTAAGGGGAACCCTTGGACTCTGTGCATGCTATTTCTTACTTTTAAATAGTACATACAGAGCCAACTTCCTACAGATGCTCCCTTCTCAGTTGAGGAGGTTAAATTGGCGATTCACAGTCTGCCTGGAGATAAGTCCCACAGCATGGATGGACTGACTCCTGCATTCTACAACGAATACTCTGATATTCTTGCACCTCAACTTTTGGAGGTTTATGCGGAGGCTATGGAGACTGGAGTTCTCCGGGCCTGCCTTCATGAGGCCCTGATTGTCACGATTCTTAAGCCTGGTAAGGCTCTACACTGCTGTGACTTGTATCGCCCGCTCTCTATGATTAACATAGATAATAAAATTTTGGCCAAGATGATAGCAGTGCGGCTGCAGCCACTGTTGCCGAAGTTGGTGCTCCCGGACCAGTCTGGGTTTGTGTCAGGCCGGTCTACGTCTCATAATTTGCGTACGTACTTTGCGGTTGCTGGCACGATTGAAGCAGAGGAGGATGCGGCTGAGGTGTTTCTGGACGCCACTAAAGCTTTCGACTCGCTGGCATGGAAGTACATGTTTGCGCTGCTTGCCAGAGTGGGTCTGAGCATGCGTTTTGTGCAACTGATCCGCTTGCTGTATTCGGAACCCAACGCTAGATTGCGGTTAAACTGAAGCATCTCAGGCCCCTTTCGGGTGGCTTGGGGGACTCGCCAAGCGTGCCCTTTATCTCCGTTGCTTTTTGCAATTGTGATGGAACCGCTTGCGAAGTGCCTGAGACAATATCATAACTTTAGAGGGCTGCCGTTCCAACAGCGGCCCATATTGATCTCAATGTATGCAGATTACATTGTGCTGTATATGCGTGAGCCGCGCAAAATTCTTGATGTCCTGCTTGACGAAATCGTGTGATTCAGTGCTTTCTCTGGCACTATGATCAATTGGTCCAAATCAGTAGTGATGCCCCTTTCTGTGGGGTCGGCGAGATTTTCCTCCCGGTATCAGATTGGGTGGACGAATGGTCCAGTACGCTCTTTAGGAGTTTGGCTGAGTCGTGACGTGGAGACACTCTGGTTGGCCAATTATGGCAAGGCCATCTTGTGGCTGGAAGATAGGGTTGAGGTGTGGCGTTCGCTGCCGCTTATAATACGTATAGCTATTGTTAAAATGGTAGTGCTACCCAAGTTCCTGTACCGGTTTGTGAATCTTCCCTCCATTCTTACTGCAAGCTTTTTGCAGCGCCTTCGTTCTGCTCTGATACGGTTGGTTTGGGCAGGCGGACAGCCTAGAATTGCCTGGGAGAACTCAACGTTACCGTTTGAGTTGGGCAGCCTTACTGCTCCGACTTGCAGCTCTATCATTACTGTGCGCAGGCCCATTTTGCGTATTATTGGCTGCACCCTGTTCGTTATGTACCACATCTCGCACCTGAAAGTGATGCAGTGTGGCCGTACGGACTGTCAAAGGTTCTTGAGAACCCCTCCCGGCCCAGGTCGTGTGGTGTGGATACCGTGGCATGTACTGCTAGGGCTTGGACTGCCTTACTGCGCTGTGTTGGCATGCGCGAGCCCTTCGCTCCCTCAATGTTGATGCTGGCTGTCGCAGATGAAAGGATGTTTCGCGATGTGCAGCTGCGCGATTTCCTACATGACTCGTGTTTAACTGAACTAGGTGACTGGTTTGTGGAGGGGCTGTTGATCTCCCAGGAAGTGGCGCTTGGGGATGGACGTGATAATGTGCTGAATAAGTTGTACGTATTGCGTGTTTGCGCGATGCTCCGTGCGCGCTTCCCTGGCCTCCCTGCGACTCCATTGGTATGTCAGGCACTGCAGGTGCTATGTTGTGCGATGTCTCCCCACAAGCTCATTACCAAGTTATATAACTGCTTACAAGGTCAGCAGAGTGGAGTCGCAATGTCTGCTAAGGCTAAATGGGAGGCTGATTTGGTGAGGCTATTTCTGAAGACGCGCGGAAGAAATGCTGCACACATACGAGAGTTCTGTCACCTAATTACAGGCTGCGGCTTATTCATTTCAAATTCCTGCATTGCACATACTACACCTCTCGAGGTTTGTATGCTATGGGTCTGCGTGCAGATGCGTATTGTGAAAGGTGTTGCACCCCCGATGCTGACTTTTTACATCTTGTGTGGAACTGTAGGGGAGTTCATATTTTTTGGTCGGAGGTAATGCATGTGATTGAGGAGATGACTGGCCTGGATCTGCCCTCTTCCCCTAAGCTGGCGCTTCTTGGATTGGTCGATGAGGTTCTGCCGGCTCATAGGAGACTGGTGGGCCTGCTGCTGCTGCTACGGGCTAAGCACAGGGTTGCGATGTGCTGGGGGCGCGGTAGCCCTCCTCGTGGGTCTGACTGGTTGCGTGACGCCTCATTTTGTCAAGAGCAATTAATGATCTTCTGGGAGTTGGTCCCTGACGGTCCCCGGCCACAAGCTATCTGGCCTCCGCTGCGCTCCTTCTTGGAGTCTACTCTGTGAGGCTGTAGATGTGAATCACCTTCGGCCATGCACTTGACAGTTCCGATTAAAGTTGCTACTATCTTGTGCCATGGCTGATATGCATAAATGGATGACTGCACTAGTCTCCCGCGTCTCTCCTCTGCACGTCCTTTTTCTTTCTCTCTGTTGGTTATGAATCTGTTCTTCAGCCCTAAGAACGTGAGCTCCTCCTGAGCTTGTCCCTGGATTTGTGCTTAACAAAGCTTTAACTCTCCTGATGCTATACCCAGACTAGTTTTGATTGAGATGGGATGAACTCCCCCTGAGATTCTGATTGGTTGTTTGAGATAAGCATTGGGTGTTTGTATACTGCATGGGACTACGTATGCATTAATTTTGCTTTTCTGTTCATCGGGCTCTCTTTGTTGTATGTTTCTTTATAACTGAATAAACAAATAAAAAAAAATACCTAAAACCGGAAAATCTTATATTCTCTGAACGTAAATCCAAACAAAGAAGATTTCTCCAACTTTTCTCCACAGAATTTCTCCAACGCTCCACTGACTCTCCTTCAGTTAAAAAAAAAAAAAAAAAAAAAGGTTTCACCAACTTAATCAGTAAGGGACCTCTCCCACATTGGTTTCCTTAACCAGGCTACTTGGATTCATCATGGATCAAAACCTTAAGATGAATTTGTATTGTCTAGTCAATAGATGGAATTACGACTAAAATATTGACAGACTAGAGTGATAGAAACTCATCATAAAGAAATAAAAAACATAAAAGGCTTTTACGAAAAAATGATCCTGCACGTCAGCAAAACTTCAGCATCAAACGAGGCTCTGCCAAGAAAACTTAATCCCTCTGTTCCTCCAGCTATCAAGACGGCAGAATAAACCATACTGCATTCTCATTCCCACAGCACAGTGTGTTGCTTGCAGCCTTCCCCCAAATCTAAAATGGCTACCAGCGGTTCTTCATGCTGCCACACAAATCTTCACAAGTGCAATAAGGTGCAAGTCAAACCTAGTGAGTGCACACAGAGAATTTTACTGGATGTTGCTTGAATCAAGTCACATTTAAATGTTGCGTCTCGCACACGTCTTACATCAGCTCACCCATCAACCTGATCAATAAGCTAAGAAATATAAGAGGTGGCAGAAGCATCTCATTCATACTTAGGTCCTCTTGATAAGCTGCAAGAAAATGAAATGGCCTCCCAGAAGACAGACCAAATAGGAGCCTGCTTTCCTTCCAGAAAGAGTTAAATCCCTACCGGACCAAAAACCATTTCAAAGACTAGTTTGTTCATGTTCTATCTTCTATCCTCAACCTATTCTATTTTCTACCTAATCTGTATTCTTTATCAATGCAGAAATATTAACTCTTCACACTGCCACTAATTAAGTCCTCCACTACCCATCTAACTAGGTATTGGCTGGATAAGTACTTTAAAAATAAAAAAATAAGACTGAAATTCACTTATGATAAAAGAATTAAAATGACAGAAAAAAAGAGGAAAAAGGAATTAAGAGTGCAGGTAGGGAACAGTTTATGAAAATAATTAAGGGTACGGAACAATGTGATGATATTGATTATGTTTGACCAATGACTGTGTTTCACTACTGCACATATTAGTTGCTCAATGTTCACCAGTAGCACATTATATGTTTTGTTCAGTTTAGCCGCCTATTGGCTTTGACATGGCATTAGCCATTATTTTCTGTATTCAGTTTAGCCGCCTATTGGCTTTGACACTGCATTAGCCATTACATTCTGTATTCTGCCTATTGGCTTTGACATGCTGTATTCAATTTAGCCGCCTATTGCCTTTGACATTGCATTAGCCATTACATTCTGTATTCTGCCTATTGGCTTTGACATGATATTAGACATTGCATTTTGTATTCAGCTCAGCTGCCTATTGGCTTTGACATGATATTATATATTACATTTTGTATTCAGCTCAGCTGCCTATTGGCTTTGACATGACATTAGACATTGCATTTGATATTTAGGTTAGCTGCCTATTGCCTTTAACGTGGAGTTAGACATTGCAGTTGAGAATCCAAACTGTATTTTTCCAAGCTGTGTTTTGCCACAAGATGAACCAAGCTGTTTTCTTCTCACACTAGACTAGACCTGATAAGAGAGAGTACATTTGGTGTTTTCCTTTCGGCTCAAGCTTGGGAAGAGGAGCAGTCTAGGAGATCTGTCCAGTCTCCAAACGCTTGCGTAGTTTTCCCGGGTCTGAGAGGAGGGGGGAACGCTTTTCTAAGGGTGGCTCAGGGCTTCGGAGAATTAGATTCTCTTCTGCCTGACTTCGGACTGGAACTTGGCGCCAGTTGCCAGTCTCCCGTGTGGGTAGATAATCTCTTTCTCGCAGTTGACCGGAGTCATCAACTTGCAGACCCCAGAAAGATGAAGCTGTAAACAGTTTCTCACACGGTGAAGTATTTGTTTTGCTTTACATTCAATATCTTATAAATATAACCTGCTGTGTACATTGCAACTGTGATATATTTTGTTTTCATTGAACGTGTGCTTGAAATCTATTAATTCGTCTCTCACGAACTTGTGGGTGGGGAAGAATTAACAACAATAAAAGTCTTCTTTGAACTCAGAAGTGCATTCTTGATATGTTCTGTAAGCTCTGAAAACGAGATAAGAAGGAAAGCAGCACAAACACCACCACACCAACATAACAAAAAGTGTATTACAATAGGAGCATGGTGAAGTGGAGGAAACAAATTTCAATTAAAATGGGCAAAAGTGGTTTACTTACAAAACCGGATACAAACTCCCCTTTCTTCAGAATCAGAAAATACTGAGCCTCGGAGAAGAAGGAACCATTTACAAGGCACTTTTACCAAATGAAGATGTTTATGTGGTAGAGTAAAGAGGTGCAGGTGTAATGTCTTCAGAAATAACTAACTTACCTCATATTATAATCTGCAAGATGCCCTAGTCATAGGCAACCATTTAACATCTCGAAAGAAATGCTACCAACTAGACCCTTCACGGGTGTTGCATCATCAAATCAAGGCAAAGAATCAAAGAAGCTTGATACTTTGTTGGAAGAGTGGAAGAGGAATCAAGAAGAATATTAATGCTGTTTATCTTTACTATTCTCACAACTAATGTTGTGCTTTGAAGAACATTGTTGCTGACCACTGTGAGAAAATGAGGTGTGTTATATGGTGTGGTTGTGGACCTCACTAAGTAATACACTTACTAAACACTTTAGGACCCTTAGGTTTAGTCTGGCAAACGTTCAGCTAAACCCTGGGTAGCTGCGGATATGACCAGCAAGACTTACATAAAGGAACAAATGTAAAGCTTTTAACCAGCACCAAAACAAATGAAGAAATCAACAAGACATTAAAGGACCCTCAACACCAATGTATATAAAAAATATATTTTTATGTAATTTTAGACAACAGCGAAAAGATATACCAGAGTGTTAAAAAGATATAGATTTTACAAGGCATAGCAAATCAAGACATTTCGCTCAACCACGAACAAGCATTAGCAAATTCAACGAATGTGACTCTTGGAAGGCGACCAACACCAGAAGGGAGAAAGCATGGGGGGAACAAGCAAGGTCCTCAGAAAAAGCTACCTCAACGAAGGGAAGAAGACTTCATTTGGTTGCAGGCACTTTTATCCTTTCCAGGGCTTTCATATGAGTGGTCCTGATGCAAGGGATGAAGGATGCTGAAGATGCTCAACGGATGCTGTGGATGAGATGTGTCAACGTAGATCTTGCTGCGACGGCTCCTTAGATTACAAAGGGGGGTGAAGCGGTCCTGGTCACAAGGTTGACATCGCAAGAAGTCCTCCGGGTGCTAGCAGAAGTTCAGTTGTCACTTAACTACAGTTCACGCAGTATTATGGACACAAGCCACTCCTTCCCTGGCCGATAACTCGTCCTCTGGGGCATCCCAGGTGACACCCCCAGGCTCAGCGGACTTGGGTGTAATTTTGTAGATCAGATCCTGGTCCCTGAGGCTGCATGCTGCATTTGGTGGCTGGTTTAAGATTCTGGGCTACGAACTAGCCTCAGCAGGTTTCTCAGCTGTTGTGAACAGGTCCGCTCATTGACCCTAGATTATGGCTAGGCGCCAGAGACAACGTCTCCTCAAGCAGGACACAGCAGTCAGTCACTCTCCTTTGCTAGCCAGCAGGTTCAGCTTCTGTCGTTTCCACCGGGCAGTCCTTCATTGTTCCCTCTTCCAGACCAGTCGAGTTCTGAGTGCCTAGGAGGCCCTATGTTTTTTTTTATTTTTATTATTATTATTTTTTTTTAAAACAGGAAATGCCCGCAGCATAGGATGCAGTTGGTTGCCAAAGGGCTACCAGGTTGCCTCCTTCATGAAGAACACTTCGGAAGTGTGGCATCTATCTATCACTGGGACGCACTAATCTGTCCACATCAAAGATGGCAGAACCCCCCTCCTCTTCCAGAGCTCCTTAGCCCAACCCAGGGTTATGGCTACACATCTCTGAAAGTCTGGTTGGCAACTAGCTTCCCCTTCCCTGTCCGTAGTGCCTGTGTGTACATATTGAGTACAGCAGTCCCTCTCCCAAGTGTTTCCCATTTACAATAAAAAGGCAGCTTTGCCTTTGAAGCTTGCCCTTTGGCTAACAACTGTGTAGCTTCCTGCCTGGGGGAAGTAACACATCCTCCAGTTACAGGTCTTGATGGTTTCTTTTCCTGGGAGTCGCGAGCATGTCTCCACAGGTGGGCAGAAAGTTGTCTGCAGGACAGACCCGAAGTACAACTGTAAACGGGCACTAGAAACCTTGAGAAACTGAAGTGGCAACTTCTGAAGTTACACTTTGTCCATCAGTGACAAATTCGATTTGAACAGTAAACAGGATTTAATGCACTGAGTCTTTTGATACAGTACCAACTTTAGAAGTCCCATTAATATGTTAGCAGGGCTGAGGTGTCAGCTTGTCACTTTGTACTTACCAAAGGGGCTATTAGCCTTTCAGTAGCCTTTCCATAGTAAAAACGACAATTTAGGGTCTTTACTGCCAGAACAAAGTATGTTCCACTTCTTAACACAGCCCTCTCCCTTAGGGCTCGTTAGGCCTACCTTAGGGGTGACTTGCATACATCATAAAGGGAGGCTTAGGCTTTGCCATTACCTTAAATAGCAAAGCTGAGTTAGCAGTTTAAAACTGCCCAACCAGTCTGCAGTGGAGTTATGGGTGCACCATTGGTTAAACATATCCAGCATACGCTGGCAAAGTGATCGAGCAGGTGACAATGAGCCCTAGAGCTGGTGACAATTTAAATCTACTGTCACTCCAAGAACTATAGCGGAATGAAAAATTGGACTATCACACATGGCCTGAACACAGTGGAAGATTGGCGACAGGCTGCATTTGTTCAGTATAATTAGATATACGATTGAGCCTCTAAATATCCATTTCATGGTTCTATATTGAGTTAATAAAGACTTTTTGCACTAATTTTGATTATTTGCAAAACTGCTTAAATAATGAACCAGCTTTTGTATTCATTTCACCCTTGATCTTTAGTCATATGATGGCAGGATGTGGTCATTTTTTCACAGGGACCGAAGATCTCTGCAATTTTTCTGAAAAAGTTATTTTTCATTGCAGATGCTTGAGAGCTACTCATTACTGGCTGTGTGGCCATACACCAGTAAATTTGTTGCTTCTGATTAGTGAGTTTTTTTTTTTTTTTACAGCATAAGCCTCACATATGATTAAGCACCCATTATTTTCTTAAAATACCATTTGTTGTGATACAATATTTCATATTTCCAGTTTTTTGTGAGGCACTCACTACCGATCTTTGTACGAGTTTGTGAACATTTTTGTGAAAATACATTTCTGATTTGCTTCCAGTGAGTTATTTTTCACTGAGGTTTCAGTATTGTGTAATCCATTATCAAGGTTAATTAGGTCATTGCTTCTTTTGAAGCAATCTAGTATTTTAGCTTCTTTGTGACAAACAGCGTTTGTTTACTGACTGTCACAAATGTTTTCTCCTTCCTTTTCTCGACTGAACAGGTTTTAAAAGTGATATGGCATAAGAAACTCATGTTGCTGGATTCATTGCGCCATACTAGTATGTAGCTATCCTCTTTTCCAGTAGGTAACTGAAGACGTATTAAGGGAATTGCTAACCAGTGCTGCTCAGTCTCTCTTTCTGGGTGCTACTGTGGTTCTTTGTCCTGATGATGACTCTTACTAAGTAAGTTTAATAGGGTTGAAACGTTGACAAGGTAACACTAGAGGACTGATTTGAATTATGATGTGGTACACCTAACTGATTCAGAGATGTGTTGTCGAAATTTGTATTAATTACAACCCCTAGTTTTGTACATATGCCTTGCATATAGCACCTGTGTACACTTTAGCTTCATCATTCACTTTCACTGTGCGGTTTTCGTTGAAGCACCTTTCTGTGATGTAATATCTGTAAAATGCTGTTTTAATGTATCCTCATATATTTATATACTTCCTTTGAGATGTGTCTATATAGAATAACCTGGATTTGATTCCTTATATACCTAATCAATTGATAGCTCTTTCGGTTTTGCCAAGAAGATGAGGTCTACACTGCCCAAGAGGACTAGTGTGTTGTCTTATTATTCCAGTCTGCAGTGGCAGACAAAGAGCAATGTTTTACTTTGTCACACTCAGGGAAGCACAACAAAGGCTGCAGTCCCTGGGAGGCACTAATTTACAGGTCCTGGGTATCCCTGGTGCCATATACTAGGGCCTTAAAATTAAGTTAGGTTATGCTAAATGGGGACTAGCCAATTAAACATGCACCATTTTAAGTGTCAGGACACATGCACTGATTCCTGCTTAGGAGGACTCAGAGCATTTCAGAGTCATTACACCAATACCAAATAGTCAAAACGGTAGCTAAAGGTCAGGGTAAACCGGCAAAACACTGGTTTCCTTACACCCTCAAATTGAGGATCATAACCCTCTAAACCTCTGGTTTTTCATGAAACCTAGGACAATAACGTCACAGGGCCCATGCAGATTGTCTCTCCGGCTACAATCTTGCCCAAAAAAATGTTTCAGCCCCATTCCCCACCAAACAATCTCTTATTCTTTGGCCATCAAAACAGAATAATATTAAACTGGATTTAAACAATAGAAGAAGCAGCCTGCTGTGTGCTTGGTCTCTGCGTAAGGGTAAGTGGGAGACACTTACATCCACAAAGTCAAAATCACTTTGCATGCTTGGTCAGGATGCAGCCATGGCACCCTACAAATTTTCCCATAAAGGCCTATTCAATGTTCTATCCAAAGAGCCAATGCAAAAGCATGTAGTTTGCATAGGGTATGAAGATATTACATCCTTAAGTGACAGTCAATGCTGCAAATCCCCCCCCCCCCCAACAACTGTCATGTTTATTGGATTCTCTGTGCATTAGATTTGATGCAACTGTATTCTGCTTAAGCCTGGAAGAAGACAATGATCAGACTCTCATAAGTAGCAGGGCAGGTCTTGGGGTTGAGAAGGGGATAAGAAGATTTGTTCAGTCAATACCTCAAACAGGAGCAGCTTATCTGAAATCTAGTTTTCAGTCAAAATCTTCATCTGAAGACTTCTATGCTCTTCTCTGTACAAGTGGATATTTTAGGTCTCAGTCACCATCTTAACAGCTAATAATGAGCTTCTTCATCAAAAGCAATTTCTTCTAAGGCTACCACTTCACACTTGGGATGTACAGCGTTGTCAACAAGCTAGAATTGGAATGCAAAAGTTCCTCTTAACTCCTCTCTAAAAACATTAGGGCTAAAATGGAATTATAATTTTTCATTCAATTAGTTTATCAAACAGAAGAAAATTAGTTACTTATCTGTAACTTTAGTTCTCCAGTATTGGAATCTTTCATAGATTCACATGCTTGAATCATTCCCAGTAGTGGAGATGGGAGCCCCCAGAACCTTTAACCAAGCAGTGTTAACATAAATTAAGAGTCCTAGGGCCCTTAGGTTATATCTAACAGTCTATCAGAGTCATTTTAGGAAAAAGAACCAAATTTGACCATCCACCAATCAGAACACACCACCCTCGAGAACCCTCCTGAGAGAAGCTCCAGTACCTCAGATTTTCAGAGCACAAATGCGTATCACATGACAGAGAGAAAGAGGTGAAGGTGACCTTCTCCAAGAAAGATTCCAATACTAGAGAACTAAAGTTACAGGTAAGTAACTAATTTTCTTACCCCAGTATTGGAACTTTCATAGATTCACATGCTTGACACAGAGTAGCAAGCAGTACCTATGCACATTGTAACACTCTAGCCGTCTAATCTATATATACACAGAAAACATGTCAATCTACACCAAAATTTCAAATCCAATTCTGTCCCCTCCCCCCCCCCTTTTTAACACTATAAATCACATCACCATAAGCATTGGACCCGAATCTGAGACTATTAGTCATAAACAATGTGCATACCTGACATCAGGATGGTGGGATTAAAGAGGTGGCTCACCTTCACTGGAAGAGGTTCCTTAGGACTGCTTAGCTCACTGCTACCTCTCCTTGAGATAGTGCATCCAAGCAGTAATGTCCTGTAAACGTATGGCAGCTTTTCCACGTCGCTACTCTACAAATGTCTTGCAGCGGCACCCCAGCAAACAGCGTTACTGAAGAAGAAACTGCCTGCGTAGAATGTTCACGGACAGACTAATGTAGAGGCTTGTCCGCTGCCTGATGGCAAAATTGAATTGCAGAGGGGATCCATCTAGCTATGCTGTGTTTGGAGAGTGGCTGACCTCGCCTGGGTGCACTGTAAGCCACAAACAGTTGATTGGACCTGCAAAAGAAGATACTCCTGTCCAAATAGAATTTAACACAACTTTTAATGTCTAAAGAGTGCAAAGCTCTCTCCGCAGGAGTCGACTGATATGGAAAAAAGGTCTTGAAAACTAAGGGCTCATTCAGATGAAAATCCGAAGGGACCTTTGGGATAAAATGCGGGTTAGTACGCAAGGTTAGTCTGTCCTGTTTGATCTGTAAAAACGGCTCTTGTATGCAAAGTGCTTTTATCTCACTGATTCGTCTAGCTGATGTGAGGGCCAGCAGTAAGGTAACTTTCCAGGAGAGGAATTTCAGAGAAGCTCGATGAATCGGCTCAAAAGGCTGCTTCATCAGTTGCGCAAGAATAATATTCAAATTCCACGAGGAGGCCTGAATAGAGGACAGACTCTGAAAAGGCCTTTCAGAAATTGTTTTGTCAATCTAGAGGACCATAATGAAGGTCAAGAGTCTGAATGCCTGTACGATGCAATGGCTGTGAGGTACACTTTTATAGAGGAATGCTCAAGTCCTGTTAGCGCTAAATGCAGCAAGTAAGGCAATATTTGCTCCGGCGATGAGGAAAGAGGATCAGTTTGCTGTTGGTGACACCACAAACAAAACCTTTTACACTTACAAGAGTAAGCCTTATTGGTGCTAGCTGCTCTGGCCTTGGATAGAATGTCTCTGCACACCTGTGGAATATTTAAATGTGCAGATTCACCGTGCTCAGGAGCCATGCTGATAATCGCATCAACTAAGGACTTGGATGCAATATCTGCCGGCTGCTCGCTGTCAGCAAATACGGAGATGGTTTCAGTGGAATGTGAGGCTTCACTGACAGAAGCAGCAGCTCTGCAAACCAATGCTGGCTAGGCCAGCACGGAGCTATTAAAATCAGAGTTCACGGTTCCCTCTTTATCTTTTTCAGGACTCTCGGGATCAATGGTATTGGAGGAAAGTCGTATGCAAAGATTCCTGAGCAAGCTATTGAAAACACTTTCCCCCATGATCCCTTTTGGTGATGCCAGATTGCGAAGTATTGGCGTTTGGCGTTCAACCCGCTGGCGAATAAGTCGAATTTGGGTGTTCCCCACTGGGTAAAAAACGTGGTTGACTGTAGACTGGTCCAGTTCCCATTCATGGCACATCGATTTTTGCCTGCTGAGCGAGTCCGCTATCTTGTTCTGTATACTTGGAAGGTGCACCGCTGTGAGTCTCATGGCCTGCTGCAACATCCAGTTCCATATTCTTTGAGCTTCCCTGGAGAGACGAAGAGATCTTATGCCTCCCTGTTTTTTGAGTGTAAGGAAATGCCTCCTTGGCATGGTTACTGTAAGGAAATGCCTCCTTGGCATGGTTGCCCCCTGACTTTTTGCCTTTGCTGATGCTATGTTTACAATTGAAAGTGTGCTGAGGCCTGCTAACCAGGCCCCAGCACCAGTGTTCTTTCCCTAACCTGTACTTTTGTATCCACAATTGGCAGACCCTGGCATCCAGATAAGTCCCTTGTAACTGGTACTTCTAGTACCAAGGGCCCTGATGCCAAGGAAGGTCTCTAAGGGCTGCAGCATGTCTTGTGCCACCCTGGAGACCTCTCACTCAGCACAGACACACTGCTTGCCAGCTTGTGTGTGCTAGTGAGAACAAAACGAGTAAGTCGACATGGCACTCCCCTCAGGGTGCCATGCCAGCCTCTCACTGCCTATGCCAGTATAGGTCAGTCACCCCTCTAGCAGGCCTTACAGCCCTAAGGCAGGGTGCACTATACCATAGGTGAGGGTACCAGTGCATGAGCATGGTACCCCTACAGTGTCTAAACAAAACCTTAGACATTGTAAGTGCAGGGTAGCCATAAGAGTATATGGTCTGGGAGTTTGTCAAACACGAACTCCACAGCACCATAATGGCTACACTGAAAACTGGGAAGTTTGGTATCAAACTTCTCAGCACAATAAATGCACACTGATGCCAGTGTACATTTTTTTGTAAAATACACCCCAGAGGGCACCTTAGAGGTGCCCCCTGAAACTTAACCGACTGTCTGTGTAGGCTGACTAGTTCCAGCAGCCTGCCACACTAGAGACATGTTGCTGGCCCCATGGGGAGAGTGCCTTTGTCACTCTGAGGCCAGTAACATAGCCTGCACTGGGTGGAGATGCTAAAACCTCCCCCAGGCAGGAGCTGTAACACCTGGCGGTGAGCCTCAAAGGCTCACCCCTTTGTCACAGCCCAGCAGGGCACTCCAGCTTAGTGGAGTTGCCCGCCCCCTCCGGCCACGGCCCCCACTTTTGGCGGCAAGGTTGGAGGGAACAAAGAAAGCAACAAGGAGGAGTCACTGGCCAGTCAGGACGGCCCCTAAGGTGTCCTGAGCTGAGGTGACTAACTTTTAGAAATCCTCCATCTTGCAGATGGAGGATTCCCCCAATAGGGTTAGGATTGTGACCCCCTCCCCTTGGGAGGAGGCACAAAGAGGGTGTACCCACCCTCAGGGCTAGTAGCCATTGGCTACTAACCCCCCAGACCTAAACACGCCCTTAAATTTAGTATTTAAGGGCTACCCTGAACATTAGAAAATTAGATTCCTGCAACAACAAGAAGAAGGACTGCCTAGCTGAAAAACCCCTGCAGAGGAAGACCAGAAGACAACAACTGCCTTGGCTCCAGAAACTCACCGGCCTGTCTCCTGCCTTCCAAAGAACTCTGCTCCAGCGACGCCTTCCAAAGGGACCAGCGACCTCTGAATCCTCTGAGGACTGCCCTGCTTCGACGACGACAAGAAACTCCCGAGGACAGCGGACCTGCTCCAAAAAGACTGCAACTTTATCCAAAGGAGCAGCTTTAAAGAACCCTGCAATCTCCCCGCAAGAAGCGTGAGACTTGCAACACTGCACCCGGCGACCCCGACTCGGCTGGTGGAGAACCAACACCTCAGGGAGGACCCCCGGACTACTCTACGACTGTGAGTACCAAAACCTGTCCCCCCCTGAGCCCCCACAGCGCCGCCTGCAGAGGGAATCCCGAGGCTTCCCCTGACCGCGACTCTCTGAAACCTAAGTCCCGACGCCTGGAAAAGACCCTGCACCCGCAGCCCCCAGGACCTGAAGGACCGGACTTTCACTGCAGAAGTGACCCCCAGGAGTCCCTCTCCCTTGCCCAAGTGGAGGTTTCCCCGAGGAAGCCCCCCCTTGCCTGCCTGCAGCGCTGAAGAGATCCCTTGATCTCTCATTGACTTCCATTGCAAACCCGACGCTTGTTCTAACACTGCACCCGGCCGCCCCCGCGCCGCTGAGGGTGAAATTTCTGTGTGGGCTTGTGTCCCCCCCGGTGCTCTACAAAACCCCCCTGGTCTGCCCTCCGAAGACGCGGGTACTTACCTGCTGGCAGACTGGAACCGGGGCACCCCCTTCTCTCCATTGAAGCCTATGCGTTTTGGGCACCACTTTGAACTCTGCACCTGACCGGCCCTGAGCTGCTGGTGTGGTAACTTTGGGGTTGCTCTGAACCCCCAACGGTGGGCTACCTTGGACCAAGAACTGAACCCTGTAAGTGTCTTACTTACCTGGTAAAACTAACAAAAACTTACCTCCCCCAGGAACTGTGAAAATTGCACTAAGTGTCCACTTTTAAAGTAGCTATTTGTGAATAACTTGAAAAGTATACATGCAATTGAAATGATTCAAAGTTCCTAATGTACTTACCTGCAATACCTTTCAAACAAGATATTACATGTTAAATTTGAACCTGTGGTTCTTAAAATAAACTAAGAAAAGATATTTTTCTATAACAAAACCTAGTGGCTGGATTTGTCTCTGAGTGTGTGTACCTCATTTATTGTCTATGTGTATGTACAACAAATGCTTAACACTACTCCTTGGATAAGACTACTGCTCGACCACACTACCACAAAATAGAGCATTAGTATTATCTCTTTTTACCACTATTTTACCTCTAAGGGGAACCCTTGGACTCTGTGCATGCTATTCCTTACTTTGAAATAGCACATACAGAGCCAACTTCCTACATTGGTGGATCAGCGGTGGGGTACAAGACTTTGCATTTGCTGGACTACTCAGCCAATACCTGATCACACGACAAATTCCAAAATTGTCATTAGAAATTGATTTTTGCAATTTGAAAAGTTTTCTAAATTCTTAAAAGACCTGCTAGGGCCTTGTGTTAGATCCTGTTTAGCATTTCTTTTAGAGTTTAAAAGTTTGTAAAAGTTTGAATTAGATTCTAGAACCAGTTTTAGATTCTTAAAAAGTATTCCAACTTTTAGAAGCAAAATGTCTAGCACAGATGTGAATGTGGTAGAACTCGACACCACACCTTACCTCCATCTACAGATGAGAGAGCTAAGGTCACTCTGTAAACTAAAGAAAATAGCAATGGGCCCCAAACCTACCAAAGTACAGCTCCAGGAGCTTTTGGCAGAGTTTGAAAAGGCCAACCCCTCTGAGGATGGCAACACAGAGGATGAAGATAGTGACTTGGAGGGAAATTCCCCCCCTCCAGTCCTACTTAGGGAGAGCAGGGCTTCTCAAGGCCTGACTCCACAAATAATAGTCAGAGATGCTGGTTCCCTCACAGGAGGGACCAACAACTCTGAAATCACTGAGGATAACTCCATTGAAGAGAACATCCAGTTAGCCAGGATGGCCAAAAGATTGGCTTTGGAAAGACAGATCCTAGCCATAGAAAGGGAAAGACAAGAGATGGGCCTAGGACCCATCAATGGTGGCAGCAACATAAATAGGGTCAGAGATTCTCCTGACATGTTGAAAATCCCTAAAGGGATTGTAACTAAATATGAAGATGGTGATGACATCACCAAATGGTTCACAGCTTTTGAGAGGGCTTGTGTAACCAGAAAAGTGAACAGATCTCACTGGGGTGCTCTCCTTTGGGAAATGTTCACTGGAAAGTGTAGGGCTAGAGTCCTCACACACTCTGGAAAAGATGCAGAATCCTATGACCTCATGAAGGGTACCCTGATTGAGGGCTTTGGATTCTCCACTGAGGAGTATAGGATTAGATTCAGGGGGGCTCAAAAATCCTCGAGCCAGACCTGGGTTGACTTTGTAGACTACTCAGTAAAAACACTAGATGGTTGGATTCAAGGCAGTGGTGTAAGTAATTATGATGGGCTGTACAATTTATTTGTGAAAGAACACCTGTTAAGTAATTGTTTCAATGATAAACTGCATCAGCATCTGGTAGACCTAGGACCAATTTCTCCCCAAGAATTGGGAAAGAAGGCGGACCATTGGGTCAAGACAAGGGTGTCCAAAACTTCCACAGGGGGTGACCAAAAGAAAGGGGTCACAAAACCTCCCCAGGGGAAAGGTGGTGAGACAGCCAAAAATAAAAATAGTAAAGAGTCTTCTACAGGCCCCCAAAAACCTGCACAGGAGGGTGGGCCCAGAGCCTCTTCACAAAACAATCCTGGGTACAAGGGTAAAAACTTTGATCCCAAAAAGGCCTGGTGTCGTAGCTGTAATCAGCCTGGACACCAAACTGGAGACAAGGCCTGTCCCAAGAAAGGTTCCACTCCAAACTCCAATCCAGGTAACACTGGAATGGCTAGTCTCCAAGTGGGATCAACAGTGTGCCCAGAGCAAATCAGGGTCCACACTGAAGCTACTCTAGTCTCTGAGGGTGGGGTGGATTTAGCCACACTAGCTGCCTGGCCGCCTAACATGCAAAAATACAGGCAGCAGCTCTTTATTAATGGGACAAGTGTAGAGGGCCTGAGGGATACAGGTGCCAGTGTCACCATGGTGACAGAGAAACTGGTTTCCCCTGGCCAATACCTGACTGGAAAAACTTATACAGTCACCAACGCTGACAATCAGACTAAAGCACATCCCATGGCAATGGTAACTTTAGAATGGGGAGGGGTCAATGGCCTGAAACAGGTGGTGGTCTCCTCAAACATCCCAGTAGACTGTCTGCTTGGAAATGACCTGGAGTCCTCAGCATGGTCTGAGGTAGAACTAAAAACCCATGCAGCCATGCTGGGTATCCCTGAACTGGTGTGTGTAAAAACCAGAGCACAATGCAAGGCACAGGGTGAAAAAGTAGAGCTGGAGTCTGGAAGAAAGGCCCAGCCTACCAAGAGAAAAGGAAAGTCAGTTGGGAAACCAACTGCAACACAGTCAGAAAAAGAGAACCTCTCTTCTCAGGAAGAAGTTCTGCCCTCTGAGGGAACTGAGCCTTTGGAGCTTGAACCTTATCAGGTTGAGCTCTTAGGCCCAGGGGGACCCTCAAGGGAGGAGCTGTGTAAGGGACAAGAAACCTGTCCCTCTCTTGAAGGCCTTAGGCAGCAAGCTGCTGAAGAGTCCAAGGGCAAGAAAAATGGAACACATAGGGTCTATTGGGAAGATGGACTCCTGTACACTGAGGTCAGAGACCCCAAACCTGGTGCCACTAGGAGACTGGTAGTGCCTCAGTCGTTCAGAGAGTTTATTCTGACCTTAGCCCATAATATTCCCCTTGCTGGGCATTTGGGACAAACCAAGACGTGGGAGAGGTTAGTCAACCACTTCTACTGGCCCAATATGTCCCACAAGGTTAAGGAGTTTTGCCTCTCCTGCCCCACCTGTCAATCCAGTGGTAAGACAGGTGGGCACCCAAAGGCCCCCCTCATTCCACTTCCAGTGGTGGGGGTCCCCTTTGAAAGAGTGGGTGTGGACATAGTTGGTCCACTAGAACCTCCCACAGCCTCAGGAAATATGTATATCCTAGTAGTAGTGGATCATGCTACTAGGTATCCTGAAGCTATTCCCCTTAGGTCGACTACTGCCCCTGCAGTAGCCAAGGCCCTCATTGGTATCTTTACCAGAGTGGGTTTCCCTAAGGAGGTGGTGTCTGACAGAGGTACCAACTTCATGTCAGCATACCTAAAACACATGTGGAATGAGTGTGGAGTGACTTACAAATTCACTACACCATACCATCCACAAACTAATGGCTTAGTTGAAAGATTCAACAAGACATTAAAAGGCATGATCATGGCGCTCCCAGAAAAGCTCAAAAGGAGATGGGATGTCCTCTTGCCATGTCTGCTTTTCGCTTACAGAGAGGTGCCACAGAAGGGAGTAGGGTTCTCACCCTTTGAACTTCTGTTTGGTCACCCTGTAAGGGGACCACTTGCTCTTGTTAAAGAAGGCTGGGAGAGACCTCTTCATGAGCCTAAACAAGACATAGTGGACTATGTACTTGGCCTTCGCTCTAGAATGGCAGAGTACATGGAAAAGGCAAGCAAAAACCTTGAGGCCAGCCAACAGCTCCAGAAGTTTTGGTATGACCAAAAGGCTGCAATGGTTGAGTTCCAACCAGGGCAGAAAGTCTGGGTTCTGGAGCCTGTGGCTCCCAGGGCACTCCAGGACAAATGGAGTGGCCCTTACCCAGTGCTGGAAAGGAAGAGTCAGGTCACCTACCTGGTGGACCTGAGCACAAGCAGGAGCCCCAAGAGGGTGATCCATGTGAACCGCCTTAAGCTCTTCCATGACAGGGCTGATGTAAATCTGTTGATGGTAACAGATGAGGATCAGGAGGCAGAGAATGAACCTCTCCCTGATCTTCTGTCATCAGACCCAAAAGATGGCTCAGTAGATGGAGTGATCTACTCAGACACCCTCTCTGGCCAACAGCAAGCTGATTGTAGGAGAGTCCTACAACAGTTTCCTGAACTCTTCTCCCTAACCCCTGGTCAGACACACCTGTGTACCCATGATGTAGACACAGGAGACAGCATGCCTGTCAAAAACAAAATTTTTAGACAGTCTGACCATGTTAAGGAAAGCATCAAGGTGGAAGTCCACAAGATGCTGGAATTGGGAGTAATTGAGCGCTCTGACAGCCCCTGGGCTAGCCCAGTGGTCTTAGTCCCCAAACCTCACACCAAAGATGGAAAGAAAGAGATGAGGTTTTGTGTGGACTACAGAGGGCTCAACTCTGTCACCAAGACAGATGCTCATCCAATTCCTAGAGCTGATGAGCTCATAGACAAATTAGGTGCTGCCAAATTCTTAAGTACCTTTGACTTGACAGCAGGGTACTGGCAAATAAAAATGGCACCTGGAGCAAAAGAGAAAACAGCATTCTCCACACCTGATGGGCATTATCAGTTTACTGTTATGCCCTTTGGTTTAAAGAATGCCCCTGCCACCTTCCAAAGGTTGGTGAATCAAGTCCTTGCTGGTTTGGAGTCCTTTAGCACAGCCTATCTTGATGATATTGCTGTCTTTAGCTCCACCTGGCAGGATCACCTGGTCCACCTGAAGAAGGTTTTGAAGGCTCTGCAATCTGCAGGCCTCTCTATCAAGGCATCCAAATGCCAGATAGGGCAGGGAACTGTGGTTTACTTGGGCCACCTTGTAGGTGGAGGCCAAGTCCAGCCACTCCAACCCAAGATCCAGACTATTCTGGACTGGGTAGCTCCAAAAACCCAGACTCAAGTCAGGGCATTCCTTGGCTTGACTGGGTATTACAGGAGGTTTGTGAAGGGATATGGATCCATTGTGACAGCCCTCACTGAACTCACCTCCAAGAAAATGCCCAAGAAAGTGAACTGGACTGTGGAATGCCAACAGGCCTTTGACACCCTGAAACAAGCAATGTGCTCAGCACCAGTTCTAAAAGCTCCAGATTATTCTAAGCAGTTCATTGTGCAGACAGATGCCTCTGAACATGGGATAGGGGCAGTTTTGTCCCAAACAAATGATGATGGCCTTGACCAGCCTGTTGCTTTCATTAGCAGGAGGTTACTCCCCAGGGAGCAGCGTTGGAGTGCCATTTAGAGGGAGGCCTTTGCTGTGGTTTGGTCCCTGAAGAAGCTGAGACCATACCTCTTTGGGACTCACTTCCTAGTTCAAACTGACCACAGACCTCTCAAATGGCTGATGCAAATGAAAGGTGAAAATCCTAAACTGTTGAGGTGGTCCATCTCCCTACAGGGAATGGACTTTATAGTGGAACACAGACCTGGGACTGCCCATGCCAATGCAGATGGCCTTTCCAGGTTCTTCCACTTAGAAAATGAAGACTCTCTTGGGAAAGGTTAGTCTCATCCTCTTTCGTTTGGGGGGGGGGTTGTGTAAGGAAATGCCTCCTTGGCATGGTTGCCCCCTGACTTTTTGCCTTTGCTGATGCTATGTTTACAATTGAAAGTGTGCTGAGGCCTGCTAACCAGGCCCCAGCACCAGTGTTCTTTCCCTAACCTGTACTTTTGTATCCACAATTGGCAGACCCTGGCATCCAGATAAGTCCCTTGTAACTGGTACTTCTAGTACCAAGGGCCCTGATGCCAAGGAAGGTCTCTAAGGGCTGCAGCATGTCTTGTGCCACCCTGGAGACCTCTCACTCAGCACAGACAACACTGCTTGCCAGCTTGTGTGTGCTAGTGAGAACAAAACGAGTAAGTCGACATGGCACTCCCCTCAGGGTGCCATGCCAGCCTCTCACTGCCTATGCCAGTATAGGTCAGTCACCCCTCTAGCAGGCCTTACAGCCCTAAGGCAGGGTGCACTGTACCATAGGTGAGGGTACCAGTGCATGAGCATGGTACCCCTACAGTGTCTAAACAAAACCTTAGACATTGTAAGTGCATGGTAGCCATAAGAGTATATGGTCTGGGAGTTTGTCAAACACGAACTCCACAGCACCATAATGGCTACACTGAAAACTGGGAAGTTTGGTATCAAACTTCTCAGCACAATAAATGCACACTGATGCCAGTGTACATTTTTTTGTAAAATACACCCCAGAGGGCACCTTAGAGGTGCCCCCTGAAACTTAACCGACTGTCTGTGTAGGCTGACTAGTTCCAGCAGCCTGCCACACTAGAGACATGTTGCTGGCCCCATGGGGAGAGTGCCTTTGTCACTCTGAGGCCAGTAACAAAGCCTGCACTGGGTGGAGATGCTAACACCTCCCCCAGGCAGGAGCTGTAACACCTGGCGGTGAGCCTCAAAGGCTCACCCCTTTGTCACAGCCCAGCAGGGCACTCCAGCTTAGTGGAGTTGCCCGCCCCTTCCGGCCACGGCCCCCACTTTTGGCGGCAAGGTTGGAGGGAACAAAGAAAGCAACAAGGAGGAGTCATTGGCCAGTCAGGACGGCCCCTAAGGTGTCCTGAGCTGAGGTGACTCTAACTTTTAGAAATCCTACCCACCCTCAGGGCTAGTAGCCATTGGCTACTAACCCCCCAGACCTAAACACGCCCTTAAATTTAGTATTTAAGGGCTACCCTGAACCCTAGAAAATTAGATTCCTGCAACAAGAAGAAGGACTGCCTAGCTGAAAAACCCCTGCAGAGGAAGACCAGAAGACAACAACTGCCTTGGCTCCAGAAACTCACCGGCCTGTCTCCTGCCTTCCAAAGAACTCTGCTCCAGCGACGCCTTCCAAAGGGACCAGCGACCTCTGAATCCTCTGAGGACTGCCCTGCTTCGACGACGACAAGAAACTCCCGAGGACAGCGGACCTGCTCCAAAAAGACTGCAACTTTATCCAAAGGAGCAGCTTTAAAGAACCCTGCAATCTCCCCGCAAGAAGCGTGAGACTTGCAACACTGCACCCGGCGACCCCGACTCGGCTGGTGGAGAACCAACACCTCAGGGAGGACCCCCGGACTACTCTACGACTGTGAGTACCAAAACCTGTCCCCCCTGAGCCCCCACAGCGCCGCCTGCAGAGGGAATCCCGAGGCTTCCCCTGACCGCGACTCTCTGAAACCTAAGTCCCGACGCCTGGAAAAGACCCTGCACCCGCAGCCCCCAGGACCTGAAGGACCGGACTTTCACTGCAGAAGTGACCCCCAGGAGTCCCTCTCCCTTGCCCAAGTGGAGGTTTCCCCGAGGAAGCCCCCCCTTGCCTGCCTGCAGCGCTGAAGAGATCCCTTGATCTCTCATTGACTTCCATTGCAAACCCGACGCTTGTTCTAACACTGCACCCGGCCGCCCCCGCGCCGCTGAGGGTGAAATTTCTGTGTGGGCTTGTGTCCCCCCCGGTGCCCTACAAAACCCCCCTGGTCTGCCCTCCGAAGACGCGGGTACTTACCTGCTGGCAGACTGGAACCGGGGCACCCCCTTCTCTCCATTGAAGCCTATGCGTTTTGGGCACCACTTTGAACTCTGCACCTGACCGGCCCTGAGCTGCTGGTGTGGTAACTTTGGGGTTGCTCTGAACCCCCAACGGTGGGCTACCTTGGACCAAGAACTGAACCCTGTAAGTGTCTTACTTACCTGGTAAAACTAACAAAAACTTACCTCCCCCAGGAACTGTGAAAATTGCACTAAGTGTCCACTTTTAAAGTAGCTATTTGTGAATAACTTGAAAAGTATACATGCAATTGAAATGATTCAAAGTTCCTAATGTACTTACCTGCAATACCTTTCAAACAAGATATTACATGTTAAATTTGAACCTGTGGTTCTTAAAATAAACTAAGAAAAGATATTTTTCTATAACAAAACCTAGTGGCTGGATTTGTCTCTGAGTGTGTGTACCTCATTTATTGTCTATGTGTATGTACAACAAATGCTTAACACTACTCCTTGGATAAGCCTACTGCTTGACCACACTACCACAAAATAGAGCATTAGTATTATCTCTTTTTACCACTATTTTACCTCTAAGGGGAACCCTTGGACTCTGTGCATGCTATTCCTTACTTTGAAATAGCACATACAGAGCCAAATTCCTACAGTTACCCCCTAACATTTTGCCTTTGCTGATGCTAAGTTATGATTGAAAGTGTGCTGGGACCCTGCTAACCAGGCCCCAGCACCAGTGTTCTTTCCCTAAACTGTACCTTTGTCTCCACAATTGGCACAACCCTGGCACTCAGGTAAGTCCCTTGTAACTGGTACCCCTGGTACCAAGGGCCCTGATGCCAGGGAAGGTCTCTAAGGGCTGCAGCATGTCTTATGCCACCCTGGGGACCCCTCACTCAGCACATGCACACTGCCTCACAGCTTGTGTGTGCTGGTGGGGAGAAAATGACTAAGTCGACATGGCACTCCCCTCAGAGTGCCATGCCCACCTCACACTGCCTGTGGCATAGGTAAGTCACACCTCTAGCAGGCCTTACAGCCCTAAGGCAGGGTGCACTGTACCACAGGTGAGGGCATATGTGCATGAGCACCTTGCCCCTACAGTGTCTAAGCAAAACCTTAGACATTGTAAGTGCAGGGTAGCCATAAGAGTATATGGTCTGGGAGTTTGTCAAACACGAACTCCACAGTTCCATAATGGCTACACTGAAAGCTGGGAAGTTTGGTATCAAACTTCTCAGCACAATAAATGCACACTGATGCCTGTGTGCAATTTATTGTAAAATACACCCAGAGGGCATCTTAGAGATGCCCCCTGAATACATACCCGACTTCTAGTGTAGGCTGACCAGTTCCTGCCAGCCTGCCACACACCAGACATGTTGCTGGCCACATGGGGAGAGTGCCTTTGTCACTCTGTGGCCAGGAACAAAGCCTGTACTGGGTGGAGGTGCTTCTCTTCTCCCCCTGCAGGAACTTTAACACTTAGCGGTGAGCCTCAAAGGCTCACCCCTTTTGTTACAGCGCTCCAGGGCATCCCAGCTAGTGGAGATGCCCGCCCCTCCGGCCACTGCCCCCACTTTTGGCGGCAAGGCTGGAGGAGCTAATGAGAAAAACAAGGAGGAGTCACCCACCAGTCAGGACAGCCCCTAAGGTGTCCTGAGCGGAGGTGACCCCTGCCTTGAGAAATCCTCCATCTTGAGTTTGGAGGATTCCCTCAATAGGATTAGGGATGTGCCCCCCTCCCCACAGGGAGGAGGCACAAAGAGGGTGTAGCCACCCTCAAGGACAGTAGCCATTGGCTACTGCCCTCCCAGACCTAAACACACCCCTAAATTCAGTATTTAGGGGCTCCCCAGATCCCAGGAAATCCGATTCCTGCAATCTGAAGAAAGAAGAACTGCTGACCTGCAAGCCTGCAGAGGAGGAGGAAGACGACAACTGATTTGGCCCCAGCCCTACCGGCCTGTCTCCATCTTCAAAAACCTGCTCCAGCGACGCATCCAACAGGGACCAGCTACCTCTGAAGCCTCAGAGGACTGCCCTGCACCCAAGGACCAAGAAACTCCTGTGAACAACGGCCCTGTTCAAAACCAGCTACTTCTTTGCAACAAAGAAGCAACTTTCAAGGACTTCACGTTTCCCGTTGGAAGCGTGAGATTCTACACTCTGCACCCAACGCCCCCGCTCGACCTGCAGAAAACCAGCACCTCAGAGAGGTCTCCCCGGCAACTGCGAGCCCGTGAGTAACCAGAGACAACCCCCCTGAACCTCCACAGCGACGCCTGCAGAGAGAATCCAGAGGCTCCCCCTGACCGCGACTGCCTGTAACAAGGGACCCGATGCCTGGAACCAACACTGCACCCGCAGCCCCCAGGACCTGAAGGAACCGAACTTTGACGCAGGAGTGACCCCCAGGCGACCCTCTGCCTTGCCCAGGTAGTGGCTGTCCCGAGAAGCCCCCCTTGTGCCTGCCTGCACCGCTAGAGTGACCCCCGGGTCCTTCCATTGTTTCCTACCTGAAACCTGCTTTGCTCACTGCACCCGTCCGTCCCTGTGCCGCTGAGGGTGTACTTTGTGTGCCTTTTCGTGTCCCCCTGGTGCTCTACAAAATCCCCCTGGTCTGCCCACCGAGGACGCAGGTACTTACCTGCTGGCAGACTGGAACCTGAGCACCCCTGTTCTCCATAGGCACCTATGTGTTTTGGGCACCTCTTTGACCTCTGCACCTAACCGGCCCTGAGCTGCTGGTGTGGTAACTTTGGGGTTGCTTTGAACCCTCAACGGTGGGCTGCCTATGTCCCCAAACTTGAGACTTGTGTTTTTTTACCTCCAAAACTAACCTTTACTAACCTCCCCCAGGGAACTGTTGATTTTTGCACTGTGTCCACTTTGAAAATAGCTTATTGCCGTTTTTACAAAGACTGTACATGATATTGTTTTCATTCAAAGTTCCTAAACTATCTAAGTGAAGTACCTTACATTTAAAGTATTAACTGTAAATCTTGAACCTGTGGTTCTAAAATAAATTAAGAAAATATATTGTTTCTATATAAAAACTATTGGCCTGGAGTAAAGTTTTTGAGTGTGTGTCTCTCATTATTGCCTGTGTGTGTACAACAAATGCTTAACACTACCCTCTGATAAGCTTACTGCTCGACCACACTACCACAAAATAGAGCATTCCAATAATCTACTTTTGCCACTATCTTACCTCTAAGGGGAACCCTTGGACTCTGTGCACACTATTTCTTACTTTGAAATAGTATATACAGAGCCAACTTCCTACATTGAGGTAATGCATCATAGTGGTGTTGTCCATTCTTATTACCACCTATGAACCGGCAATCTTTGGGAGAAAAGCCTGTAAAGCCAGATCAATCTGCTGGAGCTCAAAGCAGTTTATGTGCATTGTCCTCAACTCTAGTGGCACTTGCCACTTACTCGTAGGTCTTGTAAAAGCGCTCCCCAAACTTCCAGGGAAGCATCTGTGGTGATAGTCCACGGTGCTGGGCGATGGAGAAACGACATGACGACAGAGAGATGATGTTTTTGAGACCACCATACCAGAGCTTTGACTATTGCTGGAGTTCTGTTTATCTGATCTACGAAGCTTCCTGAAATCTGAATCCATTGTAGATTGAGCTGCTCTAGCAGGGAGCGCATCTTGAGCCTTCAGAGAGGAACTAGAGGTATGCATGACAACATCATGCCCAGTAAAGATTTGAAGAGGCGAACTGAAATGTAGTCCTTTCTCTGGATCGATTTTGCTAGAGAAAATATTTTTTGCTGTCTCTCCACAGTGTAACATGCCATGGTGGAGTGAGTGTCCAGATCTACTTCTAAAAAGGTGATCCTGTGTGATGGTAGGGGTTTGGATTTCTCCCAGTTGAGGGTCAGGCCTAAGCTGCTGAGCAAGGAAACTGACTTTTTTGTTGACCTGTGCGCTCCTGTGTAGGTGTTAATCAGCCAATCGTCTAGGTATGGGAATACCTGATGTCTTCTCCTGAAAAAGGTTGCAATTGGCGCTAGGCACTTCGTAAATATCCTGGGGCTGACTTTAGGCCAAAAGGGAGGACTCAAAATTGAAAATGCCTTCCGGCTACCATGAATCTCAAGTATTGTCTGTGGGCTGGGTGAATGGGGATGTGGAAATATGCATCCTTTAGGTCTAGTGTACACAGAAAATCTCCCTGGTTCAATCGCGGAAGGACATCCTGTAGGCTTATCATGCAGAAGGATTGTTTTTTCAAGTAGGTGTTTAATTCTCTGAGGTCGAGGATCAGCCTCCAGTCCTTCCACCTTTTGCGAATGAGAAAGAACCTGGAGTAAAAACCCCTTCCTCTGTGTGATGGAGGTACTCTCTTCTATTGCTTCTTTGAGAAGCATTTTGTTGATCTCCCTTTTGAGTTGTTCTAGATACTTCAGTGAAGTTCTGCGAGGAGGATTGGAGGCGGCATTTACACAAACGCTAGTGTGGCCTTGCTTCACTAATTGTAAGACCCACTTGTCCGATGTTATGACTTGCCACTGTTGGAAAAACAGGGATATCTTTCCACCTATGGCAGGAGGAGGATGGTCGGATGCAGCCGGAGCCTTGGGTGTATCACGCTCTGCGAGCTGAGTCTTTAGCAGGGCGAGCTGAGCGTCCTCTAGAGCCAGTAAGCCGCTTGTGGCGGTTGCCTTTGTGTGTAGTATTGACGGAACTGTTGAGGATGAAGGATACGTCGAGTACTTGTGTTGCTGGTAGTCTCCCCTATATGAAGGCATTCCACATCCTCTCGTGGCTCGAAAGGAAGGCTTCTGAAACTGGGGAGTTCCCAATGATTTTGCCAGATCTGTGTCAGGTTTAAGTGACTGCAGTGTCTCGTCAATGTGTTTCCCAAACAATGCCTGGCTATCGAAAGGAATATCTAAGATTTTATTCTGGACCTCAGGACGGAAAAATGTAGCCTTTAACCAGCCTTGCCTCCGAAGGACAGCAGCCCCTGCGAGCTGATGAAACACAGTTGTGGCTATATCCATAGCACAATCTATCAGTTCCGCTGACGCTCACCCTCATGTAATGTCTTCTTCGCCTCAGTCTTAACATCCTCCGGCAACTGGTCAATATGCGGGTAGATGTCTGGCTCTAGTTGTCTGTCATATCTGGCTAACACTGCCAGGGAGTTAGCCACTCTTATAAAGAGGCTAGACACTGACGAAAACCTTTCCAATATTGTCCAACCGTCTACCCCTCCTTGTCCGGAGGTGAGGAAATTGGAGCAGAGGGATTTTTGGACCTTCTCTGTGCCACTTGAGTGACCACTGAATCTGGATGAGGGTGACCAGTCAGACATACTGGGGCATCCTCCAGTGCCTTGTACTTCTTGTCCAGTCGAGGAAGCACCGCCCTGACCGTAGCAGGGTTGTGCATGACTTTCAAACCCTCTTCCCATAAGAAGTTGACTAAAGGTATGGAGTGTACAGATTTCTGGAACAGCTCCTTGAAATCATATAAAAAACAATGTGTTTGCATGGATGGCATTAGAAGAGCAAACCGTTTAGCTCTGTCCAGGAGAGTATGGAATCCCCAATGTCATCTGGAGGAGAATCCACTTTCGGCTGAGGAGGAGCTGGAATGACATATTCGTCCCACTCCAACTGTGTGTCAAGGAGTTCTCCTTCTTCTTGATCACCTTACGAAAAGTCAGTGTCCTGTGGTATGGTCATATCCGGCGTGGCCACATTCGCTAGTGGCCAAGAGGTTGGCCTCTGACGTGGAGTGGTAACCCTTGAAACGGGCGACGAAGGAGGTTGTGGTTGTCTCTATTCTGGAGGTGGAAAACGCTTACTGTAATCAGCAAACATTGCCCTGAGATCAGACAGCTTGGTATGTATACATCGTCCTGGTATGCGTGACCCCCTACATAGTACTGCGGGTCATAGGCCTAGCCATACTCCACATCCTCTTGATACTTCACATTTAACTGTGAGGGGCTATGTGCTATTCCAAATGGTCACTCTTCATCTGATTCTTCATCACCCTCCAGGATATGAACTGGCATGAGAGGGGTCACTTTACTAGGTGAAGTATGCTGTGGGGTAAGTTTTTCCCCTCAACGGTGTAGTCGACTAGCTCATCGACGAGCTAGTCAATGGCGCAGATATAGCCTTCATAGACGGTGGAATCGTCGACGGCGAACGCATGGAGATCTTAATCGTCGACAGCCTTACTGAAGAATCTACTGTCGGCAAATTTGTCGACAATAACGACGGCAATGCGGACACCATTGTTACTGCAGTTGACAATGACGACGTGTAGTGTCACATCTGAGCTCCAAACTTATATATGCTGATCATTGGGGTAATACAGGCAACTCTTGCCTGTGGGGTTGGGAGATGGCACTTCTGCTGTACATATGTGCTGTGGGGCAGAGGACGAAACTGGGACATGGGGGGGGGGGGGGGGGGGGGGGTCACTCGGCACAAAGAATAAAGGAAATGGAAACCATATGCTAATTCCTTGGGGTTACCGTCGGGAGAAACTTCCATGCCCAACCATGCCTCAGTTGAGTTTGAAGGCATCAAGGCTGAGTGTTTGGCGGGCCGCGGGGCTTATGTGGTGTGAGAACTAAGTGGGGAGACAATCTCCAGATAGCCGCTCGTTCAGGGGGGATATGTATCATCTCTGGCTTCTATGTTTACTACGAAGTTATCCCATATTTCAGCACCGCCCTGTATCAGTCCCTTTTGTTGTAGCTGGCGTAGTGTCTGAGCCTCTGCTTGCGAGCGACTGTGGAGGTCGCGGAGCCAAGCAGAGTATGGTGGGGCATGTGGGGCCTTCCAGTGCATGGCAATCAAGCGCTTGTAGACAACGAATGCAAGGTCGACAAATCTGTGAAGGTGTTTGTCACCTTTAGCTCAATGTCGTATACCGAGTAAACATGATTCCGGAGTGGGTGCAAGAGTACGGTTGACGATGTCAGCTGTGGATTCGTTGCCAGGCCATATTTACTGGGCGACAACTCCAGACCATATGATAGAAGTCAACTGCTGGTGTGGCACATCTGGGGCATACTGGGTTTGTATTCGGATACATTTTGTGGATGCGGGCTGGAGAAAGATAGGACTGGTGAACGTAGTTAAATTGGGTGTAACGCAGTCTAGTATTGCGGGATACGTTTTTAATCGTGATAAGAGCTGCTTCCCAGGTTTTCTGTGGTAATGGTGTGGAAAGGACAGCATCCCAGCGGGACTTAGCATGTGTCATGTCCGAGCAAACCTCTGCTAGGAGTAGTTTGTATAGTTTAGTTATGATGCCTTTTGTGTTGCCTATTGTAAGGATTGCAGTGAGCAGATGACTCGTGGTTCAGTATTGCCGAGCCCCCATAGGTTATTAAGTAGTCTTTTGACAGCACTATGCGTCAGGAAGCCCCAGGGTGCGTGACCCCGGCAGTCACTAGTTCCTCGAGGGTGCGTGTAGTGGAGTTAGAGTAGTAATCCCCCACATTTAATGATCTCATGTCCCGCGTATCGTGATGTAGTGAGAGTACCTGGACTCCCGGTAATTAAATCAACGGTAGCAGCAGGGAGGGAGGAGGCGAAGAGTCTCTACCTTGGACAGATCTACGCCAGCAGAATCGGACTGCATCCAACAATTTTAACTTTTTCGGCGGTCGGGGAAGACCTGCCAATAAAGAGGTTAGGATAGTTTGTGGTGCCGTCTGTGCGCGTATCGCTTCGCATTCTGGCAGAGGTGGTTCGCAGAGCCACATAGTTAGCCATTGCAGCTGAGCAGCAGCATAATATAGTTCAACATTTGGCATGCCCAGACTGCCAGCCTCTTGCGGGTATTGAGTTATAGATATAGCTTGCTCTGAAGAAGATCTTGAATGAGAAAATAGTCCTTTTTGATGACTTTTTGGATGATGAGGAGTCATCACTATCTGAATCAGAGACTGGATTATCTCTGGACTTAAGTTTTTGCAGCCATATAAATAATCTGCCTTCTCTATCCTTTAGAGTCTTAGAAGAAAAGGTACGACAAATCTTACAGTCCTTAGCTGAGTGGTCTGGATAGAGGCAGTAAATGCAGTCCCGATGAGGGTCTTCAAAGTGAAGTCTTTTTGCCACAGGTCTTGCAGAATCTGAATAAACCTTTCTTTTCCTTGTCAGACATGCTGTAGGCCTTACCCACAATCAGTCAAAACAAGTTTAGCAGAAGAAAATCAGCTTAGAGCTAATCCAGAAGTGTGAAGAAAGAGCAGAGCTCTGAGGAGACTCCCTAGCACAACGTTTGTTAGAAAATCTGAAGTACTGGAGCTTCTCAGCAGGGTTCTAGAGGGTGGTGTCTTCTGATTGGTGGATGCTCAACTTTGGTTCTTTTTCTTAAAATGACTCTGATAGAATGTTAAATTAAGAGGCCTAGGGCCTTTAGGTTATATCTATGTTAACGCTTCTTGGTTAAATGTACCAGGGGCTCCCATCTTAACAACGGGGAATGATGCAAGCATGTGAATCTACGAAAGTTCCAATACTGGAGTAATAATCTGTTCTGCCGAAGGGGGCTCTGATACAATGACAACCTAACTATGGTTATGACATAACCAGAGTTACCTTCAACATAGATGGACAAACTGTAGGAAGCCGGCCTAGTATGTGGTGAAAACTTATGGTGTTATCACCCTATACAAGGTCCAGGTACCCCCATTAGTGAAGTGAAGGCAGTGTCTAGAAAGCCAGAGTGCTCTAGAGGTAGCTGTGGATGAGCAACCCAGACGTATCTAGGAGACATTCAACGTTTATGCAATACCACGATAATCACACAGCACTATCACACAAAGAACCTCACAGTGTTAAAAAAATAAGGGTACTTTATTAGTGTAACACAAATATTAGAATACTGAATAGGCAGTCCCCCCAACTGGAGGTAAGTAAACACACTATTATATACACATTAGCAATCAGTAAAGAGCATAGAACTGAATAGGAACAGCAACAGTTTAGGCAAAGAGTGAGGGCCAAACCATGAATTAAGAAAGTGGAATGTGAAAGGCAGCCCCCAACCCAACGGTGTGGAATCAGGAGAAGGGAGCTGGAGCAACTAGAAATCCCAAGAGGTGAGCACCAGAGTGACCCCCAGCGACAGATAGAGGAGAGTTAAGTACCTGGTTTTCCTCAAAACCAACAGGAGGACTTTGGAAAAGGATTATGCAAGACCCAACCAAGACTGGAAGAACCCAAAGGTAGATCCTGACATAAGACGACCTGCAAAGGAAGGGGACCAAGTCCAGTTCGTTTGGAGTGTCCGGTTGTGCAAGGAGCCACTACCCACTTTACAGTGGATGCAGGACCCGGTGGACGAAGGCGGCCAGCAGTGCAGCACCGGAGATGAAGAGAAGTCCCAAAAGTGATGCAAGTGGTATCCAACATCAGTGGTCGAGATGCAGCCAGTTAGTGGTGCTGGAAAACCACCCACAAGCCTTGGCAAATGCAAGAGACTGAGAAGACGTTTTGGAAGGCTGTAGAGGACCAGCCTGGTCCAGGTGACTCAACCCAAGGAGGGCAGTCTGGGATGACCCTTAGCAGTCGGGAGAATCACAGTAGGCAGCCCCCCACAGGCACCCCACTGGCAACAGGCACAGCAGTCCCAGTGAGGCCCACCCAGCACGTCTGAAGAGGAGTCTCACATCGCTGGAGTAGTGACTGTGCCTTGCAGGAAGAAGTGGTGCGGGGGTGAAACTACACAGAGCCTGAGGATACCTTAAAGGAAGAGCAAACAAGCCTTAGCAGCTGCAAGAGTTGCGGTGCACAGTGGTACTGCCTTGCAAGGAGAGGCAAGGACTTACAGTCTCCCAAGTTGGACAGCTGGCAGAGAGGACCACCACCTGTGATGCAGGATCCACACAGTTACAGAGGAGAGCAAATCCACGCAGCCGGTCATCATTGCAATTGGTGCCTACAGTTTCAGGGGAGTGACTCCTTCACTCCAAGGGAGATTCCTTCTTACTTGTGCAGGCTGAAGACTTGCTGCCATCAGAGGATACACAGCCAAGGAAATGTTGCAGTTGCTGAAAGGAGCCAGAGAAGCAATGTTGCAAAGTGGAGTCGTCGCTGAAGTTGCAGATTGTCCATTCCTGGACGGTCTAGTTGGAGTCCCAGTGGCCATGAGTCCTGCTGGAATCTTGCACGTCAAATCTGAGGAAGAGAGACCCTAAATAGCCCAGGAGGGGGAATTGGTCACCAAGCAGGGTGACCACCTATCAGGAGGGGACTGTGACGTCACCTATTTGACCTGGCCATACAGATGCTCCCAAGGGCCTCTACACATCTTGCATTCAAGATGGCAGAACAAAGTGGCATCTGGAGGAGCTCTGGACACCACCTCTGGGGTGGTGATGGACAGGGGAGTGGTTACTCCCCTTTCCTTTGACCAGGTTTGCGCCGAGCAGGGACCATGGACTGGTGCAAACCAGGTTATGCAAGGAGGGCACCAAATGTGCCCTTCAAAGCATACCAGTGGATTGCGGAGGCTACCCCCCAAGCTATGTAACACCTATTTCCAAGGGGAGAGGGTGCTGCCTCCCTTTCCCAAAGAAAATCCTTTGATCTGGCTTCCTGGGTTTCAGCTGTTCAAGCAGCAGGAGGGCAGAAACCTGTCTGTAGGATGGCAGCAGCACGGGCTGCCCGGGAAAACCCTGCAAACTGGTAGGGGCAAAGCTGAGGATCCTCCAAGAAGCCCCCAAAGTGAATGGAATGATACAACCAATACTGGCAACAGTATTGGGTAAGTTTCCAACATGTTTCATACCAAACATGCCCAGGTTCGGATTTACCATTGTGTGGCTGGACACAGGTAGTGAGTGACCTGTGTCCAGTACACAGGTAAAATTGCTTCCCAACACTTACAAAGTCCAGTGCAATGGAGCTGGTACTTGCTCCCTGCCCTCTGGACTAGGAGGGACATGCACCTTTTCACGTAGGCTGGAATGGCAGGCATGCAGATATTTTGAACGGGCTTCTATGTGTGCCACAATACATGCTGTAGCCGATGGGGAACCCCTGGTGCCCCAATGCACTGGGTACCTAAGTACCATACAGTAGAAAGTTATATGGGGGCACCAGTATGCCAACTGTGGAGTGTACAAAGTCCTAGGCAACCAAATTTAGAGGGAGAGAGCACAATCACTGGGGTTCTTGGTTGACAGGATCCCAGTGAAAACAGTAAAAGCATACTGACAGCAGGCGAAAAGTGGGAGTAACCTTTCCAATAAGAGGTTACTTTTCTACACAAATATTACTTTAGTGTTGGCTTCAGATCAGTTAAAGGTCAAGGGCTAAGGGGAAGAGACTGGCACTACCATCACAATAGTGTCTGGATGCAGAAGGTGCCACATCCCACCCCTGGGGAGCCAATGAACATGTCTCACATAACAGGGAAGTGAACATATTTGAATGCCTTAATCTGTCCTGCACAGACTTCAGGCATTGGGAAGCATTACTGAAGGGAGATACCAAGAACATTGCCACCAGTTCAATAAAGTGCACAACTTCTGGTTTTCTTTACATTGTATTGCTGTGGTGTAAGGAGTGGTGCTCTTTCTTGCTCTGTACCTATTTTCAACTTTGAGAGTGGTGTCTATAACTGGTTTGAGACCTTTAAGGAAATATGAATTTGTGCTTCAAGGAGGCATGAAGTATTTGGCCTTCCCAACTATGAATGCTGTGAGATACATTGTAGAAAGCTGACCTGGTGTGTGGTGGGTATCTAAGGTACTTACACCATATAGCAGGTTGGGGTATCCCCTTATCAGTGTAGTGTAGACAGTGTCTGGAAGCCAGGCTCTCTAGAGGTAGCTGTGGATGAGCAGCCAGGGCTTATCTAGGAGACTGCAAAGCTCATGCAGTACCACTATAGTCACAAAGCACTTACATACATAAAACATTCAGTGTTACAAAAATAAAGGTACTTTAGTTTAGTGACAATACCAAAAAGTAGTAGAGAGACAACCCTCCAATAGGAGGTAAGTGGCACACTAAATATATACACTAGTTATCAGCAATAGGCACGGAAAGCAATAGAAAACAGTGTAACTGCAAGTAGACAACAGTGACCCCCTAGCGGGAACCCAAGCCCTATACTAAAGAAAATGGAATGCGAACACAGGACCCCCACCTAGGTAAATGGAATGTGCAGAGGGGAGCTGTGGGTAGTAGGAAACCCCAAAGGTAAGTACCACAGTGCCCCCTAGCGACCAGGAAGAAAGGAGAAAGTTACTGCATTTTCCCCAAACCACCCAAAAGGAAGGAAAAGAAGAAAATACAACACCCAGACAAGACTGCAAGAAACCAGCGGTGGATTCCTGAAGATGACGACTTGTGGAAGAAGGGGACCAAGTCAAGAAGTCACTTAAGAGTCCAATGGGGGTAGGAGCCCCTACACACCAGTCTAGGATTGCAGGAATTGGTCGTAGGTAATGTGAAGAAGGTTAGCACCGCACCCCTGGAGTCAGTGAAGTGTTCCTAAGGGATGCAGACAACGTCCCATGCTGGAAGAAAAATTCCAGTCGGGTACTGGAGCAAGGACTCCACCAACAAGTCTTTGAAGGGGCAGACGTCACGCATGGCAGAAAGTGAAACTGCCAGGGCCCAGCAGGGCCCAGGAGCACTCAACCCAGGAGGGGGAGTCACAGGGGACCCTCAGCGATACAGAGAGCTCACAGTAGCAGAGGCAGCACCCACAAGAGTCCCACAGGATGGGGACACAGGAGTCGCAGGAGAGCCCACACAACATGACTGGAGAAGGGTCCCACACAGCAGGAGAACCACGCAGAGGGATGTGCATTGCAGAAAGGACTGCTGGGGGCTGGGATAACATGAAGCCTGAAGATCCCTTGGAGGAGATGCAAACAAGCCTTGGTAGCTGCAAGAGACTCAGTGCATTGGGATACTTACCCTGAGTGGGAAGGTAAGGGCTTACCACCACCAAAGTTGGACAGCTGGCATTGAGAACCCAGAGGACTACTCCGGAACACCATCCGTGATGCAGGATCCACGCAGCTCAGGATGAGAGGAGATTCACCCAGCCGGTTGTCGTTGCAGTTGGAGCTTGCGGATACAGGGAGTGACCCATTCACTCCAAGGGAGATTCCTTCTTCCTTCTCGTGCAGGCTGAAGACTTGCCACCCTCAGAGGATGCACTGCCAGGGAAATGTTGCAGAAGCTGTAAGGAGCCGTGGAAATGCGGACTGTCGGTTCCTGGAGGGTCCAGTAATGGTTCCAGTGGCTAGAAGTTGGAGTAAGGAGGAGGAGGAGGAGGAGTCCTGCTGGAATCTTGCAAGCTGAATCTGAGGACCCACCCAAGGGTGACCCTAAATAGCCCTAAAAGGAGGGTATGTCACCTAGCCAGGTGACCACCTATCAGAGGGGGCTCAGATGTCACCTGCCTGACCTGGCCACTCAGATGCTCCCAGAGGTCCCTGCCAAGCATTGATTCAAGATGGCAGAATACAGGGACCCTCTGGAGGAGCTCTGGGCACCAACCCTGTGGTGGTGAAGGACAGGGGAGAGGTCACACCCCTTTTCATTGTCGAGCCAGAGCAAGGACTGGTTTATGCACGGAGGGCACCAAATATGCCTTTCAAAGCATACCAGTGGCTCGGGGATGCTACCCCTCCCAAGCCATGTAACACCTATTTCCAGGGGGAGAGGGTGTTTTCTCCCTGGGACACTGAACAGGGGGTGGGGGCTTCCCTGGAGATCCCACTGCGGCAGACTGATAAACTGAACAATAAGTTGTGAGTAAGATATGCAGAGGTGGCAGAAGAGAGGCATGTCCTGAGCAACACGCGACAGGCCACTTTCTCCCCCCTGTAGTTAGCTTTCTTTTTGCATTTGTTTTTTTTTAGGCTTTATTCCTTTGTTATAGAGGGGGGGGGTTCTCAATTTGTGACTACTTATTATTGTGTGTGTTGGGCAGCACAGTTCTTGTACCAAAGGATAGAGAGCCTCTTGTGTGTGCTGGATGGGTGTGTGCGAGATGAGTGCTGAGTGTGTGATTGGGGTGTGGCTATGACCCGGGGCGGCAACTGCGGTTGCAGTCATTGGGTGCAGTCTCTCCCCCACCATTACTGAAGCTGTAGTTTATTGCCGACTTGTGGGGATTTAGTGTTTACAGTGGGCTGTAGCAGTTCAGACACGAGTTAGGAGTTCTTGGGTTCGCGGGTGGGCAAGACAGACCTCTCTTGCCTCACACACAGATAGTTGTCCAGTTGCCAGTCATTCCTTTACTAAGGAAAGCAACGGTGGGGAGGGGTTGAGGGTGCACCAGTTGGGCTCACGTGAGGTGTGGGGGAGTTTCCAGTTTTGGTTCACCCAGAAGGAGGGGTACCTATGGGCACATCACATCTTCCAGGAGATTAGGCAGGGACATTGTTGCAGCTCGGCTGCCACCATATGACATAGGATAGGATGCCAGATGCCTCACGTTACATTATAATGCCTTGGAACGTTAATGTGCTGGGCAGTAAGGTGAAGAGTGGCCTGGTCACGCGTTCCATACGAAGTTTGCAGCCTGACGTCACCCTGCTTTAGGAGGCACTTAAGGGAGTCAGTGTCATTTTTTAGGTAGAGGGGACTACAAGGTACTGGTGTATGAACGGTACACCTCCAGTTCGAGGAGAGTGCTCATTTTGGTTAGGAAAACGCGCCAGTTTCTGGTGTCCAGAACATAGATATACCAGAACAGAAGATATGCGTGAGTCCAAGGCCAAAAGGGCAGGACATGAGTTACATTAATCAACGTCTATGCATCCCCTCAACTTCAGTAGCCTGTACTTGACCAGGTGGCAGCCACACTCGTGGACGCTGACTCAGCAGTTCATGTTGTGGGCGGAGATTTTAACAATGTCCTGCGTCTGCCCTGCTCAAGCAAGGCAGCTGCCCCTGCAGGAGTCACGCCCCTGGGAAATTTTGCACAATTCCTGGGCCTCTGCGATTTGTGGAGACAACATCACCCCACAGGTAGAAACATCTACTACTTCTCCAGAGTACATAAGGGAGAGGCGACCACAGTCCAATAAGTGAAATACCTCACTCGATGTCAGTTGGATCACTCCCCCCATGGATTTAGAAGGAGGGCAGAGGTGGTCCGCAGGGTGATAGTCGGCAAATAAACGTGTGGAAAATTAAGGACGCTGTGGTTGCAAACAAACTCCAGACTGATTCAGAGCTTTACTTCCAAGAAAATAAAAGGACGGCTGAGTCTGCGGTGGTCCTATGGGCGATCTATAAGACAGTACTCAGAGATAAGGAGCAGAATGATTTGGCCCGCAAAAATGCAAAGGCCGGTGGTGGAAATAGAAAGCCTAGAACGTCGGGCCCCCCTTGAGTGCGCCCCTGGAGCTGGAACTGTTCCCCAAATGTTGCCTTCCCTTGAGGTACCCCAGAGAGAATACCAAGTCCTGGCTACAGGGGAGGTCCACAGGAAACTCCTGGCTATGCAGCATCATCTTTATGATGCAGGAGACAAAGCAGAAAAGTTGCGTGCTTGGCTTAGCAAATGAGAGACAGCATGCAGCCGGATACATAGCATCACATATGAGACAAGAAACCCCCACTCGACCAATGTAGCCATTGCCGAGACCTTCACCTCTGGATCTGCCAAGTGCAACCACTGTCGTAACTCATAAGCATGGTAAAGCCCCTAACCAACTACGGTTCCTACCGCTCCATGTGTCAAATATTGAGATGAAAGTGCTAGCTATCATTCTAGCCTTGAGACTCCTGATGGTGAATGTCCTGCTCTTTCACAGAGACTAGTCGGCCTTCATGCCAGGCATGTCTACGAAACTCAACTTTCGGTGCCTCCATAATTAGATGTTGCTCACAGAGAAAACCCCCACATTTTTCCAGCACTGAATGCAGAAAAGCGTTCAATGCCATCCACTGCCACTTACTTCACCAGACACTCAGTAATTTTGGTTTTGGCCCTCCCCTCTTGAAGATGGATCTCCCTGCTGGATCAGGGCCCACGGCAGCGGTCTGAGTGAACAGGGTTTTTCGTGCCTGCAATCCCAGTAGAGAGAGGCACCCAGCAGGGCTGCCCATGTTCCTATTGTTGTTCGCCTTCACTATCGAACTGCAGCCTGCTGTGATTCGCTCCTACCCAGACATGCCGATGGCATTTTGCTCTACATCACTGAACCTGTGAGATAGTTTGAGATAGTATATACAGAGCCAGCTTCCTACAATCTGCAACTACAAGTCTCTATCAGATAGTGTTGGTGAGTGTATTAGAAGGCAAGGTTGCTCAACCACATCACATAATACACTGCAATTCCTCAGATGCGCCCTGGAATTCATTCATGTTTTATGCCAAATGACTGTCTCAATCACGTTCTCCCAGTTTATTGATGAGGTCCAAAAGGGGGAAAGCAGAAACATGATTTGATGGTCTCAAATCACATCTTGTATATACAAGACACTTTCATCCCAGCCTAGCATCATAAGCCTCCAAAGGTATCAGTGTAGCCATGACACAGTGCGTCATACAATCATGCTGTTAGTCGTTTACTTTATCTGGCAATAGTAACTGCAACATAAGTCTAATAGTACCTCTCCTGAGTCCGTCATAATATAAACTTATCAGGTGACAATATGTGATTTCTCATACTTCTACTTGAATGGTCACTGCTTTAATATGTTTTGCTTTAGTTTTGACTGAGCCAAGATATACAAACTGAAAGGAGTTGAAAAGATTCTCTGGAATGCACTTCTTAATCTGAAGACATTTATTATAGCTTTTTGCAAGGTTTGTGAAGGAAGGTTTGAATAGTAAAAAATGTGTACTTTCAAAATGTGCAACAAAGTAAGACGATGTGTAAAGAATCTTCAATCTATAAACAGCAAATAAATACATACAAGGATACAAACACATATTGATATATGGACATATATTCATACACAACGCTAAGCAAATAATTAATACAAATTCATCACCGTAGGGCCTGTCAGATGCTTCATGTTTCTCATGCCAGCAAGAAGATGACCCCATTCAACTGTTAGAAAGATCTCCACCCTCGTGGGACAGATGTCAGGCATTTGACGTCCAATCCTGACCGAGGTCTCGAATTCACTGCTACTGAGCAGGGCCATCTTTTTATATCTTAAAGAACTGTGGAAAGGGCTTTCTGGAGAAAACCCTCCCCTAAGAAGGAAATATTCAAAAAATGCTGGCTAGTTTAGGTAAGCTTTAAAAGGAACGCGTTGAGAACTGGCCAACATCCCCAGGCATTTCTCCCAAAGTCAAACCGTTCTCTGCTTGTATTATTCTTATCGTACTGACTGTTTACCTCCTACATATTATGTACCAGGCCTAAGTGATATGTCCTAGCCTATGTTCGGTGAGAAAGAAAACCAGCAGAAATGAAAAACATGTTGCATAACATGTGTGTGGCGAAAAATACTTGTATCTTGAACATGGCGGTGAAGCTAAGCGGAACACAAAATGGAGTCTATAACCAATGACCACTAAAGTGACAGTGGGTAGCTAAGCCAGAAACAAAGTGGTGCGACACGACATCAGTGGTCAACACACAAATATCACTACACATGTAGGACACCATGTGCTAAAATACAGCACATAATGTCACCATGCTGCATTGGTCTCGCTCGACATTGAGAAATGGAGCCATTACGGGACAAACTGTGGACGCCAGATACTAGTGTACTCAATTTTTATAGTTATGGAAGTATACAGTGGTAATTTGTAGCAAGAATTGAAACCTTATAATGTGCGTTGTCTCATGGGGAAAGGGAGCTGCATATTACCTCAAGTGGTGGATCTGACCAGATATGCTAGATCTCCAATACAAAGAAAAGATTACATGATAGTAAGCACAATAATTGGGGTTCTTTTTGTCAAGGACAATGCCAAAGATACGCAAGAATCTGACATAGAGGCTAGGCAAAGGAGACCTTTTAGATTTACTGCCGGTACGCCTCTTGGTGAATGTTTGATTACAAAAGATACCACCTCCTTCCAGAAATTGAGCTCGTTTTCTAGAGCTAGGGAACCATTTTTACATGAGTTGTCATGGTACGACTTAGAATCTGACAACTTTTCACTTCTCACAGGGTGAAGGGAGTGGGGATAAGGACCTACTTCTGGTCCTGAAAAATACCCCTGACCGGTACTGGCATGTATGTGGGCAGAAACATGTTGGCTTTACATGGATGGTTGGGTCATTGTACCCCTTCACCATCCTCTTTGCAGGTTTCAACTTTACCTAAGTTGCCAACCGTTAAAGATATTACCCTGTGTTTACCCTGAGGTATTTTTAGTCTATCTTTATCCCATCCTGTCCAGTTCTTTTTATTAATAACTCCGTCTGCAGGACGTTGAGTCTGCCCTGGTAGTGTCATCTTACCAGGGTGGGATGAGGTTGCCTATGATGAAGAATGCCACAACTGGTGGGTGAGTCTTCTTCATCCAATCTAATGTGCACTCCAGGATTTGGATATATCCCTGCGATTTCAAGAAGGTGTTTTGTCATGAAGGTTCCAAGTAA